>NC_091308.1:15429912-15447412 GCF_038502225.1 Cherax quadricarinatus
GGACTCTAGCACATTCAATTTGAGCGCAACATTTACCATGTCTTTATCTAGTCTTACTCTTCACTCTTCAGAGAATCTGCTACCTTCTAGGTCTGTTATCCATCATCTTCGCCTACATAGGGCGCGCTTCTCCCTTTCTAACCTTCATCTTCTCCTCCATTATGTGTCTGAAGCATACTTCTAGTGCCACTGAATTCATCCTCTCTATATACTGGTTCAGGTCCTCGTTTATCATATTGTCTTCCCAGTAGATTTCAATTAGCTCAAGATTAATTAGCCCCTAGTTCATGTTTTTGTTGTTAAATTAAATTTTTAAAGCATATCCTCATGAGTGAATGAGTTTTGTTTATTAGGACCGGTATTTCTGAATTCCTATTAGGTTTTGGTGTGAGTTTACTGTCTTCGACACTATTATGTTCAATCCCAGATTTTAATTTTTTCGTGAATATAAGGTCTAGAGTATTCTTTAATCTAGTCGGTACCGCTGTTTAATGGGATGAGGAGAATCTGTTGCAGAGTTCTAGTAGTCAGTTGAGTGAGACTATTCTTCCAGGTTGGCTCTTGGGATTCTGTGCAATTCCAGCCTGTCCTGGAATTGCACAGCAATTCTTGAGTTGGGGGTTTGATAAGTTTCCAAGACAATACTCGATATTCATTAGTTGGTCTTTGAACTGCCTTTACCGGTTCAAAGAGAGGACGAATAACTACATTTTAGTTTTCAGTTTTAACCACCAAAACTTCGACTACATCATAAGTGAGGTTAGGTATGAGCGACTCTTTAACGTACAAACCAACCCATCTTGTCTGTTTTTCTAGTCACATTTAAGTAGATTGTACCTAAGTAACTATATTTCATTGTCGACGTAGCCTTTAATGAAAATAAATGCATTAGACTCATTGAGGAGACCACTGATGAATGGTATTTTGTTGTTGTTACTCGGTTTAAGACCTTGAATATTTGCAAACACAAATGATGTTATGACGCTGATAGCTGTGTTGGGAAGCTTCTCTCTTAGTTTTGAGATCTGTGGCTCCGAAGAGCCTGTCACTGCTATTCTTTCCAACCCAGGAAGTTTCCTAGCTGGAAATATAAACACTTAAGCAGTATAATGTGATCCTTTATTGTCAACGTTGTCAATAAAGGATCACATTATACTGCTTAAGTGTTTATATTTCCATTGTGTCGGTATTTTATACCGTTCATTTCCAAGTTTCCTAGCTGTTGATTTATTCTTATCATGTAGTCAGATACGTTCCCTGGGACTAAAAAAATATCTTCTCTTTGTATGATTACAATTTTCATGTTCTATTGTATGTTCACGTTGCTCACGTTGCTTTATGTGCCTCGTTCTCTTCGTCAGGAACGACAGGCAGTTTGTATCATAGCACTGTCTTTCGTGTAATGCGTAATAACACACTGCAGGGTGAGAGTATGTGCAGGGCTTGGAATAACATGCTTCTTTACTGAGGAGAGGACAGCATTTTCATGGGTGGTCGTACTGACATATGATTCCCATTTTCATTTTGTCCATATTTGCAAATTATCTAAATGTACTGCCAAGATTCTTGGATTTTCCGATGGCTACGTTTTATTGTGTCCGGGTTGAGTCCCATTTTATTTTCAGTTTACTTACGGGTCTAGCAAATGCCGTTTATAGTGAAGTGAATGATTCCTTCTTAAGGTTCCTGAAAACTATCCAGCTTAATTTGCATCATCGTCACAGGAAGCGCAAGAAAATTCGTATCCATGAACTTTTTCATAACACCTCATATACTTACTTGTCACACCTGACATTCATCTGTACACGTATAATATTGTGACGTATGTGTGTCATAATACATAATGAGTTCAAGACCAAGCAAGTTATCCCACACGTAGGAGTCAGTTACACCTGCGTTAAGAAAATCTTCCATCATCTTAATTTACCTTCAGTGTTTGCTTCTTGATCTCCGAGCGTTCCAAGTGACATTAAAGTTAGTAAAGTCTCCAGTTATATTTACAGTGTCATGACTCATGAAATCGTAATAACACGATTTCAAACAAACCACAGAACGGATGGGATTCGAACCCATGGTAATTTTACATTATTATTATCATGAATATTATTATTACTACTATTATTATTATTATTATTATTATTATTATTATTATTATTATTATTATTATTATTATTATTAATTATATATCTTAGCAACATTTACTCTTTGCTTAAGTAAAGAGAGAGATTCATTACTTCTTTGTTAATAATCGTCTCTTTAACGAACAGTGTATAATCAGGAATCGCCAGTTCAGATACTAAGTGATAATATCAGTCCTTATCTCAGTTAGACGCGTTATATCAGGGTATTGAACCTGAGCTTGGGATGTAGGTCATCTCTCTTAAGACTCATGTTCCGTGGGCTGACCTGGAAAACATTACGCTTCACTCTTGGTGACCTGCGCTGACCCTCTGACCTGGTGTGGTTGAATCAGTTGAATTACAAGACGTGTCTGAAGCCTGGGATGACTGCTGCCTCCATAGATGACTAGTTGACCTTATATGACAGTAATTAGCAGTTACAAGCCGAGGTAGGGAGGAAGGGAGAGAGAGAGAGACAGACAGACAGAGACAGACAGAGAGACAGACAGAGACAGGCAGACAGACAGAGACAGAGATAGAGACAGAGTCAGAGACAGACAGAGAGACCGAGATTGACAGTCTATTTCACCTCCACCACCACTACGCAGAACACTCCACTATCGACTAGTAAGAAAGCATCATCCCCATTCCACACTGCCTTCATCCACACTGCCATCATCCACACTGCCTTCATCCACACTGCCTTCATCCACACTGCCATCATCCACACTGCCTTCATCCACACTGCCTTCATCCACACTGCCATCATCCACACTGCCATCATCCACACTGCCTTCATCCACGCTGCCATCATCCACACTGCCTTCATCCACAATGCCTTCATCCACACTGCCTTCATCCACACTGCCATCATCCACACTGCCTTCATCCACACTGCCTTCATCCACACTGCCTTCATCCACACTGCCTTCATCCACACTGCCTTCATCCACACTGCCTTCATCCACACTGCCTTCATCCACACTGCCTTCATCCACACTGCCTTCATCCATACTGCCTTCATCCACACTGCCTTCATCCACACTGTCTTCATCCACACTGCCTTCATCCACACTGCCTTCATCCACACTGCCTTCATCCACACTGCCTTCATCCACACTGCCTTCATCCACACTGCCTTCATCCACACTGCCTTCATCCACACTGCCTTCATTAACACTACCTTCATCCATACTGCCTTCATCCACAATGCCTTCATCTACACTTCCTTCATCCACACTGCCTTCATCCACACTGCCTTCATTCACACTGCTTTCATCAACACTGCCTTCATCCACACTGCCTTCACCCACACTGCCTTCATCCACACTGCCTTCATCCACACTTCCTTCATCCACAGTGCCTTCATCCACACTGCCTTCATCCACACTGCCTTCATCCACACTGCCTTCATCCACACTGCCTTCATCCACACTGCCTTCATCCACACTGCCTTCATCCATACTGCCTTCATCCACACTGCCTTCATCCACACTGCCTTCATCCACACTGCCTTCATCCATACTGCCTTCATCCACACTGCCTTCATCCATACTGCCTTCATCCACACTGCCTTCATCCACACTGCCTTCATCCACACTGCCTTCATCCACACTGCCTTCATCCACACTGCCTTCATCCACACTGCCTTCATTAACACTACCTTCATCCATACTTCGTTCATCCACAATGCCTTCATCTACACTGCCTTCATCCACACTGCCTTCATCCACATTGCCTTCATCCACACTGCCTTCATCCACACTGCCTTCATTAACACTACCTTCATCCATACTTCCTTCATCCACAATGCCTTCATCTACACTGCCTTCATCCACAATGCCTTCATCTACACTGCCTTCATGCACACTGCCTTCATCCACACTGCCTTCATCCACACTGCCTTCATCCACACTGCCTTCATCAACACTTCCTTCATCCACACTTCCTTCAACCACACTGCCTTCATCCACACTGCCTTCATTCACACTGCCTTCATCAACACTGCCTTCATCCACACTGCCTTCACCCACACTGCCTTCATCCACACTGCCTTCATCCACACTTCCTTCATCCACAGTGCCTTCATCCACACTGCCTTCATCCACACTGCCTTCATCCACACTGCCTTCATCCACACTGCCTTCATCCATACTGCCTTCATCCATACTGCCTTCATCCACACTGCCTTCATCCACACTGCCTTCATCCACACTGCCTTCATCCACACTGCCTTCATCCACACTGCCTTCATCCACACTGCCTTCATCCATACTGCCTTCATCCACACTGCCTTCATCCACATTGCCTTCATCCACACTGCCTTCATCCATACTGCCTTCATCCACACTGCCTTCATCCATACTGCCTTCATCCACACTGCCTTCATCAACACTGCCTTCATCCACACTGCCTTCATCCATACTGCCTTCATCCACACTGCCTTCATCCACACTGCCTTCATCCACTCTGCCTTCATCCACACTGCCTTCATCCACACTGCCTTCATCCATACTGCCTTCATCCACACTGCCTTCATCCACACTGCCTTCATCCACACTGCCTTCATCCACACTGCCTTCATCCACACTGCCTTCATCCACACTACCTTCATCCATACTGCCTTCATCCACACTGCCTTCATCCACACTGCCTTCATCCACACTGCCTTCATCCACACTGCCTTCATCCACACTGCCTTCATCCACACTGCCTTCATCCATACTGCCTTCATCCACACTGCCTTCATCCACACTGCCTTCATCCACACTTCCTTCATCCATACTGCCTTCATCCACACTGCCTTCATCCATACTGTCTTCATCCACACTGCCTTCATCCACACTGCCTTCATCCACACTGCCTTCATCCACACTGCCTTCATCCACACTGCCTTCATCCACACTGCCTTCATTAACACTACCTTCATCCATACTTCCTTCATCCACAATGCCTTCATCTACACTGCCTTCATCCACACTGCCTTCATCCACACTGCCTTCATTCACACTGCCTTCATCAACACTGCCTTCATCCACACTGCCTTCATCCACACTGCCTTCATCCACTCTGCCTTCATCCACACTGCCTTCATCCACACTTCCTTCATCCACACTGCCTTCATCCACACTGCCTTCATCCACACTGCCTTCATCCACACTGCCTTCATCCACACTGCCTTCATTAACACTACCTTCATCCATACTTCCTTCATCCACACTGCCTTCATCCACACTGCCTTCATCCACACTTCCTTCATCCACACTGCCTTCATCCACACTGCCTTCATCCACACTGCCTTCATCCATACTGCCTTCATCCACACTGCCTTCATCTACACTGCCTTCATCCACACTGCCTTCATCCACACTGCCTTCTCTCACACTGCCTTCATCCACACTGCCTTCATCCACACTGCCTTCATCCACACTGCCTTCATCCACACTGCCTTCATCCACACTACCTTCATCCATACTGCCTTCATTAACACTACTTTCATCCATACTTCCTTCATCCACAATGTCTTCATCTACACTGCCTTCATCCACACTGCCTTCATCCACACTGCCTTCATCCACACTGCCTTCATCCACACTGCCTTCATCCACACTGCCTTCATCCACACTTCCTTCATCCACACTGCCTTCATCCACACTGCCTTCATCCACACTGCCTTCATACACACTGCCTTCATCCACACTGCCTTCATCCACACTGCCTTCATCCACACTGCCTTCATTAACACTACCTTCATCCATACTTCCTTCATCCACACTGCCTTCATCCACACTGCCTTCATCCACACTGCCTTCATCCACACTGCCTTCATCCACACTGCCTTCATCCACACTGCCTTCATCCATACTGCCTTCATCCACACTGCCTTCATCCACACTGCCTTCATCCACACTGCCTTCATCCACACTGCCTTCATCCACACTGCCTTCATCCACACTGCCTTCATCTACACTGCCTTCATCCACACTGCCTTCATCTACACTGCCTTCATCCACACTACCTTCATCCATACTGCCTTCATCCACAATGCCTTCATCTACTCTGCCTTCATCCAGACTGCCTTCATCCACACTGCCTTCATTCACACTGCCTTCATCCACTCTGCCTTCGTCCACACTGCCTTCATTCACACTGCCTTCATCCACACTGCCTTCATCCACACTTCCTTCATCCACACTGCCTTCATCCACACTGCCTTCATCCACACTGCCTTCATCCACACTGCCTTCATCCACACTGCCTTCATCCATACTGCCTTCATCCATACTGCCTTCATCCACACTGCCTTCATCCACACTGCCTTCATACACACTGCCTTCATCCGCACTGCCTTCATCCACACTGCCTTCATCTACACTGCCTTCATCCACACTGCCTTCATCCACACTGCCTTCATCCACACTGCCTTCATCCACACTGCCTTCATCCATACTGCCTTCATCCATAATGCCTTCATCTACTCTGCCTTCATCCACACTGCCTTCATCCACACTGCCTTCATTCACACTGCCTTCATCCACTCTGCCTTCGTCCACACTGCCTTCATCCACACTGCCTTCATCCACACTGCCTTCATCCACACTTCCTTCATCCACACTGCCTTCATCCACACTGCCTTCATCCACACTGCCTTCATCCACACTGCCTTCATTAACACTACCTTCATCCACACCACCTTTATCCACCACCTATCAGCTTTACGTTCTTCCTTCTATCTCTCTCCCTCCCCTTTCCCTCTCTTCCTCCTTCTTCCCTTCCCTCCCTCCCACCCTTCTTCCCTCCGTCCCTCCTTCCCTCCGTCCCTTCCTACCACCCTCCTTCCCTCCGTCCCTCCTTCCCTCCGTCCATTCCTACCAGAGAGAGAGAGAGAGAGAGAGAGAGAGAGAGAGAGAGAGAGAGAGGAGAGAAGAGAAGAGAGAGAAAGAGAGAAAGAGAGAAGAGAGAGAGGGGAGAGAGAGAGAGAAACAAGACGTCATCTCTCGCCTGGACATCCTGGATGAATCTGTCATTTCCTTCAGAGCCTTCAACATATGGGAGGGATGTGGGTGGCCCTTTACTGTTAATAATACAAGGTAATATTGTCAAAAAATACCACACTTGGATCCACTTCGAGGACAGCGTGAAACAGCTTTTATGCCACACAAGACGGGTTGGCGCTTAACTTCCTCTGTGTACCTTCTCAGGCATCACTCCATCTGAGGATCATACATACCCAGGATGACTCGAGTATGGAACACATTCATTACAGCATAATGATGTCAACGAGATAACGTCGGTTGATCAAATGAGAAAATGCTGGCCCACAGATGGCTCCAACTTCATCCTGTTCCCTACTTGTATGTCTCATAACAAAAAATGCTTTCAAATGAGCCTGATGTAGGTAACAGCTCTTAACTGCCAATAAAGTTAGAATCCTTAACCTGTAAATGGCTGTCAATAAAGCTAGGGATCAGCAACCTTGTCCAAACCCTGTGTAAAAAAAAAAAAAAAAAAAAAAAGAGAGAGAGAGAGAGAGAGACAGAGAGGGGGCAGAGAGAGAGAGAGAGAGAGAGAGAGAGAGAGAGAAAAAGAGAGAAAGAGAAAGAGAGAGAAGAGAAAGAGAAAGAGAAGAGAGAGAGAGAGAGAGAGAGAGAGAGAGAGAGAGAGAAAGAGTGAGTGGTGAGTGGTGAGTGATCTGGCAGAAGGCATAGTCACTTGTCAACCCCTCGGCTACGTTGGATCGATCTGACCACAGGCTGTTTACCACACTTAAAGATCCCAACAGAACGAGGTGAGAGTCCACACATACAACCTGGCTATGGGAAGGAGTAATTGGCCAGCCCTTTGCTCTGAGCTCTGCCACCACCGACTGAATGCTCTTCTCCAGGGGATGTTGACAACCAAGTGAGAGAAGCCTTCACTGGACATCCTTAATCTGCAAACAGAACACATTCCTCACCGGCAATATGTGACCAAAGCCTACAGATCAGCCTTGGTTTGGCTTTCGTTGTAGAGAGGCTGCTACTGCTAAGTACAAAGCATGGCAGAAGACAAGAGACATCCTACCACTATAACAGGAACTTGCACATGCAAGCCTGTGAGCATATGGGTGATGTTCAAGAGTGGGCCATTGCTAAATAAAAAGTGGACACTAAAGAAAGTTAGCATCCAGGTAGGGTAGGCTCCAAAACCTGGTGGTCCCTGGTCAAGGACAGACAAGGTTATCTGCCTGATGAACTTATTCCACCTCTAAATCGACAGGATGGGACCACCTCTACTATTAGTCAAGAAGGCGGACCTCTTTGCTGAACACTTTGCTGCAAAACGCCAAGTTCTGATCCAACAAGGGACCCTCCTTGGCTAGCTGCAGAACTGTGTCAAAACTGTCAGTGGTGACAATAAGGCGGAGGAGGTGCATTTCCTTCTTAAATCACTTGACCAGGAAAAGGCTGTGGGCCCAGACAAGTTGAGCCCAGTTGTTGAGAAGATGTGCAGACCAGCTAACAGCACCTCTAACTCCCGCATATTTCAGCACTACTAGTACAGTGCAAATAGCCCCTCTTCCATGGAAAGAGGCAAATGTAGTCCCTGTTCACAAAAGAAAGGCAGAGCAGA
This sequence comes from Cherax quadricarinatus, assembly GCF_038502225.1. Lineage (NCBI taxonomy): Eukaryota > Metazoa > Arthropoda > Malacostraca > Decapoda > Parastacidae > Cherax > Cherax quadricarinatus. The sequence continues at coordinate 15,438,645 of NC_091308.1, forward strand.
AATCAGCAACTACAGACCAGTGTCACTCCTGTCAATCACTGGTAAGATCCTTGAGACAATAATCTCAAGACAAATGACAGATTTTTTAACTACCACTCACTACTTTGTGATCGTCAATGGCTTCAGGAAAGGTTACTCTGCTGCTGATCTGTTGTTAAACCTCTCCACTAAGTGGCACCAGTCACTGGATGAATCAAAGCTGTGTGGTAGCACTGGACATTGCTGCTCGACCGGGTGTGGCACCAAGGACCTGCAAAACTTCAAGCACTATAGGAATTGCAGGCTCGCTATGTCTCCTCGGTGATTACCTTCATGGTAGATCTCTAAGTGTAGTCCTCAATGGAACAAGGATATGAGCATCCCTATTGGGGCAAGCGTTCTGAGAAGTGTGCTGGTCCCACTGTTATGGAATGTCTACTTCAACGACCTTCTTCATCTCATCCCAGAATAACATGCATATGCAGACATTTGTACACTGACATTCACTTATCCAAGAGAAGAAATGCCAGCTGCTCTAAGCTACATCAATCACCAGCTGAGAGCTATATATCAACTTACGGGAAATAGATATTAGTAACATTTACCTGAAACGCAAATGATGATCGTCTCTAGAGCACCATGATGGTAATGCTGGTGCAGTAATGAGATGAATGGGACGATGTTGGCACCTGGAGAAGAAGTTGATATCCTTGAGGTGGGTGACTCAAACTAACCATGAAGAACCATGTTGTAAATCTTGCAAACAAGGCAGCCAGGAAACACAGCACTTCACCGCCGTATCTCGCATCTGTGACAGTAGGGGTTGCAAGATCCTGTACGAGGCACAAGTGCGCTCACACCTTGGTATGCTCCACTTTCTTGGTTTGCCTGCCCCCCCTCTCATCTGCGACTGCTTGACAGAGTGAGAACAGAGCAAGACGTCTCATCTCTCGCCTTGACCCACCCTTGGATGAATCTGTCATTTCAGCAGAGCCTTCAACATAGGAGAGGATGTGGGTGGCCTTACTGTTATGTACAAGGCCAATATTGTCAAAATACCACACTTGGATCCACTTCGAGGACAGCGTGAAACAAGCTTTTATGCCACAAGACGGGCAGAAAGCAACTTCCTCTGACTGTACCCTTCTCAGAACATCCTCCATCTGAGATCTTACATGCACCCAGGATGACTCTAGTATGGAACACATTCGTACAGCATAATGATGTCAACGAGATAACGTCAGTTGATCAAATGAGAATGCTGGCCCACAGATGGCTCCAACTTCATCCTGTTCCCTACTTATATGTCTTATAACAATAAAAATGCTTTCAAATGAGCTGATGTAGGTAAGAGCTCTTAGCTTGTCAATAAAGTTAGGAATCCTTAACCTGTAAATGGCATCCAATAAGCTAGGGATCCTTAACCTTGTCAAACCCTGTGTAAAAAAAAAAAAAAAAGAGAGAGAGAGAGAGAGAGAGAGAGAGAGAGAGAGAGAAAGAGAGAGAAGAGAGAGAGAGAGAGAGAGAGAGAGAGAGAGAGAGAGAGAAAGAGAGAGAGAAAGAGAGAGAGAAGAGAGGTGAGAGCGTGTCACAGTGTGCTCTAGGCTTTCTTAATATTACTTAAATACGAGGGTTGGTGAGGATAAAAACTGTTCAGTGTCGAAGTACTACTTACAACACATTAGTACAAGTAAGCCAACTCCTCCACTGAAGTGAATATAAGCAATATCAGTGATATTAAGTGTGGTATGGTGAAGACATGGCTCAGCAGAGCCTTCAACATAGGAGGGATGTGGGTGGCCTTACTGTTATGTACAAGGCCAATATTGTCAAAATACCACACTTGGATCCACTTCGAGGACAGCGTGAAACAAGCTTTTATGCTTACAAGACAGACGAAAGCAACCTTCACTCTGACTGTACCCTTCTCAGAACATCACTCCATCTGAGATCTTACATACCCAGGATGACTCCAGTATGGAACACATTCATTACAGCATAATGATGTCAACGAGACCAACGTCAGTTGATCAGAAATGAAAATGCACTGGCCCACAGATGGCTCCAACTTCATCCTGTTCCTACTTGTATGTCTCCTGTAACAATAAAAAATGCTTTCAAATGAGCAGTGTAGGTAACAGCTCTTAGCTTGTCAATAAGTTAGGGAATCCTTAACCTGTAAATAGCTTATCAATAAAGCTAGGGATCTAGCCTTGTCCAAACCCTGTGTAAAAAAAAAAAAAAAGAGAGAGAGAGAAGAGAGAGAGAAGAGAGAGAGAGAGAGAGAGAGAGAGAGAGAGAAGAGAAAAGAGAGAGAGAGAGAGAGGAGGGTGAGGCATTGTCACAGTGTGCTCTAGCTTCTTAATATTACTTAAATACGAGGTTGGTGAATAAAAGCATTCAGTGTCAGTACTTACAACACATTAGTACAAGTGACCAACTCCTCCACTGAAGTGAATATAAGCAATATCAGTGATATTAGAATTGTGGTATGGTGAACATGGTGTGAGGGAAGTGGCAGGCCTTAAGTGTGTCTTCACTATTGCCTTCAGTGAGCGTGTGTTATATGTGTGTTTTGTGCTATGTGTACTAGCATCTGGTGCTTTATAACAACGTGGCTGGTACAATGCAACACAGTGATTTGTGTAACATCTTCCTTTAGTGGAAGTGGACAGCATAAACGGTGTTTATTAAGTGATAGTGAGGCGTACTTGCTAACTGGTGGCCTGCCGCCCGCCCTCACTGCCCACCATTTCTCCTTTTACCCACCACCCTCCACCCCACCCGACATCACCACCCACCTCTCTCTCTCCTGTGAACTTCAAACCTAGCCTCTCTGGGATGACTTCACACCACCAAAATAGCAAGATCTACGCTTTATCTGGCTATTGTCAGTGAATACTGCAGTGTTTGTGGGTATACCACAAGGGACAAGGATCTTCTTGGATGTAAGAGCCTACTTGTTCCAACTACTGCCACACAGGTGCACTCCAGGAGAAGAATTTTGTTGCAGCCAGGGTTGAGAAAATTTCAGAAAATTTAAGGATATCCATAATCCTGTGGTATATGTGGATACAAGCCTGGGCTACAGGGAGGGTTCAAGTCCTACCTCAGGGACTCCTGTCCAAAAGATCAAGACTGCCCTCTTGGGCTGTGTTGTAAGTTGCAGCTAGATAATCCATCTGGGAAGCACTTCAGCGGGCTCCTCAAATCATTAGATAACCTACAAACTGTGTAGAAGGTCAGTGCAAGCCTACATTAAGTGACGTAAGCTGCTCAGCTGATGGCGACACTATTGACAAAGACTAAGTCACTGAAATACTTTCAGGAGTGCCAAGCATCTGGTGGAATTCTGTCATCGCTAAGGTCCAGACTGACTGAGTTCAAACACTACCTTTGGAATTCTAACACAATTCCTCACAGTACCACGAGGAACAAATCCTCTTCAACAACGTGGGAAGCCTTGGATCTGTTAATTCTCCTACACGACATCTCTGCTTCAGCCTGCCAGTCTATGACAGTGCACGCCTGCATCTCTGATCCCACACCTGTCAGCCTGCTGCCGATACTATTCTAGAATCTGGTAGTAGTGCTTCGACAACAGCTCTGAGCAGGAGTTTCTCCACCAGAGAACGGTGCAGTTAGTGATCAGGGAACTATCACTGCACCTGATCACCTGCTGCGCCGGGAAGTGCAGGCTGTAGGGACACATCTGTCAGAACTGGTAGAGGCACGGGGGTAGAGGACGTGGAGAGGACGTGGGTGGAAAGGAGAAGACATCTACAGCCGTCTCACCTCCTGCCTGGATTTGCCGGCAGAATCGAGACAAATCTGCGAAACACAGGAGGTACAAACGTCTAGTCCACCTCAGGCACCTGAGCTGTGCTCGCTGTCACGGAAGGGGGCACTCTGCCAACCTTGCCTGCGAGATACCAGTGTAACTACTGCTACAAGAAAGGACATAAGGAGGACCAGTGTCAGGAAGGAAGAAAAGGAACTTGACGAAGACAGGGCCACCTGTTTAGAACCTGTTCTCAGAACAAACCAGCAGGATCTCTGAATTAGTAAACACTCTCACCGTCACTCACTCAGCTACTCCTATCCCAGCCCAGCAGATGGGATTGGGCCTTCTCTAAGACACAGACCTACATCCTGCAGCTGCCTCCTTCCTTACTACCTCTCTCAGGGCAGGCCTTACATTCCCTACCACACCCACCACCTCAAGCTGACCACTTCATCATGAGGAGCCAGTCTATCAGCATCCTGAATGGCCAACATTAGAGGTTTCATTACTAATGTTGGAAGCTCCACCTTAGCTTTGTGAACCTCGACGTCCCGACATGATGGCTGTTGTTGAAACATTTTTGGATGACCAGGACTCCAGAAAATTTTGCAGAATTGCTGGCTACACCTCATGGATGAAGAGACAGGCAGAAGAGGCAGAGGAGGTGGTGTTGCTGTGTGCTTCTCTAAAAAGTGTTCATACCCAACACATAGATATTTGCCACCCTACACATCTTGAAATGATGTTCTTCAAGCTCTGTATAAACACTAGTGCCTCTGTGTACTAGCATGTGCAATGTGCTGAACCTCAGTGGCAACATGAACCCTATCAACTTCTAATGAAAATATGACTCCCTTCTGCTACAACACAACTGTCAACATATTATAATTGTTGTGACCTCAACCAGCACCTTATACAGAGGACACATTGACCTTCTTGCAGTGTTTGACATGAGAAACTTTGTTGATTTCCCTACTCATATCTCTGGCTCCTCCCTTGACCCAGTAGTGAGTGATCTGGCAGAAAGGCATAGTCACTTATCAACCCCTCAGGTACGTTGGATCGTCTGACCACAAGGCTGTTTTACCACTTAAGATCCCAATAGACGGTGGGAGTCCACGCACAACCTGGCTATGGGAAAGAGGTAGTGTAGCCCTTTGCTCTGGGCTCGCCACCACCGACTGAATGCTCTTCTCCAGGGAGATGTTGACAGCCAAGTGAAAGCATACTGGACACATCCTTAATCTCTGCAACAGAACACATTCCTCACCGGCAATATGTGACAAAGCCTACAGATCAGCCTTGGTTTGGCTTTCGTTGTAGAGAGGCTACTTACTGCTAAGTACAAAGCATGGCGAGGTATAAGAGACATCCTACCACCTATAACAGGAACTTGCACATGCAAACCTGTAGGCATATGGGTGATGTTCAAAGAGTGAGCCGATGCTAAATGGGAGTTGGACTAAAGAAAGTTAGCATCAGGTAGAATTAGGCTCCAAAACCTGGTGGTCCCTGGTCAGGACAGACAAGGTTATCTGCCTGATGAACTTATTCCACCTCTAAATCGACAGGATGGGACCACCTCTACTAGTATTGGTCAAGAAAGCGGACCTCTTTGCTGAACACTTTGCTACCAAAGGAAATGCAAGTTCCTGATCCAGCAAGGGACCCTCATGGCTAGCTGCAGAACTGTGTCAAACTGTCAGGGGGTGACAATAAGGCAGGAGGTGCATTTCTTCTTAAATCATGACCAGAAAAGGCTGTGGGCTGAACAGATGAGCCCAAGATTGTTGAGAAGATGTGCAGACCAGCTAGCAGCACCTCTAACTCACATCTTTCAGCACTGCCCTAGTACAGTGCAAATGGCCCCTCTCCATGTGGAAAGAGGCAAATGTAGTCCCTGTTCACAAAAGAAGAGCAGAGCAGAAATCAGCAACTACAGACCAAGTGTCACTCTGTCAATCACTGGTAAGATCCTTTGAACAATATCTCACAAGACAAATGACAGATTTTTTTGACTTCCCTCACTACTTGTGATCGTCAGCATAGCTGGGAAGGTTACTCTGCTGCTGATCTGTTGTTAAACCTCTCCACTAAGTGGCACCAGTCACTGGATGAATCAAAGTCAGCTGTGTGGTAGCACTGGACATTGCTGGCGCTTTCGACCGGGTATTAACAGGGCCTCTTAGCAAACAAGCACTGGGAATTGCAGGCTCTACATATGTCTCCTCAGTGATTACCTTCATGGTAGATCTCTAAGTGTAGTCCTCAATGGAACGGAATCAGCAAGACATCCTATTGGGGCAAGCGTTCCACAAGGAAGTGTGCTGGGTCCACTGTTATGAATGTCTCCTTCAACGACCTTCTTCATCTCATCCCAGAATCACATGCATATGCGAACGACTGTACACTGACATTCACTTATCCAAGAAGAAATGCCAGCTGCTCTAAGCTGCATCAATCACCAGCTGAGAGCTATATCAGCTTGGGGAAATAGATGGCAAGTAACATTTGCACCTGAGAAAACGCAAATGATGATCGTCTCTAGAGCACCATGATGGTAATACGGTGCAGTGAGTAGGATGAATGGGAGGATATTGGCACCTGGAGAAGAAGTTGATATCACTTGGGTGGGAATTTGACTCAAACTAACCATGAAAGAACCATGTTGTAAATCAAAACAAGGCAGCCAGGAAGCTTACAGCCTTCGCGTATCTCGCATCTGCTTGACAGTAGAGTTTGCAAGATACTGTACAGGCACAATGCAGCTCACACCTTAGTGCTCCACTTTCTTGGTTGCCTGTCCCCTCTCATCTGCGACTGCTTGACAGAGTAGAGAACAGAGCAAAGACGTCTCATCTCTCGCCTGGACCCATCCTGGATGGATCATGTCATTTCAGCAGAGCCCTTCAACATGGAGGGATGTGGGTGGCCTTACTGTTATGTACAAGGCCAATATTGTCAAAATACACTTGGATCCACTTCGAGGACAGCGCGAAACAAGCTTTTATACAAGACGGGCAGAAAGCAACAACTTCCTCTGGCTGTACCTTCTCCAGAACATCTTTCCATCTGAGATCATACATGCCAGGATGACTCGAGTATGGAACACATTCGTTCAGCATAATGATGTCAGCTTGAGATAACGTCAGTTGATCAAATGAAATGCTATTACAGATGGCTCAACTTCATCCTGTTCCCTACTTGTGTGTCTATTCTAACAATAAAAATACTTTCAAATGAGCTGATGTAGGTAACAGCTCTTAGCTGTCAATAAAGTTAGGAATCCTTAACCTGTAAATAAGCATCAATAAAGCTAGGATCCTTAACCTTGTCAAACCATGTGTAAAAAAAAAAAAAAAAAAAAAAAAAAAAAAAAGAGAGAGAGAGAGAGAGAGAGAGAGAGGAAGGGGGAGAGAAGGGAAAGGGAGAAGGGGGAGAAAGGGAGAGAAGAGAAGAGAGAAGAGAGAGAGAGAGAGAGAGTAGAGGAGAGAGAGAAAGTGAGAGAGAGAGAGAGAGAGAGAGAGAGAGAGAGAGTTTTAGAAGAGGAAAATTGAGGAGGAGAGAGGAAGTTAGACAGAAGAGAGAGAAAGAGAGAGAGAGAGAGAGAGAGAGAGAGAGAAAGTGAGAGAGAGGTGATTGAGAGGTGTGTTAGAGAGAGAGAGAGAGAGAGAGAGAGAGAGAGTGAGAGAGAGAAGTGAGAGAGAGAGAGAATCCCAGAATCACATGCATATGCAGACGACTGTACCACTGACATTCCCTTATCAAGAGAAGAAATGCCAGCTGCTCTAAGCTACATCAATCACCAGCTAGAGCTATATCAGCCCAGGAAATAGATAATAGTAACATTGCACCTGAAAAAAACGCAAATGATGTTCGTCTCTAGGCACCATGATGGTAATGCTGGCGCAGTAGTAAGGATGAATGGGACGATGTTGGCACCTGGAGGAAAGTTGATATCCTTGGGGTGAAATTTGACTCCAAGCCATGCGAAGAACCATGTTTAGTAAATCTTGCAAACAAGGCAGCCAGGAGGCTTACAGCACTTCGCCGTATCTCGCATCTGCTTGACAGTAGAGGTGCAAGTCCTGTACGACTGAAATACGCTCACACCTTGGTATGCTCCACTTTCTTGAACTGCCTGCCCCCTCTCATCTGCGACTGCTTGGGCAGAGTAGAGAACAGAGCAAGACGTCTCATCTCTCGCCTGGACCCATCCTGGATAGATCTGTCATTTCAGCAGAGCCTTCAACATAGGAGAGGATGTGGGTGTTGCTTACTATTATGTACAAGGCCAATATTGTCAAAATACCACATTGGATCACTTCGAGGACAGCGATGAAACAAGCTTTTATGCCACAAGACGGGCAGAAAGCAGCAACTTCACTCTGGCTGTACCCTTCTCAGGACATCACTCCATCTGAGATCATACATACCCAGATGACTCAGTATGGAACACATTCATTACAGCATAATGATGTCAACGAGATAACGTCAGTTGATCAAAAATGAAAATGCTGGCCACAGATGGCTCCAACTTCATCTGTTCCCTACTTGTATGTCTCACTAACAAAAATGCTTTCAAATGAGCTGATGTAGGTAACAGCTCAGCAGCTTGCCAATAAAGTTAGGAATCCTTAACCTGTAAATAGCTGTCAATGAAGCTAGGGATCCTTAACCTTGTCAGAGCCCTGTGTAAAAAAAAAAAAAAAAAAAAAAAAAAAAAAAAAAAAAAAAGAGAGAGAGAGAGAGAGAGAAAGTGAGAGAGAAGGTAGAGAGAGAGTTAGAGAGAAAATGCAAGTTCCTGATCAGCAAGGGACCCTCCTTGGCTAGCTGCAGAACTGTGTCAAAACTGTCAGGAGGTGACAATAAGGCAGGAGGAGGTTCATTTCCTTCTTAAATCCTTGACCAAGAAAGGCTGTGGGCCCAGACAAGTTGAGCCCAAGATTGTTGAGAAGATGTGCAGACCAGCTAGCAGCACCTCTAACTCGCATCTTTCAGCACT
>NC_091308.1:15452412-15482412 GCF_038502225.1 Cherax quadricarinatus
CACACAAGATTGTTGACCTCAAGACGGGCAGTCGTCAGCAGAATGATTACATGGTAATGGAAGAATGATGATATATCTAAGGTAGAATGATTGTGTATCAATGGTATTCTATACCGGTAGGTATGTTAATAAGATACAATGCACGGTTTATGGCATTTTATTGACAAGACGTTTCACCCACCAGCGACTTTATTAAACCTCCAAAACAACGTATTATAATTGGTATACAATACTGACGAGCTGATGAGCAAGGCACATATGCAACACCTTACATCAATAAACATACGTAGTGTTGCATATGCAACACACTTCATCGATAAAGATATCTAGCATTTCATTTGTATCAAATGGTATCAAAGCCCTCTGACCTTCATCACTTCTGGTATACAAAGGTCAAAAATGACATAATAAATTGGCTAGAAAGTAAGGTGTGAGAGGCGGGAAGTAAGGTGTGAGAGGCGGGAAATAAGGTGTGAGAGGCGGGAAGTGAAGTGTGAGAGACGGGAAGTAACTTGACGAAAGTACAATTAAGGTTCTAAGACACTGTCAGGTAGCCCATGAGGCTACTTTCATCAGGTCACTACCCGTCACTCACACCTCACTTTCAGGCCTGGGTATAATGTCATTTCAGCAGAGCTTTCAACACTCTTATATACAAGGCCGGTATTGTCAGTACTACACTTGGCTGCACTCCCAGGAGAGCGAGAAGTGAGCTTCGACACTTTGTTTGTATGTTGGAAGTGATCACGGTCACGTTTTCTAATAAATGTGTCCGAGTGTTTGCTCAAGTGTCTTTGTAAACAATGCGTTGTTGTCAGTTACTTTGGTTTATATGTAGCCAAAAACCTTCATTATGCATAAAGGAAGAAGTAACGCATCAGTTCTGGTCTAAATGAAGCTTAACTAAAAATAGATAAAGTAATTACATTTTTTATATTAAACTTAATTACAAATACTTGTACTCTCTTGTCTTGACTTTAAATTTCTACACACCAGAACTCCTAAATCTTTTCCACATTCAGTTCAACTGAGTCTAGATTATTTAGCTTACAAGTAAAACAGTTATTTTCTTTTCCTAGGATTAGACCCTTACACTTGTCTGCATCGAACTGTATTTGCCACTTCTCTGACTACATCATCGACCTATGCAGTCACCTGTAGCGCTGTAGTGTCGTCATCAGAAATTACCTAACGCCAGACTTATTTATGTAGCCATTTATTCCGACATCTATGATGTTTACACAGACTGGGATAACAAGGATCTTAACACTGACCCCTGTGGTACTCCACTTGTAGTGGGACTCCATTTGTGCACACACTCTGTTGCCTTTCAGTCAACCGTAACTAGACCCAGGAGATAACTTCTCATCTCATACCATGTACCGCTACTTTCTTCACCAGTCTCCTGTGTGGGATTCTCAAAAGCTTTACTGAAGTCAATATATGCAATATCGTATTCTTTATCATGATCTGCCTCCTCTAATTCCTTGGTGAAAAAGGTTAGTAAATTCTTAAAAACAAAGAGTAAATAAATGTTAAAAATGGTACACACTACTTTGTTACTAACAGTTAACTGACCTGAATCACTGTCAGTGGGCCTTTATTTTCCCTGATCTTATTCCTATATACTTGAAAGAAATCCTTCCAATTGATCTTTGAGTTCCTCACAACCATAATTTCATATTCTGTGGTTCTCTTTATTTTCTTAGACTTCTCTCTTAAACTGAATATATTGGTCAATAAGATGACCCTCTTTTGGTTCGTTAATGTGTCAACGATGATCTTATTTCTTGGAAAGTTCAATCATGGGGAAAAAAAATGAACACCAGAGTAACTAAACACATTTTTAAACATTTCCTAACTGGCTCAGTGCATCATCAGACTCTGAAGAAGGTAAGAGGATACAAAAATTACAAAAATACGAAATGAAAAGACCAATATACAGGAACAATGGAATAAAGTTAAGAAGGCAATAATATGGCCAAGTTAACAGTGAACAAAACGACAAAAACCACATGAAAATGATGATATAATTATTAGAACTCCCACCAGGTTCACTGAGAAACAGAATACCAAAAAAAATAACTGATTAACAATGACAGGAATACCACATAAAAAAATCACAGAGATATTCAAATACAACCAATCAGCATCAAACATGCCTAGAAACATGGAAAAATAAACAGATGAGCAGTATAATGTGATCCTTTATTGACAACGTTTTGCCTACACAGTGGGCCTTATCAAGTCAGAAACAGATCTATCTGGATGTGTATGTATAATGATCGCCAAGATCGGAGTCCTGGCACGGGTGTTAATCTTGCGATGACCTGTCTCTGGCTCCCGAAGGAGAAACCTGGGTGACAGGTACGTGAGCATTTATAGGATGGAGTCAGATGGAGAGAATGTTGGGTCATGTAAAGTAAAAGAACACAAGTGCAACTAATGTGACATTTTTATTGTGGCAACGTTTCGCTCTCCAGGAGCTTTGTCAAGCGGTTACAAACAGTACATGGACACAGAGGATATATATAGGCTCAGAGTAAGGTGTAATACTTGACATATTGTCGGTAATTCTACCAAGTTTATTACAAAGTTGGGTCATGTGGAGAATGTTGAATCAGGTGGAGAATGTTGGGTCATGTGGAGAATGTTGGGTCATGTGGAGAATGTTGGATCAGGTGGAGAATGTTGGGTCGGGTGGAGAATGTTGGATCATGTGGAAAATGTTGGATCACGTGGAGAATGTTGGGTCGGGTGGAGAATGTTGGGTCATGTTGATAATGTTGGGTCATGTGGAGAATGTTGGGTCGGGTGGAGAATGTTGCGTCATGTGGAGAATGTTGGATCAGGTGGAGAATGTTGGGTCGGGTGGAGAATGTTGGGTCAATACCTGGTATACAATACCTGTCGGTATTGTATACCATTTTGATGTTTATCTTGTCAGACACTGCAACACATGGCGTCTTGGTACAACAAACACCTTGGACAACCTTTTCAAGTGAGAATTGTTGGATCTGAGAGGGATATGACCTCTCAGTGGCTACATTCTCACTACTACTACTACTCTGCACCTCTCCTTCCGACAGTATTTAAGTCTCCGCACTGTCGCTTGACCTTCAGATAGTTCCTGACTATGGAACTGAACTTCTCCAGGCTGAGGGACTGACATCAAATTCTACGACCTCAAGGGTGATGGACTGATTACATCGTCTTCACATCTCTACTGTTCCTGCCTACTTTCTGTATTCGACTGAAGAAACCTACTGTTTAGGCGAAACGTTTCGGAATAAAGTTGCCTAACTGTTGCCTATGTATCTTACCTACCAACCTGTCGGTATTGTATACCATTTTGATGTTCATCATGAGGAGAATATTGGATCATGTGGAGAATGTTGGGTCATGTGGAGAATGTTGGGTCAGGTGGAGAATGTTGGGTCAAGTGGAGAATGTTGGGTCAGGTGGAGAATGTTGGGTCAGGTGGAGAATGTTGGATCAAGTGGAGAATGTTGGGTCAGGTGGAGAATGTTGGGTCAAGTGGAGAATGTTGGGTCAAGTGGAGAATGTTGGGTCAAGTGGAGAATGTTGGGTCAAGTGGAGAATGTTGGGTCAGGTGTAGAATGTTGGGTCAAGTGGAGAATGTTGGGTCAGGTGGAGAATGTTGGGTCAAGTGGAGAATGTTGGGTCAAGTGGAGAATGTTGGGTCAAGTGGAGAATGTTGGGTCAAGTGGAGAATGTTGGGTCAAGTGGAGAATGTTGGGTCAAGTGGAGAATGTTGGGTCAAGTGGAGAATGTTGGGTCAAGTGGAGAATGTTGGGTCAAGTGGAGAATGTTGGGTCAAGTGGAGAATGCTGGGTCAAGTGGAGAATGTTGGGTCAAGTGGAGAATGTTGGGTCAAGTGGAGAATGTTGGGTCAAGTGGAGAATGTTGGGTCAAGTGGAGAATGTTGGGTCAAGTGGAGAATGTTGGGTCAAGTGGAGAATGTTGGGTCAAGTGGAGAATGTTGGGTCAAGTGGAGAATGTTGGGTCAAGTGGAGAATGTTGGGTCAAGTGGAGAATGTTGGGTCAAGTGGAGAATGTTGGGTCAAGTGGAGAATGTTGGGTCAAGTGGAGAATGTTGGGTCAAGTGGAGAATGTTGGGTCAAGTGGAGAATGTTGGGTCAAGTGGAGAATGTTGGGTAGGTTTGAGCTGATAAGGATCTGCACGGGACTGGCGGGCGCAAGAGGTTCAGCTGTATTATAGAAGCCTAGAAACATACTAGTTATACCGAGTTATGGTTGCCATTAATAATGACGTTAATAGTCAACAATACCGACAAGTTGATGAATTAATCACAAGTTCAGCAACTGGGTATCTTCATTTTGTAGACGTTCCGCCATCCAGTGACGTAAACGAAAGACTGTTTATGTCCATATAATGTATTAATAAATTAACTGGTTGGCAAGACGTCTACAAAATAAAAATACTTAGGTGTTGCACATGTGACTAAATTATTATCACCTGTACCAAACTTGTGGAGATGTGTGTCAGGTGTTGCTCCATAATAAGGTGTGACTGTCCATCAGTTACAACTGAATATTAAAATAGTATAAAATACTGGCAGGTTATTAGGTAAAACACATATGCAACAATTAGGTATCTTTATTTCTAAACGTTTCGCCTACACAGTAGACTTCTTCAGTAGAGTACAGAAAAGTTGGCAGAAGCAGAAGAGATGTGAACAGGGCCGGATTACCGCATAGGCAAACGAGGCATTTGCCTAGAGCCCCGTGCATTTGGGGGCCCCGCGGTCCAAGGGGTTCAGGGGCTCATCCAAGACTGCGCACATGGTACAAGTGCAAAGGGGTCCCTACTTAAAAAGTTCATGTGTTTGGAGAGTAAAATTTATTTTTAAAAATTAATCAAAAAAAAAATAAATAATGAAATAAAATAAAATAAAATTAAATAAACCTAACCATAGATGGCAACACTCAACAAGCCTTTGTTTACATCAGAACAGCTGTGTTTTCCCGCTAATGTGTGAGTATGGGAGATTCCTCTCCAATTTTCTGTAGTAATTACACGTTATCTAGACTTGTACTGTGACAAATTAACTGAATTGTTGTTGATAGACATTGATGTGTATGGATAAATGTTTGTTTTCGCCTCTAAATGTTAAGGGAGGTACCTGATAGGGTTACTTGACCAGTAAAGACGCATGGACCAGTAAAGACGCATTCTTGGTAAAAATACTATAAAGAAAAACCTAAAAACGCAAACTGACTTCCGTTTGTAGGTTTTAAAAGTATTTTGTCCTGTCTTTAAGTCTTTATCATTTCAATAACAGATCTCAATTGATTGATGTTCTACATCACTTCCGTCGCAAATGCTTAGTTTTCAAGTTGCGACGAAAGTGATGTAGAACATCAATTAATTTACTACATATTTCCCCAGAAACACATAAACCACATCAGAAAATCGTTGGTTGGGTGAAACTGAAAATTGTCCCTGCATTCTTTAATTCTCATGTCCTTATCTATGGTGGTAGGCCATATATCATGCAAAACATAATGATTAGTTTAGTTATGGAAATGGTAATATAAATACCATTGTGCATTGTTCTTGGACTCAGTATGATTTCTGTTTAAGTAAATTGGAGATCAAGGAGGATGAATTAGTAAAATATTCGTAGCCCAAATCACTAACCTAATCTATGGTAAAAGTTCTGTATATGACTCCTTTCTAGTAACGTTTTGAATTTTTAGATGCGCACCCAGAGGAAAGGGGGCTACAAGGGCCATATCCCCCCAATTGACAGAAACATTTTTTTAATAATTAAAAAATTAATAATAATTGATAATGAAAAATTTGTATTTGCATGATTACAGACAGTGATACATCCTCATTATGGCATCTCGTGAACGTGATGTTGGACGTTCTTATGCGAGTGGGTCACAGAAAAGAAAGAAGAAAATTCAAGAAGAAGAACATTAAAAGATGTAGGAAGCTGCAGAAAGATCACAGACATGCTCACGAAAACAGTTTCTGATGTTACCAGTGCAGTTGAATCTGCAGATACGTCAGATCATACAGGAAGCCCTCCCTCCATTATTTCTCAGCCAGCATCTACTTCTTTTGTGTCTCCTCTCAATGTCTCAACGGACATTTCATCCACAGGATTTGTCTTAAAAGATCCTGCCTCATGGCCAAATGTAATCCCAGATTCTCTACGTAATGCTTTCATTGCAGAAAACTTCAGTCAAACTCTGAACATTGACTTTAGGAAATCAGCAAGGATTTATGATGATGGAAGTCGTCGTTGTTTAAAGTCATCTATGTTTTATAGGAAGCTTGCAAATTCAGAAACTGAAAAGATCATGGATGGTATACTCTGAAAGCTCAGGAAAAGTGTACTGTTCAGCATGCAAGCTATTTTCTACCAAAGAAAATACCTTCACGCAGGGGTTCAATGACTGGAAAAATTCCAAGCGTTTCGAGGAGCATGAAAACAGTACCACTCACAGGAGCTGCATTTTAGCCAGTGTATTTCGTGCACAGAAAAAAGGCTTATTGGATTCTCATTTGGAAAATCAAACTGAAAAAGAGCGCACTTATTGGAGAAAAGTTCTAGAAAGAGTTGTTGCTGTTGTAAAATTCTTAGCTCTAAGAGGACTTGCTTTCCGTGGAGAAAATGAGGTTTTTGGTTCGGAAAACAATGGCAATTTCCTAGGGATCATAGAACTGTTAGCACAATTCGATCCATTCTTAGCAAATCATGTGTCACGCCTTGGGAATGCAGGAAGAGGCACTGTATCTTACATGTCATCTACTATATGCAATGAATTTATTGAATTGATGACTAAGAAGGTCCTCAATAACATCATAGCAGCTGTGAAAACTGCAAAATACTTTGCAATAAGTGTAGATTCAACACCAGATATTTCACATACAGATCAATTGACATTCATTGTTCGCTTTGTCGACTCCAGTGGTAAGCCTGTAGAGCGCTTTATAAAATTCATTCCTCTTTCAGGCCATGATGGAGAAACAATGATGAATGTAGTACTGGATACTCTGCTTGAACATGATCTCTCTATTATGAATTGCCGTGGCCAGAGCTACGACAATGCAAGTAACATGTCGGGTAAATATAATGGATTGCAAGCCCGTATCAAGCAAATCAACCCACTTGCTGAATATGTGCCCTGCTCAGCACATTCTCTTAATCTTGTTGGGTCATGTGCTGCGGAGTGTTGTGTCGCTGCAGTTTCATTTTTTGGACTTTTACAAGCACTCTTTAATTTTTTCTCTGCTTCAGCGCATCGGTGGAGTATACTCAAGTCAACCATTCATGGAGATGTCATCAAATCATTATCAACAACAAGGTGGTCAGCGCAGCATGATGCAACACATGCTTTGAAAGACAGCTTTGCTGAAATACGTTCTGCTTTGATCCAAATAGTAGAGGATGAAGACCAGACAGCAACTACAAGAAGCGAAGCAGCCAGCTTAGCATCAAAATTGGAAGATTTTGAATTGGCCTTACTCTGTGTGCTTTGGGACTGTATACTGGAACGGTTAAATGCCTCGAACAAGACACTTCAGAAAATTTAAATTGAAATGGCTACTTGTGCTAACCTCTATGCAGGCTTAGTGGAATTTGTAAGCTCACTTCGCAATGATGAAGCTTTTGAAATGTTTGAAGAGAAAGCTAAACTGCTGGTGAAAGACTACAGTTACCAGGCTGATCATCAGCGGTCAAGGAAGAGGAAACGCAATTTTGAAGAGCCAGACAATGAAATTGTGTTGCTACCAAGGCAGAAATGTAAGACAGCTACATACTTCGTCATTCTGGGTTCACTGATTACAGAATTGGTGAAAAGAAAAGAAATCTACCAGAATCTCAATGACAAGTTTGGATTTCTGTTCAAAATTACTACTATGCCAGATGCAGAATTGAGAGAAGCTGCATTAAAGTTGCAACAACACCTTTCAGCAGATGTTCAGGACACATTTGTTGAAGAAATAGTTCATTTTTCTGGGTATATGAATCAGATTAAAGCTCCACCTGAAAAATGTGCGCCCTCAGCTGCTTTGAAACATTTAAGAAATGCAGGTATCTCAGAAACCTCCCCTAATGATGACACTTCCAGCTACTAACTGTGAAGGAGAACGTTCATTTTCTGTTTTGAAAAGAGTGAAAAACCAGCTCCGTTCAACAATGAGCCAAGACAAATTGTGTAACCTAGCCTCGTTGACCATTGAGTCTGATCTAACAAGAAATATTGATTTTCAGAATATAATTGATGATTTTGCCAATATGAAATCCAGAAAAAAAGTTTATTTAAGAAGTGCCTGTGAATATAAACAATTCTTTACTTTCTTGAGTTTATATGATTTGATAGTCTTATGCATGATGCAATGATAACAATAATGGTCAGTGATTTATAAAGGGAATAATAGTGCTGTAGTGGTTATGCTGAATATAATAGGTACATGATGTCACTACTTTAATAGCCTAATCTAGTAATACTATAAATAGTAATACTATGCTGTCTTGAGTTTATTCTCTTTAAAATGTATGATTTAACAAGATAGTTATAATGGCTGTTGGTAAATGGTTTTGGTTGTCTTGATGTACTTTCCCTATTAAATTTAATCTAAATAGCCAGAATGTATTTAATTAGACCTTAAACAGGCTCACACCGACCCCCCCCACCCCCACCCCCCACCCCCAAGCTGGAAGGGGTCGCTTCGCTTACTCGTAACTCAAAGGGGCCCCGCCAATCTGAATAGCCTAGGGCCCGGAGACTTCTTAATCCGGCCCTGGATGTGAAGACGATGTAATCAGTCCATCATCCTTGAAGACGTAGTTATGAGGTGGTCAGTCCCTCAGCCTGGAGAAGAGTATTTGTTCCATAGTCTGAAACAATATGTAGCTGAAGTGACAGTATGGAGCCTTATGGTATGGAGATGTAGTTCACTAGTAGAAGCAAGAATGTAATCATTGAGAGGTCACGTCCCTCTCAAATCCAATCATTCTCCCTTGAAGAAGTTGTTCAAGGTGTTTTCTGATCTGTACCAAGATACCATTGTGCTGCAGTGTCAGACACTGTGTAGACGAAACGTTTCGAAATAAAGATACCTAACTGTTGCATATGTGTCTCACTTAACAGTTACAACTGAGAAGCTCAGGTCAACTGTGGGGGTGTTCAGACGTGTGGGAGTATTATGCCCTGATGATAATAAACCATCACAAGCTTCGTTCGTTTCGGAAGTTCATTATTTTCATGACGTCTGTTAACTATCCTGCAAATATATACGACGACGTGATGCATAGAAACATTAAACTACTTAAAAAGACTGAAAAACCACCCGGGTTTTATTAGCCAGGTCATGTGAGAGGATCACAACGTCACTGGTCCTCAACCCGTGACCACCATTTTTCAAAATGTCCTCCACACACAATTCGGTCAACGATAACATGTTAAACAAGTCAGTAATTACACGTATTTTGGCGACGCTGATCGGAAATATTTCACCACAAATAATTTCAAATGAGCCTTTTTATCGATTGTCTTCCCTGCATCGTGCAAAAGTTCGCAAATGAGCCAGGATATGTATTTTTTGTCACGTGTTTTTATCCTCTTAATTTCAAAAGAGGTATCAGTGGCAATAATAAATAAAAAGTAATAATATATATATATATATATATATATATATATATATATATATATATATATATATATATATATATATATATATATATATATATATATATATATATATATATATATATATATATATATATAATACTTTTTATTTATAAACTTGTCCTGAATTCAGGAGAAAGTTGCGTGACCAAAGTGAATATATAATAAGTTGTGGTGCAAAGTTTCACGACCTGGCTGAACATTTTGTTATGGGAATTTGAACGCTGGCTGAGCGTGCCCGCTAACATGGCACTCTCTTGTCCATCAATATTAATTTACTGCAGTAGAAAACTAATGGAAAAAATAGCTTCTGGAAAGTGAGAGACCTCAGGTGAAAGTCACTAATATAAGGCGACCTCGAGTGAAAGTAACGAATGGCAGGCGAGCTCTGGTGAAAGTTACGAATTTAAGGCTACCTTGTGTGGAAGTAACGATTAAGGATCTCGAGTTAAGGTAACGATATTATGCGCAACCTCCAATGCATGTAACGAAGGTAAGGCGACCTTCCGTGAAGGTAACGATGTTAGCGATAACATTCATCTTAAAGTAGCGAATTTCAGGCGACCTCGAGTGAAAGTTTTTAAATTCAAGCTATCTCGAGTGAAATTAACGGAGCTCACTCGACCTCGAGTGAAAGTAATAAGGTTCAGGTAGCCCTGAATGAAAGTAACGGCGTTGAGGCGCCTTCAAGTGAAAGCAGCGAGCTGACTTACCCTGGAAGGTGTGTGGCGTAACCTGGAGCAGGATGGGAGAGTGAGGTGAGTTAGGGCGAGTCAGGTAATGTACCTCCCTCCTACCACTAGTTTTCAGTATGCAAATGAGTTCATTACGAGGCAAGTAACCTCCACAGAGCCTTGATGACCTGCTTAATATGGTGTAATAATTTCCCTGGCCCGCCTGAAGAGGCATAAGTGGAACAAATTATGTTTACACACACACACACACACACACACACACACACACACACACACACACACACACACACACACACACAGAAAGAGGAGTGAAGACCCCAATGGAAATAAGTCACTCTGTCTGACATTTTTGGGTTATCCTAGGTTCTCTACACATATGCTGCTATGTATGATAATTCTATGGACCTGTATTTGTATATACCTGAATAAACTTACTTACTTACTTACTTAATTACTTACTTAAGACCACAGGGAAATGAGAACGAGAGAGGATGAGTCGAGAGTGTAGGATAACATTCACCCAGGTGAAGTAGTCCTGGGTGTCCAGCACGTAGGAACGAGCCTGCATCCTCCCATGCACCTCTCTTTTATTACCAAATGATATAGATAAGGCCAGGTATAGAAAGAAAATAACTATAGATGCTCTTGTGTCTATGTAATAAACTTTAGATTTCCACTGCCATTTGTAGTGTCGGGTGAAGGTGAGATCACGGGGTCACCTGCAGATCACGGGGTCACCTGCAGATCACGGGGTCACCTGCAGATCACGGGGTCACCTGCAGACTTTACCAACGTTCACCTGTACCTCACATAACTCGACCATGAATATATCACTCGGGAATTTTCAAAGGAAAAACCCATACCCGTCAAGAAAGTTTTGCTTGGCAAACATAAATGTCTTGAATAGCTAGATAACAAACAGAGGAATTTGCCACCACCATCACTCACTACCAACAGCACAATCCTCGCTACCACCATAACTACAACCACTACACAAACCATCTTCGCTACCACCATCCACACATACAACAGTATACCTGGAGATACCCGGAGAGGGTTTCTGGGGTCAGCGCCCCCTCGGCCCGGTCTGTGAAAGTGGAAGTCAAAACTTGAGTAAAGTGGTGGTTTTAAGTGGAAAAAAATAACCAGGGGAGACTCACTGTGGAGAAGCTTCAAACTTGACCAGACATCGGCGTAACAACTCATAACAACAGTGTGCGTTCTGTCACGCATAAAACACTTGACACGCAGATGTGGGGAAAAGTGTTCGTGGTTGTCGAGCTGAATGACGCATTATGAATGCTGAGTAACGTATTATGAACGCTGAGTGACGTATTATGAACGCAGAGTGACGTATTATGAGCGATCCAAGACACGAAGCAGGACGCTCATGGTAGTCGTGCACGCTACACCTCCTCCAACACGACACTCGAGGTGGTCGTGCACGCTTCACCTTCTCCAACACGACACTCGAGGTGCACCTCCTCCAACACGACACTCGAAGTGGTCGTCCACGCTTCACCTCCTCCAACACGACACTCGAGGTGGTCGTCCACGCTACACCTCCTCCAACACGACACTCGAGGTGCACCTCCTCCAACACGACACTCGAAGTGGTCGTCCACGCTTCACCTCCTCCAACACGACACTCGAGGTAGTCGTCCACGCTACACCTCCTCCAACACGGCACTCGAGGTAGTCGTGTACGCTACACCTCCTCCAACACGACACTCGAGGTAGTCGTGCACGCTACACCTCCTCCAACACGACACTCGAGGTAGTCGTGCACGCTTCACCTCCTCCAACACGACACTCGAAGTGGTCGTCCACGCTTCACCTCCTCCAACACGACACTCGAGGTGGTCGTGCACGCTACACCTCCTTCAACACGCACTCGAGGTAGCCGTGCATGCTACACCTCCAACACGACACTCAAGGTAGTCGTGCACGCTACACCTCCTCCAACACGACACTCGAGGTAGCCGTGCACGCTACACCTTCTCCAACTTGTCACTCGAGGTAGTCGTGCACGCTTCACCGCCTCCAACACGACACTTAAGGTGGTTGTGCACGCTTCACCTCCTCCAATACGACACTCGAGGTGGTCGTGCACGCTACACCTCCTCCAACACGACACTAGAGGTAGTCGTGCACGCTACACCTCCTCCAACACGACACTAGAGGTAGTCGTGCACGCTACACTTCCTCCGGGAGAGTAAGGCAGACAGGCCACCAGTGTACTCATCTGGGCACTTGCGTATTCGTGTGGGCACCTGTTTACTTGAGTGGGCACCTGTGTACTCTTGTTGGCACCTGTGTACTCGTGTGGGCACCTGTGTACTCGTGTGGGCACCTGTGTACTCGTGTTGGCACCTGTGTACTCGTGTGGGCACCTGTGTACTCGTGTGGGCACCTGTGTACTCGTGTGGGCACCTGTGTACTCGTGTGGGCACCTGTGTACTCGTGTGGGCACCTGTGTACTCGTGTGGGCACCTGTGTACTCGTGTGGGCACCTGTGTACTCGTGTGGGCACCTGTGTACTCGTGTGGGCACCTGTGTACTCGCGTGGGCACCTGTGTACTCGTGTTGGCACCTGTGTACTCGTGTGGGCACCTATGTACTCGTGTGGGCACCTGTGTACTCGTGTGGGCACCTGTGTACTCGTGTGGGCACCTGTGTACTCGTGTGGGCACCTGTGTACTCGTGTGGGCACCTGTGTACTCGCGTGGGCACCTGTGTACTCGTGTTGGCACCTGTGTACTCGTGTGGGCACCTGTGTACTCGTGTGGGCACCTGTGTACTCGTGTGGGCACCTGTGTACTCGTGTGGGCACCTGTGTACTCGTGTGGGCACCTGTGTACTCGTGTGGGCACCTGTGTACTCGTGTGGGCACCTGTGTACTCGTGTGGGCACCTGTGTACTCGTGTGGGCACCTGTGTACTCGTGTGGGCACCTGTGTACTCGTGTGGGCACCTGTGTACTCGTGTGGGCACCTGTGTACTCGTGTGGGCACCTGTGTACTCGTGTGGGCACCTGTGTACTCGTGTGGGCACCTGTGTACTCGTGTGGGCACCATCTTAACTGCTGCAGTATTGTTGACGCACTTAAACTGCAGAATCAGCGCATCGTACAGTCGCATACCGGAGGCTTCGGGGACTGACGAAGAAGGTGACAGTAATTAATATTATGTTTGCAAAAATGAGCTAGACCCGTGTGGGTTAATAGTTT
The DNA here is from genome assembly GCF_038502225.1 of Cherax quadricarinatus. Lineage (NCBI taxonomy): Eukaryota > Metazoa > Arthropoda > Malacostraca > Decapoda > Parastacidae > Cherax > Cherax quadricarinatus. Next base: position 15,466,029 of record NC_091308.1, read on the forward strand.
CCCGTCGTCAGGAACGACAAGGAGCTATTGACGAAATGATAATGAGAAGAGACGTACCTAGCAACAAGACTAGATAACGGAGGTTCATGACAGGTGCTCTCAGAACCTGGTCTCGGGGGGGGGGGTCAGTTGTTTCACCTGACCTCTTGGGGTGTGGGGGTCAGTTGTTGCACCAGGACCTGGTCTCTGGGGGTGTGGGGGGTCAGTTGTTGCACCAGGACCTGGTCTCTGGGGGTGTAGGGGGTCAGTTGTTGCACCAGGATCTGGTCTCTGGGGGGTGTGGGGGTCAGTTGTTGCACCAGGACCTGGTCTCTGGGGGGTGTGGGGGGTCAGTTGTTGCACCAGGACCTGGTCTCTGGGGGGTGTGGGGGGTCAGTTGTTGCACCAGGATCTGGTCTCTGGGGGTGTGGGGGGTCAGTTGTTGCACCAGCACCTGGTCTCTGGGGGTGTGGGGGGTATGTTGTTGCACCAGGATCTGGTCTCTGGGGGTGTGGGGGGTCAGTTGTTGCACCAGGACCTGGTCTCTGGGGGTGTGGGGGTCAGTTGTTGCACCAGGACCTGGTCTCTGGGGGTGTGAGGGGTCAGTTGTTGCACCAGGATCTGGTCTCTAGAGACGCAGGTGCTGTGCCAGGACCTGGTACTTGGGGATGCAGGTACTGTGCCAGGACCTGGTACTTGGGGATGCAGGTACTGTGCCAGGACCTGGTACTTGGGGATGCAGGTACTGTGCCAGGACCTGGTACTTGGGGATGCGGGTGCTCCGCCAGGACCTGGTCTATGAAAGGTCATGTATTAATACTGGGTCTAGGAACACCGTCATCGCTGAAGAGGACAATTTATGTACCGAAGAAGTGAAGTAAGTGGACAGGCTGACATAATGGACAGTAGTCAATACCACAACAGGCTAAAGTGTATTCAACAGCAGTCATTTCCACTTAGCTAAAGTGTAGTGAACAGCCTTGTCTCCACCTGGCCAAAGTGAAACAGACAATAGTCATCTCCACCCGGAAGAATTGTAGCGCACAGCAGTCATTTCCTACCTGACCAGAGTGTAATAAACCAAGCTTCAGGGAGACACAACATAGACACTGATGGTTTTATGATTCCCACGACAGTGAGATCCCGACAAGCAGCAGCAGTAAAAGACGCCATGCTCTGTGGGTGGCTCACTCTCCCTCCTGCTTCTCAGACTCTCTCTCTCTCTCTCTCTCTCTCTCTCTCTCCCTCTCTTTACACAGGGTTTTGACAAGGTTAAGTTAAGGATCCCTAGCTTTATTGACAAGCTATTTACAGGTTAAGGATTCCTAACTTTATTGACAAGCTAAGAGCTGTTACCTACATCAGCTCATTGAAACTATCTCTCTCTCTCTCTCTCTCTCTCTCTCTCTCTCTCTCTCTCTCTCTCTCTCTCTCTCTCTCTCTCTCTTATATATATATATATATATATATATATATATATATATATATATATATATATATATATATATATATATATATATATATATATATATATATATATATATATATATATATATATATATATATATATCGCGCGTTTCCTACTGAGGAACAAGAAAAAAGAGTCAAGGAGTCGTTAGATAACGGGAACATTCAAGTAACGAGTCTGAGAAAGAATGAACGAAGCTGCGTTTCTCACTGGTGATAAACTCCCGAGTTAAGATGAAGGAGAGGCGAATATGTTAACTGGTTTTACCTTCCTTCCCTCCTTCCCCTTCAAAATTCTTAGATGGTAATTCCACGGACCATGTACGTGGAATAGGAATTCTCAGAGACGGAAATTCCCCACGTAACAGTAATTCCTTCAGTGAAACCTGGAACGATACCCTGGTCGACCGTGTGAGGTGTGGTGGTGACAGGCTGGCCTGGTGAGTGAAGGTGTGGTGACAGGCTGGCCTGGTGAGTGAAGGTGTGGTGACACAGGCTGGCCTGGTGAGTGAAGGTGTGGTGACAAAGGCTGGCCTGGTGAGTGAAGGTGTGGTGACACAGACTGGCCTGGTGAGTGAAAGTGTGGTGACACAGGCTGGCCTGGTGAGTGAAGGTGTGGTGACAGGCTGGCCTGGTGAGTGAAGGTGTGGTGACAAAGGCTGGCCTGGTGAGTGAAGGTGTGGTGACAAAGGCTGGCCTGGTGAGTGAAGGTGTGGTGACACAGGCTGGCCTGGTGAGTGAAGGTGTGGTGACACAGGCTGGCCTGGTGAGTGAAGGTGTGGTGACACAGGCTGGCCTGGTGAGTGAAGGTGTGGTGACAAAGGCTGGCCTGGTGAGTGAAGGTGTGGTGACACAGGCTGGCCTGGTGAGTGAAAGTGTGGTGACACAGGCTGGCCTGGTGAGTGAAGGTGTGGTGACAGGCTGGCCTGGTGAGTGAAGGTGTGGTGACAGGCTGGCCTGGTGAGTGAAGGTGTGGTGATACAGGCTGGCCTGGTGAGTGAAGGTGTGGTGACAAAGGCTGGCCTGGTGAGTGAAGGTGTTGTGACACAGGCTGGCCTGGTGAGTGAAGGTGTGGTAACAAAGGCTGGCCTGGTGAGTGAAGGTGTTGTGACACAGGCTGGCCTGGTGAGTGAAGGTGTGGTGACACAGCTGGCCTGGTGAGTGAAGGTGTGGTGACACAGGCTGGCCTGGTGAGTGAAATTTTGCTCAGACAGGGAAATATAGCCAGACTTTTTTCCACACAATGTGACTTATACAGAGCTGTGAGGATGTAAAAAATAAATAACTTTTGAGTGGAGACACATGCATGGCAACATACTAGAGTAACATGCATGGCAACATACTAGAGTAACATGCATGGCAACATACTAGAGTAACAAGAATGGCAACATACTAGAGTAACAAGAATGGCAACATACTAGAGTAACATGCATGGCAACATACTAGAGTAACATGCATGGCAACATACTAGAGTAACATGCATGGCAACATACTAGAGTAACATGCATGGCAACATACTAGAGTAACATGCATGGCAACATACTAGAGTAACATGCATGGCAGCATACTAGAGCAACATGCATGGCAACATACTAGAGTAAAATGCATGGCAACATGCTAGAGTAAAATGCATGGCAACATACTAGAGTAACATGCATGGCAACATACTAGAGTAACAAAAATGGCAACATACTAGAGTAACATGCATGGCAACATACTAGAGTAACATGCATGGCAACATACTAGAGAAACATGCATGGCAACATACTAGAGTAACATGCATGGCAACATACTAGAGTAACATGCATGGCAACATACTAGAGTAACATGCATGGCAACATACTAGAGTAACAAGAATGGCAACATACTAGAGTAACAAGAATGGCAACATACTAGAGTAACTTGCATGGCAACATACTAGAGTAACAAGAATGGCAACATACTAGAGTAACATGCATGGCAACATACTAGAGTAACAAGAATGGCAACATACTAGAGTAACATGCATGGCAACATACTAGAGTAACAAGAATGGCAACATACTAGAGTAACATGCATGGCAACATACTAGAGTAACATGCATGGCAACATACTAGAGTAACATGCATGGCAACATACTAGAGTAACATGCATGGCAACATACTAGAGTAACATGCATGGCAACATACTAGAGTAACCTGTTTGGCAACATACTAGAGTAACATGCATGGCAACATACTAGAGTAACATGCATGGCAACATACTAGAGTAACATGCTTGGCAACATACTAGAATAACATGCATGGCAACATACTAGAGTAACATGCATGGCAACATACTAGAGTAACAAGAATGGCAACATACTAGAGTAACAAGAATGGCAACATACTAGAGTAACATGCATGGCAACATACTAGAGTAACATGCATGGCAACATACTAGAGTAACATGCATGGCAACATACTAGAGTAACATGCATGGCAACATACTAGAGTAACCTGTTTGGCAACATACTAGAGTAACATGCATGGCAACATACTAGAGTAACATGTATGGCAACATTCTAGAGTAACATGCTTGGCAACACACTAGAATAACATGCATGGCAACATTCTAGAGTAACATGCATGGCAACATACTAGAGGAACATGCTTGGCAACATACTAGAATAACATGCATGGCAACATTCTAGAGTAATATGCATGGCAACATACTAGAGTAACCTGCTTGGCAACATACTAGAGTAACAAGAATGGCAACATACTAGAGTAACATGCATGGCAACATACTAGAGTAACATGCATGGCAACATACTAGAGTAACATGCATGGCAACATACTAGAGTAACAAGAATGGCAACATACTAGAATAACAAGAATGGCAACATACTAGAGTAACATGCATGGCAACATACTAGAGTAACATGCTTGGCAACATACTAGAATAACATGCATGGCAACATTCTAGAGTAATATGCATGGCAACATACTAGAGTAACATGCATGGCAACATACTAGAATAACATGCATGGCAACATTCTAGTATAACATGCATGGCAACATACTAGAGTAACATGCTTGGCAACATACTAGAATAACATGCATGGCAACATTCTAGAGTAATATGCATGGCAACATACTAGAGTAACCTGCTTGGCAACATACTAGAGTAACATGCATGGCAACATACTAGAGTAACCTGCTTGGCAACATTCTAGTATAACATGCATGGCAACATACTGTAGTAACATGCATGGCAACATACTGTAGTAACATGCATGGCAACATACTAGATTAACATTCATGGCAACATACTAGAGTAACATGCATGGCAACATATTGGAGCAACATTCTTGAGGAACATAACAGAGCAACATACTGGAGCAACATTCTAGAGCAACATTCTAGAGCAACGTACTAGAGCAACATTCTAGAATTACATACCAGAGCAACATACTTGGCAACATATTAGATTAACGTGCTTGGCAACATACTGAAGCAACATTCTAGAAGAACATTCTATAGCAACATTCTAGAGCAACACACTAAAGCTACTAGAGTACCTTGAGCAGCATTTTAAAGTAACATACTAGAGCAACATACTAGAGCAACATACTAGAGCAACATACCAGAGCAACTCACTAGAGCAGCATTCTAGAGCAACACACTAGAGTAACACACTAGAGCAACACACTAGAGTAAGATGGAGTGTAACACTACAAGTCTGAGGCAATTATGTAGGAGTTATCAACCGTTTGTCCTCCAAGAAACTGTTATATGAGGAGGCTGGTAGGTCAGCTGAAGGTGACTCCAGGGGTCACCACATCTGTGTTGCAGGGGTCACCACTCCTGTGTTCCAGGGGTCACCACTCCTGTGTTCCAGGGGTCACTACTCATATGTTCCAGGGGTCACCACTCCTGTGTTCCAGGGGTCACTACTCATATGTTCCAGGGGTCACCACTCCTGTGTTCCAGGGTTCACCACACCTGTGTTCCAGGGGTCACCACTCCTGTGTTCCAGGGGTCACCACTCCTGTGTTCCAGGGGTCACTACTCATATGTTCCAGGGGTCACCACTCCTGTGTTCCAGGGGTCACTACTCATATGTTCCAGGGGTCACCACTCCTGTGTTCCAGGGTTCACCACACCTGCGTTCCAGGGGTCACCACTCCTGTGTTCCAGGGGTCACCACTCCTGTGTTCTAGGGGTCACCACTCCTGTGTTCCAGGGGTCACCACTCCTGTGTTCCAGGGGTCACCACTCCTGTGTTCCAGGGGTCACTACTCATATGTTCCAGGGGTCACCACTCCTGTGTTCCAGGGTTCACCACACCTGTGTTCCAGGGGTCATTACCCATATGTTCCAGGGGTCACCACACCTGTGTTCCAGGGGTCACCACTCCTGTGTTCCAGGGGTCACTACTCATATGTTCCAGGGGTCACCACTCCTGTACTCCAGGGTTCACCACACCTGTGTTAAAGGGGTCATTACCCATATGTTCCAGGGGTCACCACACCTGTGTTCCAGGGGTCACTACCCATATGTTCCAGGGGTCACCACACCTGTGTTCCAGGGGTCGCCACTCCTGTGTTCCAGGGGCCACCACACCTGTGTTCCAGGGGTCACTACCCATATGTTCCAGGGGTCACCACACATGTGTTCCAGTGGTCACCACCCATATGTTCCAGGGGTCACCACACCTGTGTTCCAGGGGTCACCACACCTGTGTTCCAGGGGTCGCCACCCGTGTGTTCCAGGGGTCACCACCCATATGTTCCAAGGGTCACCGCCCATATGTTCCAGGGGTCACCACCCGTGTGTTCCAGGGGTCACCACCCGTGTGTTCCAGGGGTCACCACCCGTGTGTTCCAGGGGTCACCACCCATATGTTCCAGGGGTCACCACCCGTGTGTTCCAGGGGTCACCACCCATATGTTCCAGGGGTCACCACACCTGTGTTCCAGGGGTCACCACACCTGTGTTCCAGGGGTCACCACACCTGTGTTCCAGGGGTCACCACCCATATGTTGCAGGGGTCAGCACACCTGTGTTCCAGGGGTCACCACACCTGTGTTCCACGGGTCACCACACCTGTGTTCCAGGGGTCACCACACCTGTGTTCCAGGGGTCACCACACCTGTGTTCCAGGGGTCACCACCCATATGTTCCAGGGGTCACCGCCCATATGTTCCAGGGGTCACCACCCGTGAGTTCCAGGGGTCACCACCCATATGTTCCAGGGGTCACCGCCCATATGTTCCAGGGGTTACCACCCGTGTGTTCCAGGGGTCATCACCTGTGTGTTCCAGGGGTCACCACCCATATGTTCCAGGGGTCACCACAGTTGTGTTCAAGGGGTCGCCACACCTGTGTTCCAGGGGTCACCACCCATATGTTCCAGGGGTCACCACACCTGTGTTCCAGGGGTCACCATACCTGTGTTCCAGGGGTCACCACACCTATGTTCCTGGGGTCACTACCCATATGTTCCAGGGGTCACCACACCTGTGTTCCAGGGGTCACCACACCTGTGTTCCAGGGGTCCGTAGTCAGATAAATTAAAGAGAGAGCGCTTTAAAATTATTTCCTATTACTGTGTCAACTATATATATGGGACTCAAGACTTTAGGAAAAGAAGATTTAATGAGGGGGGGAGGGAGGTCTTACCTTTGGCAGGCATAAAATCCTCAGAAAATATATAAAAAAAAATTAAACTGTAAGAATAATCTCTTAATTAGACTGTTTGTCGGATAATATGTCCATCCTCTTATAATTCACCTTACGGCGATGTCACAGGAAAATTCTGAGATGATCAAATAGGGAAAATATTATTTTTGTTACCAGTAACGATCAGGAAGCCATGCAGAAGTGTGCAACAAATACTGGTCACTGAGGAGCACATCGTGATGTGTGTGTGTGCGCGTGCACAAACACTTTTGTCTAGATACATTCAACCGAATCTTCTGAAGATGGGGTCAGTGTAAGGGTGAAATATTCAGTAATTGTTTGCAGGATTCTTGTCTCCACACGGGTTCATTTACCTTTCATGAAAGTGATGGTATCATGGGAAGGGTTCACACTGCTTGATGACACAACCAGGCTGACCACAGATGCCGTCTCATCAACCACGGCTTCATGACACACGCATAACAAGGTTGTTTCAGCCCGTGTTATGTCTACGTAATGCACAACGACAATGTTAAGAGAAGACAGAGTCTCCTCTGTTTACTTTCCTTCCAGTCCAACATAAGTGTTGGCTGTCTTGCGGGTTTACAATATCATCTCCATCTCGTAGATACCACACATGTAGAATACTTCGGTAGCCTTAGAATGGAAACGTTTCGCCAAGCCACTGATTGGCGAAACGTCTCCACAGTGAAGATACCCAAGTGTTGAACTTAAGTCTTTTTCATCTATTAACCGGTTTAATTAACCATTAACGTAATAACACAATCATCAGTTCTCGTGGACCGTCACGATACAGAAAAAAACATGAAAGTTAAATGATAGGATCATCAGGAGGACCATAATTTGTTCTCATTATTATCCCCAGAGAGCTGGTATTAACCCCAGAGAGCTGGTATTAACCCCAGAGAGCTGGTATTAACCCCAGAGAGCTGGTATTAACCCCAGAGAGCTGGTATTAACCCCAGAGAGCTGGTATTAACACCAGAAAGCTAGTATTAATCCCAGAAAGCTGATATTAACCCCAGAAAGCTGGTATTAACCCCAGAGGGCTGGTAATAACCCTAGAGGGCTGCTAATAACCCCAAAAAGCTTATTTTTACCCCAGAGAGCTGGTATTAACCCCATACAGCTGGTATTAACCCTAGAGGGCTGCTAATAACCCCAAAAAGCTTATTTTTACCCCAGAGAGCTGGTATTAACCCCATACAGCTGGTATTAACCCTAGAGGGCTGCTAATAACCCCAAAAAGCTTATTTTTACCCCAGAGTGCTGGTATTAACCCCAGAGAGTTGGTATTAACCCCAGAGAGCTAGTATTAACCCCAGAGAGCTGGTATTAACCCCAGAGGGTTGGTATTAACTTTAGAGAGCTATTAACCCCAGAGAGCTATTAACCCCAGAGAGCTATTATTAACTAGGGAAAACTATTTTTAACCATAGAAACCTGTTACTAACCTCGAAGAGCTATTATTAACCTCGAGGACCTACCATTAAGTAGAGGAATTGTTAATTACGTACAACTACTGTTAACTTCGTAGATTATTATTAACCCTGGAGAGCGATTGTTAACCTGGAAAGCTGTTGTTAACCTGGAGAGCTATTGTTAACCTGGAGAGCTATTGTTAACCTGGAGAGCTGTTGTTAACCTGGAGAGCTATTGTTAACCTGGAGAGCGATTGTTAACCTGGAGAGCTATTGCTAACCTGGAGAGCTGTTGTTAAACTGGAGAGCTTTTGTTAACCTGGAGAGCTATTGTTAACCTGGAGAGCTATTGTTAACCTGGAGAGCTATTGTTAACCTGGAGAGCTATTGTTAACCTGGAGAGCTTTTGTTAACCTGGAGAGCTATTGTTAACCTGGAGAGCTATTGTTAACCTGGAGAGCTATTGTTAACCTGGAGAGCTATTGTTAACTTGGAAAGCTGTTGTTAACCTGGAGAGCTATTGTTAACCTGGAGAGCTATTGCTAACCTGGAGAGCTATTGTTAACCTGGAGAGCTATTGTTAACCTGGAGGGCTATTGTTAACCTGGAGAGCTATTGTTAACCTGGAGAGCTATTGTTAACCTGGAAAGTTGTTGTTAACCTGGAGAGCTATTGTTAACCTGGAGAGCTATTGCTAACCTGGAGAGCTATTGTTAACCTGGAGAGCTATTGTTAACCTGGAGGGCTATTGTTAACCTGGAGAGCTATTGTTAACCTGGAGAGCTATTGTTAACCTGGAAAGTTGTTGTTAACCTGGAGAGCTATTGTTAACCTGGAGAGCTATTGCTAACCTGGAGAGCTATTGTTAACCTGGAAAGCTGTTGTTAACCTGGAGAGCTATTGTTAACCTGGAGAGCTATTGTTAACCTGGAGAGCTATTGTTAACCTGGAGAGCTATTGTTAACCTGGAGGGCTATTGTTAACCTGGAGAGCTATTGTTAATTTGGAGAGCTATTGTTAACTTGGAGAGCTATTGTTAACCTGGAGAGCTATTGTTAACCTGGAGAGCTATTGTTAACCTGGAGAGCTATTGTTAACCTGGAGGGCTATTGTTAACCTGGAGAGCTATTGTTAACCTGGAGAGCTATTGTTAACCTGGAGAGCTATTGCTAACCTGGAGAGCTATTGTTAACCTGGAGAGCTATTGTTAACCTGGAGAGCTATTGTTAACCTGGAGAGCTATTGTTAACTTGGAGAGCTATTGTTAACCTGGAGAGCTATTGTTAACCTGGAGACCGATTGTTAACCTGGAGAGCTATTGTTAACCTGGAGACCGATTGTTAACCTGGAGAGCGATTGTTAACCTGGAGAGCTATTGTTAACCTGGAGAGCTATTGTTAACCTGGAGAGCTATTGTTAACCTGGAGAGCTATTGTTAACCTGGAGAGCTATTGTTAACCTGGAGAGCTATTGTTAACCTGGAGAGCTATTGTTAACCTGGAGAGCGATTGTTAACCCATAGTGTAATTATTAATTCCAAAGAGCTGGAGTATTAACTCAGAAATACAATGTTTTTCCCCAGGATGTGACCCACACCAGTCTCCCCAGGATGTGACCCGCACCAGTCTCCCCAGGATGTGACCCGCACCAGTCTCCCCCAGGATGTGACCCACACCAGTCTCCCCAGGATGTGACCCGCACCAGTCTCCCCAGGATGTGACCCACACCAGTCTCCCCCAGGATGTGACCCGCACCAGTCTCCCCCAGGATGTGACCCACACCAGTCTCCCCAGGATGTGACCCACACCAGTCTCCCCCAGGATGTGACCCGCACCAGTCTCCCCCAGGATGTGACCCACACCAGTCTCCCCAGGATGTGACCCACACCAGTCTCCCCAGGATGTGACCCACACCAGTCTCCCCCAGGATGTGACCCACGCCAGTCTCCCCCAGGATGTGACCCACACCAGTCTCCCGAGGATGTGACCCACACCAGTCTCCCCCAGGATGTGACCCACACCAGTCTCCCCAGGATGTGACCCACACCAGTCTCCCCCAGGATGTGACCCACACCAGTCTCCCTCAGGATGTGACCCACACCAGTCTCCCGAGGATGTGGCCCACACCAGTCTCCCCCAGGATGTAACCCACACCAGTCTCCCCCAGGATGTGACCCACACCAGTCTCCCCCAGGATGTAACCCACACCAGTCTCCCTCAGGATGTGACCCACGCCAGTCTCCCCCAGGATGTGACCCACACCAGTCTCCCCAGGATGTGACCCACACCAGTCTCCCCTAGGATGTGACCCACACCAGTCTCCCCAGGATGTGACCCGCACCAGTCTCCCCCAGGATGTGACCCACACCAGTCTTCCCCAGGATGTAACCCACACCAGTCTCCCTCAGGATGTGACCCACACCAGTCTCCCCTAGGATGTGACCCACACCAGTCTCCCCAGGATGTGACCCGCACCAGTCTCCCCAGGATGTGACCCACACCAGTCTCCCCAGGATGTGACCCACACCAGTCTCCCCTAGGATGTGACCCACACCAGTCTCCCCAGGATGTGACCCGCACCAGTCTCCCCCAGGATGTGACCCACACCAGTCTTCCCCAGGATGTAACCCACACCAGTCTCCCTCAGGATGTGACCCACACCAGTCTCCCCCAGGATGTGACCCACACCAGTCTCCCCAGGATGTGACCCGCACCAGTCTCCCCAGGATGTGACCCACACCAGTCTCCCCAGGATGTGACCCACACCAGTCTCCCCCAGGATGTGACCCACACCAGTCTCCCACAGGATGTGACCCACACCAGTCTCCCCAGGATGTGACCCACACCAGTCTCCCCAGGATGTGACCCACACCAGTCTCCCCCAGGATGTGACCCACACCAGTCTCCCCAGGATGTGACCCACACCAGTCTCCCCCAGGATGTGACCCACACCAGTCTCCCACAGGATGTGACCCACACCAGTCTCCCCAGGATGTGACCCACACCAGTCTTCCCAGGATGTGACCCACACCAGTCTCCCCCAGGATGTGACCCACACCAGTCTCCCACAGGATGTGACCCACACCAGTCTCCCCAGGATGTGACCCACACCAGTCTCCCCAGGATGTGACCCACACCAGTCTCCCTCAGGATGTGACCCACACCAGTCTCCCACAGGATGTGACCCACACCAGTCTCACCCAGGATGTGACCCACACCAGTCTCCCACAGGATGTGACCCACACCAGTCTCCCACAGGATGTGACCCACACCAGTCTCCCCAGGATGTGACCCACACCAGTCTCCCCCAGGATGTGACCCACACCAGTCTCCCACAGGATGTGACCCACACCAGTCTCCCCAGGATGTGACCCACACCAGTCTCCCCAGGATGTGACCCACACCAGTCTCCCCCAGGATGTGACCCACACCAGTCTCCCCAGGATGTGACCCACACCAGTCTCCCCCAGGATGTGACCCACACCAGTCTCCCACAGGATGTGACCCACACCAGTCTCCCCAGGATGTGACCCACACCAGTCTCCCCAGGATGTGACCCGCACCAGTCTCCCCCAGGATGTGACCCACACCAGTCTCCCCCAGGATGTGACGAACACCAGTCTCCCCCAGGATGTGACCCACACCAGTCTCCCTCAGGATGTGACCCACACCAGTCTCCCCCAGGATGTGACCCACACCAGTCTCCCCAGGATGTGACCCGCACCAGTCTCCCCCAGGATGTGACCCACACCAGTCTTCCCCAGGATGTGACCCGCACCAGTCTCCCCCAGGATGTGACCCACACCAGTCTCCCCCAGGATGTGACCCACACCAGTCTCCCCCAGGATGTAACCCACACCAGTCTCCCTCAGGATGTGACCCACACCAGTCTCCCCCAGGATGTGACCCACACCAGTCTCCCCCAGGATGTGACCCACACCAGTCTCCCCCAGGATGTGACCCACATCAGTCTCCCCAGGATGTGACCCACACCAGTCTCCCCCAGGATGTGACCCACACCAGTCTCCCCCAGGATGTGACCCACACCAGTCTCCCCCAGGATGTAACCCACACCAGTCTCCCTCAGGATGTGACCCACACCAGTCTCCCCCAGGATGTGACCCACACCAGTCTCCCCCAGGATGTGACCCACATCAGTCTCCCCCAGGATGTGACCCACACCAGTCTCCCCCAGGATGTAACCCACACCAGTCTCCCTCAGGATGTGACCCACACCAGTCTCCCCCAGGATGTGACCCACACCAGTCTCCCCCAGGATGTGACCCACACCAGTCTCCCCCAGGATGTGACCCACACCAGTCTCCCCCAGGATGTGACCCACATCAGTCTCCCCAGGATGTGACCCACACCAGTCTCCCCCAGGATGTGACCCACACCAGTCTCCCCAGGATGTGACCCACACCAGTTGACCAGCTGGGGTCATACATCGCCCGGGGAACGGGAGGATGTAATCATTCGTGATTCAGTGAAAGGATACATCTGGTTCCTTAGATCAAGAGCCTCGACGTCCATGACGGGACGCTAAAGGTGCACTCTTATCCTCAGTCTGAGTATACCTGGAGTATACCTGAAGAGGGTTTCGGGGGTCAACGCCCCCGCGGCCCGGTCTGAGACCAGGCCTCGTTGAGTAATAATATTGTCGTACAATGAGAGGGGTCGTCTCTCCAGTGGCGGTTAATGGTGCCATAGCGGAGCTCGAAATAGTTGCCATGTGGACTTGGCACTACTCTGGCACCCTCAGCTGTATTTATGATTAGAGTCAGGCCTTGCTCCATGCCAGAGAAACGTGCTAAATTGAACGTCTTCTGGATTCGACAACATACCGCACTGCCAGACGTATCTCGAAAAGTTTTCTTTATATTTATCTACTTGTTTGTGGTTATATATTCGTTTTTTCCGAGGATTAAATAATGTACTGAAACCTTATCAACCCCAGCTTAACATAACACATCTGATCATAACCTAATGTAACTTAAACTGGCATAACCTAACCAACCTTTACCTAGCCTAATCTAACCTTATCTAATTTACCTTATCTAATCTAACTTGATCTAACCTAATCTCATCTAATTAAATTTAGTCTAACCTAACCTAACCTAACATAACATAATCTAACCTAACCTAACCTAACCTAACCTAACCTAACATAACATAACATAACCTAAGCTAACCTAACCTAACATAACATAACATAATCTAACCTAACCTAACCTAACCTAACCTAACATAACATAATCTAACATAATCTAACCTAACCTAACCTAACCTAACATAACATAACCTAACATAACCTAAGCTAACCTAACCTAACATAACATAACATAACATAATCTAACCTAACCTAACCTAACCTAACCTAACCTAACCTAACCTAACCTAACCTAACCTAACATAATCTAACCTAACCTAACCTAACCTAACCTAACATAACCTAATCTAACCTAACCTAACATAACGCAACCTAATCTAACCTAATCTAATCTAACCTAATTTGATCTAACCTAACCTCATCTAATCAAATTTAATCTACTAACCTAACCTAAGATAACAATCTGAGGTTCTTAAGACAGTTCGACAAGTGTTTTAAGATATCAAGACGATAGTCTTAACAAAGCTAGTTAAGCATTAAATAAAGCATGACCGGACTACGATTAGCAGACGAATGATCGAGCCTCCTTCACTTCTCACACTGAGTGACCCATTCAGTTTTAGCGTTTCATGATATATAATACAAACTGTAAACAAATGGTATAGTTGTGTAACGAAATAAGCTTATGTTTCTGTGTTACTTAAGTGTTAAGATGGTCATATTTATGAAAGTTATGGCAATAGTTCTTACAACTGTCTAAGGATTTCACCAGCACAGGTTAGGGTTAGGTCAAGTTTGTCAGAAAACAATACAAGTGTTTCCTGACGCTGGTCTTAGTCATATGATGACCCACGGCTGGAGCTTTTGGTCATCTGACCGAGACCTTCCACTGGCTTACCGGTCCACCTCTTTAAAAATTAAGGTTATAATTATAACCACCACTGTTGTTCTTACAAAGGGCCTGCAGTACCTGGCCCTGCAGTACATGGCCCTGCAGTACATGGCCCTGCAGTACCTGGCCCTGCAGTACCTGGCCCTGCAGTACCTGGTCCTGCAGTACCTGGTCCTGCAGTACCTGGCCCTGCAGTACCTGGCCCTGCAGTACATGGCCCTGCAGTACATGGCCCTGCAGTACCTGGCCCTGCAGTACCTGGCCCTGCAGTACCTGGCCCTACAGTACCTGGTCCTGCAGTACCTGGCCCTGCAGTACCTGGCCCTGCAGTACCTGGTCCTGCAGTACCTGGCCCTGCAGTACCTGGCCCTGCAGTACCTGGCCCTGCAGTACCTGGCCCTACAGTACCTGGTCCTGCAGTACCTGGTCCTGCAGTACCTGGCCCTGCAGTACCTGGCCCTGCAGTACCTGGCCCTGCAGTACCTGGCCCTGCAGTACCTGGCCCTGCAGTACCTGGCCCTGCAGTACCTGGCCCTGCAGTACCTGGCCCTGCAGTATCTGGCCCTGCAGTACCTGGCCCTGCAGTACCTGGCCCTGCAGTACCTGGCCCTGCAGTACCTGGCCCTGCAGTACCTGGCCCTGCAGTACCTGGCCCTGCAGTACCTGGCCCTGCAGTACCTGGCCTTGCAGTATCTGGCCCTGCAGTACCTGGCCCTGCAGTACCTGGCCCTGCAGTACCTGGCCCTGCAGTACCTAGCAGGGCTAGTCAGTAGAGCAATCAGGAAAATGAGGAATAAAGTATTTACCAGAATTTATCTTCGATTTACCATATATTTCCTTATTTGAAAATGTATTTGCAGGTATTTATACTATGTTCCATGGAATAAACAATACACCAGGCCACGAATAAAGTTTGGAGAGTGTAATCACTAGACCTTTTACTGCTACAGCTATAAAGACCCATACAGAGGACAGTTTCTAGTATGGTGTTACTCAGCTCGAGGGTCATGAGCCTCTGAAGACTCAGGATGTCTCGTATGAAAGGTTATTTCACCTGGGCACTCCTTTCTCAACCTTAAATTAGCAGACAATCTCCAGTAAAAACGGTAGTTACCCCGTACTCAAATACTTCACTCATTTGGAGCAAACAATGATCTATGGAGCGTAACAGCTGACTTAAGATAATGTGAATGAATGTGTTTACATGTGATGCATATCGAATATAATAATTTTGCACTCAGTGCACACCACAAAGAGCATTACTAGACTCTGTCTCCACAATATATCTAAACTGCATGGGAGGGGTCTACACCACTCCTTGCGCCGGGTGATGTAAATTCTACATAGGAAGGGCTGGCCCTGATCTAAACACACGTTTCATAGAATATATGTATAAGTATAGAACAAAATCCAACGCTTGTTGCTTGAGGAGGAAGTGTATGGAAGTCACCTTCATTCATACCAGTGACACCATAGAGCAAAACCAAGGCTCTAAGAACCTCGACCATATTTTCCTACGTCTCCAGCCTTCACCTGACCTCAGACACTCAGCAGCCCAAGTGGTGATCGGACCCGAGTCACAGCTCCTGACTGTGGCAAAAAAAATGGGAGTTGGCTTCGAGTTGAAATGAAGACACCATCAACGCATCGCTGACAGTAGTTGTTACACTGCATTTGTATAAAACAACGAGTAGCGTCAAAGCACTAGAGCCAACGGCGTCCAGAATTCATAATGGCAATCATCCGTCTCCAGGCACAGTGAGAGAGCGACCAAACCCCAGCCATAAGACCATTATCGGTATCTCCAGTTTTATAACAGCCACTCTCCCTCAGAAGACCCTGAGTAGGTC
>NC_091308.1:15489912-15659504 GCF_038502225.1 Cherax quadricarinatus
ATTTTCCACTTATCTGGCACCATGCCAGTTTGTAGTGATATGTTGAAAAGATTAGCCAAAGGTTTGCTAAGCTCCTCTTTACATTCCTTTAGAACCCTTGCATACAGTTCATCAAGGCCTGGGGATTTGTTAGGTTTTAATTTATCTATTTGCCTAAGGATCATGTCACTTGTGACGTACATTACCTATAATTCTTCACCAGTTACTTACATTACCTATAATTCTCCATCAATTATATTGCCTATAATTCTCCACCAGTTATTTATATTACCTATAATTCTCCACCAGTTACTTACATTACCTATAATTCTTTACCTGTCAATTACATATAATTTCTAACCATTCAGTTATATTACAAATAATTTCCCACCTGCCAATTATATTGCACATAATTCTCCACCTGTCAGTTACGTTGCAAATAATTTCCCTGGATTTTTCCTGGTTTTTACCTGGGTTTCCCAGAGAGTCCCATGGCTTCCCAGATTGCCCCTGGGTTTCCCAGAGTTTCCCTGGTTTCACAGAGTGTCCTCGGGTTTTCCAGAGTGTCCCCGGGTTTCACAGTGTCCCCGGGTTTCCCAGAGTGTTTCTGGGTTTTTCAGAGTGTCCCTGGGTTTTCCAGAGTGTCCCTGGGTTTTCCAGAGTGTCCCCGGATTTCCCAGAGTGTTCCTGGAGTTTTCCAGAGTGTCCCTGGGTTTTCCAGAATGTCCCTGGGTTTTCCAGAGTGCCCCTGAGTTTCCCAGAGTGTCCCTGGGTTTTCCCAGTGTCCCTGGGTTTCCCAGAGTGTCCCCGGATTTTCCAGAGTGATCCTGGGGTTTCCAGAGTGTCCCTGGGTTTCCCAGAGTGTCCCTGGGTTTCCCAGACTGTCCCTGGGTTTCCCAGAGTGTCTCTGGGTTTCCCAGAATGTCCCTGGGTTTCCCAGAGTGTCTCTGGGTTTCCCAGAGAATCCCTGGGTTTCTGGCCAACATCACGTCTTAATTAGCGCCAGCGGCTCTACCTTTGGTATCAAAGTAATCGCTCAGCAGTGAACCTCACAACCAGTGCAATTCAAAGGAGCGCAGTAGTTACTAAAGTAACTCGTTAAACAGCCAATATAATCGTTAATGTAATTGACAGCCAAAATAATATATTCATTTTCCAAATTTGAAAATAATTGATCTTAATAACGAAATCCTTCACTCAGATGATCTCGTTATCAGCGCTGGTGATCTTAGTAGCAACACTGGTGATCTTAGTAGCAACACTGGTGATCTTAGTAGCAACACTGGTGATCTCAGTAGCAACACTGGTGATCTTAGTAGCAACACTGGTGATCTCAGTAGCAACACTGGTGATCTTAGTAGCAACACTGGTGATCTCAGTAGCAACACTGGTGATCTCAGTAGCAACACTGGTGATCTTAGTAGCAACACTGGTGATCTCAGTAGCAACACTGGTGATCTTAGTAGCAACACTGGTGATCTTAGTAGCAACACTGGTGATCTCAGTAGCAACACTGGTGATCTCAGTAGCAACACTGGTGATCTCAGTAGCAACACTGGTGATCTCAGTAGCAACACTGGTGATCTCAGTAGCAACACTGGTGATCTCAGTAGCAACACTGGTGATCTCAGTAGCAACACTGGTGATCTCAGTAGCAACACTGGTGATCTCAGTAGCAACACTGGTGATCTCAGTAGCAACACTGGTGATCTCATTAGCAACACTGGTGATCTCAGTAGCAACACTGGTGATCTCAGTAGCAACACTGGTGATCTCAGTAGCAACACTGGTGATCTCAGTAGCAACACTGGTGATCTCAGTAGCAACACTGGTGATCTCAGTAGCAACACTGGTGATCTCAGTAGCAACACTGGTGATCTCAGTAGCAACACTGGTGATCTCAGTAGCAACACTGGTGATCTCAGTAGCAACACTGGTGATCTCAGTAGCAACACTGGTGATCTCAGTAGCAACACTGGTGATCTCAGTAGCAACACTGGTGATCTCAGTAGCAACACTGGTGATCTCAGTAGCGAACTGGTGATCTCAGTAACAATAGTGATCTCAGTAGCAACACTGGTGAACTCAGTAGTAAAACACTGGTGATCTCAGTAGCAACACTGGTGATGTCAGTGATCTCAGTAGCAACACTGGTGATCTAGCAACACTGGTGATCTCAGTAGCAACACTGGTGATCTCAGTAGCAACACTGGTGATCTCAGTAGCAACACTGGTGATCTCAGTAGCAACACTGGTGATCTCAGTGGTGATCTCAGTAGCAACACTGGTGATCTCAGTAGCAACACTGGTGATCTCAGTAGCAACACTGGTGATCTCAGTAGCAACACTGGTGATCTCAGTAGCAACACTGGTGATCTCAGTAGCAACACTGGTGATCTCAGTAGCAACACTGGTGATGTCAGTAACAATAGTGGTCTCATTAGAAGCACTTTTGATCTCAGTAGCAACACTGGTGAACTCAGTAGTAAAACTCTGGTGATCTCAGTATAAGTTCTGTCAAGCACCTTAACTACTGGGAACGCTTGGAAGCACTTGACTTGTACTCGTTGGAACACAGGAGAGAGATGTATATCATAATCTACACTTGGAAAATCCTAGAAGGGATGGTCCCGAATCTGCACACAGAAATCACTCCCTACGAAAGTAAAAGACTGGGCAGGCGATGCAAAATTCCCCCAATTAAAAGTAGGGGCGCCATTGGTACACTAAGAGAAAACACCATAAGTGTCCGGGGCCCAAGACTGTTCAACAGCCTCCCACCAAGCATAAGGGGAATTACCAGTAAACCCCTGGCTGCCTTCAAGAGAGAGCTGGACAGATACCTAAAGTCAGTGCCGGATCAGCCGGGCTGTGGTTCGTACGTTGGACTGCGTGCGGCCAACAGTAACAGCCTGGTTGATCAGGCCCTGATTCACCGGGAGGCCTGGTCGTGGACCGGGCCGCGGGGGCGTTGATCCCCGGAATAACCTCCAGGTAGACTCCAGGTAGATCTCAGTAGCAGCACTGGTGATCTCAGAAGCAACACTGGTGAACTTACTAGCAACATTGGTGGTCTCAGTAGCAACACTGGTGAACTCAGTAACAATGCTGGTGATCTCAGTAGCAACACTGGTGAACTCAGTAGTAACACTAGTGATCTCAGTGTCAATATTGGTGATCTCAGTGTCAATACTGGTGATCTCAGTAGCAACACTGGTGATCTCAGTAGCAACACTGGTGATCTCAGTAGCAACTCTGGTGATCTCAGTAGCAACACTGGTGATCTCAGAAGCAACACTGGTGATATCAATAGCAACACTGGTGAACTTAATAGCAACACTGGTGATCTCAGTAGCAACACTGGTGATCTCAGTAGCAACACTGGTGATCTCAGTAGCAACTCTGGTGATCTCAGTAGCAACACTGGTGATCTCAGAAGCAACACTGGTGATATCAGTAGCT
This sequence comes from Cherax quadricarinatus, assembly GCF_038502225.1. Classification (NCBI taxonomy): domain Eukaryota; kingdom Metazoa; phylum Arthropoda; class Malacostraca; order Decapoda; family Parastacidae; genus Cherax; species Cherax quadricarinatus. The sequence continues at coordinate 15,493,354 of NC_091308.1, forward strand.
ACACTGGTGAACTTAATAGCAACACTGGTGATCTCAGTAGCAACACTGGTGAACTCAGTAGCAACACTGGTGATTTCAGTAGCAACACTGGTGATCTCAGTATCAAAACTAGTGCTCTTAGTAGCAACACTGCTTATCTTAGTACCAACTCTGGTGATTTCAGTAGCAACACTGCTAACCTCAGTAGCAACACTGGTAATCTCAGTAGCAACACTGCTGATCTCAGTAGCAACACTGGTGATTTCAGTAGCAACACTGGTGATCTCAGAGTCAGTACTGGTGATCTCAGTAGCAGCACTGCTGATCTCAGTAGCAACACTGGTGATCTCAGTAGCAACACTGGTGATCTCAGTAGCAACACTGCTGATCTTAGAGTCAGTACTGGTGATCTCAGTGGCAACACTGGTGATCTCAGTAGCAACATTGTTGATATCAGAGTCAGTACTGGTGATCTCAGTGGCAACACTGGTGATCTCAGTAGCAACACTGCTGATCTTAGAGTCAGTACTGGTGATCTAAGTGGCAACACTGGTGATCTCAGTAGCAACACTGCTGATCTTAGAGTCAGTACTGGTGATCTCAGTAGCAACACTGCTGATCTCAGAGTCAGTACTGATGATCTCAGTAGCAACACTGGTGATCTCAGTAGCAACACTGCTGATCTCAGAGTCAGTACTGGTGATCTCAGTGGCAACACTGGTGATCTCAGTAGCAACACTGCTGATCTCAGAGTCAGTACTTGTGATCTCAGTAGCAACACTGCTGATCTCAGAGTCAGTACTGGTGATCTCAGTAGCAACACTGGTGATCTCAGTAGCAACACTGCTGATCTCAGAGTCAGTACTGGTGATCTCAGTGGCAACACTGGTGATCTCAGTAGCAACACTGCTGATCTCAGAGTCAGTACTTGTGATCTCAGTAGCAACACTGCTGATCTCAGAGTCAGTACTGGTGATCTCAGTAGCAACACTGCTGATCTCAGAGTCAGTACTTGTGATCTCAGTAGCAACACTGCTGATCTCAGAGTCAGTACTGGTGATCTCAGAGTCAGTACTGGTGATCTCAGTAGCAACACTGCTGATCTCAGAGTCAGTACTTGTGATCTCAGTAGCAACACTGTTGATCTCAGAGTCAGTACTGGTGATCTCAGTAGCAACACTGCTGATCTCAGAGTCAGTACTGATGATCTCAGTAGCAACACTGATGATCTCAGTAGCAACACTGGTGATCTCAGTAGCAACACTGCTGATCTCATTATTTACATGACGAGGAGACTTCCAGCACTAACTACTACAATATCTCTGACAATAATAATCACTGGACTACAAACAAGTGGTCGAGGCACTTGGAGATCCCTCGGTGTTACATCAGGCTAGTATGACGAAACTTGTAGGTCACAAAAAGGTGTCTGCGTTGTTCCTTAAGAAAATATTTGCATGATGCAAACATCTCCACGACCAGTAATGCTTTTGAAACAGGTTTGATGCAGGTTTTGCACTACAAACATTGGGACACAAGTATTATGGGTCAGGATTTAAGGAACAAAAAGGCGCATTACAGTAATTGAAACGATACACATATAACCCGCACATTGAAGAAAGAAGCATATGGCTCCCTCTTCTTCGTGTGTTAGCGTGACTAGTTAGTGGTCCAAGTCGAACCGAAGCGTCGTCATAAGCTTCTTTCTCCTATGTGGAGGTTATCTGTGTGTGGGTCAGGACTAAGTTCGCTCCATGATTAAGCGCCGTCGTTTAAAAATCTTCGGTAGTCGATCCATACTATTGGGTGCTAAGTCCTGTATCGACACACCTTCCATCACTGGGTCTGGTGCCTCCCTTCACCTGTTTACTCCTACACGAGTTCCAGAGCTCCGCGATGCTCACGAGGTAAAGGCTTCCCATCCAACCGATCTGTCTGGCTGTTCGTGCGGGAATTATGCTTGACAGGGTCGGCCACATCAATATTTCCGGGTTCGGCTTCTGCGGATATGCATTTACACTCAGCCACTCGCCGGCCAGCCAGCCCACATGTACACCAAAACACATTCTAAATCTTACAGACATACATGCATACAAGGAAGAAAATACACACACACACACACACACACACACACACACACACACACACACACACACACACACACACACACACACACACACACACACACACACACACACACACACACACACACACACACACACACACACACACACACACACACACACACACACACACACACACACACTGGAAAAAACAAGGGAGAAAATGGCCACCGAGTTAATATGCCTAGAACAGATTAACTCGGTGGCGCTCGATGTATGCACAAGGCTTACTCCTCTAAGAAAAAGGAGGAGTAGATGTAAAATAGAAAGAGACAGGCGCTCCCTTTACAGGCGACGGAAAAGAATAACAGAGCGGCTAAAAGAGGTCAATATATCTGAAATGCGTAGGGAGACACTGGTCAGAGAAATAGCAAACATCGAACTTAAGCTAAAGGAATCTTATAGGAGTCAGGAATCGCGGGAAGAACTAAAAGCCATAAATGAAATCGAAAGAAACCCAAGGTATTTCTTCTCCTATGCCAAATCAAAGTCGAGAACAACGTCCAGTATTGGGCCCTTACTTAAACAAGATGGGTCCTACACAGATGACAGCAAGGAAATGAGTGAGCTACTCAAGTCCCAATATGACTCAGTTTTTAGTAAGCCACTAACCAGACTGAGAGTCGAAGATCAAAATTAATTTTTTATGAGAGAGCCACAGAATTTGGTTAACACAAGCCTATCTGATGTTATCCTGACGCCAAATGACTTCGAACAGGCGATAAATGACATGCCCATGCACTCTGCCCCAGGGCCAGACTCATGGAACTCCGTGTTCATCAAGAACTGCAAGAAGCCCCTATCACGAGCCTTTACCATCCTATGGAGAGGGAGCATGGACACGGGGGTCGTCCCACAGTTACTAAAAACAACAGACATAGCCCCACTCCACAAAGGGGGCAGTAAAGCAACAACAAAGAACTACAGACCGATAGCACTAACATCCCATATCATAAAAATCTTTGAAAGGGTCCTAAGAAGCAAGATCACCGCCCATCTAGAAACCCATCAGTTACACAACCCAGGGCAACATGGGTTTAGAACAGGTCGCTCCTGTCTATCTCAACTACTGGATCACTACGACAAGGTCCTAGATGCACTAGAAGACAAAAAGAATGCAGATGTAATATATACAGACTTTGCAAAAGCCTTTGACAAGTGTGACCATGGCGTAATAGCGCACAAAATGCGTGCTAAAGGAATAACAGGAAAAGTCGGTCGATGGATCTATAATTTTCTCACTAACAGAACACAGAGAGTAGTAGTCAACAGAGTAAAATCCGAGGCAGCCACGGTGAAAAGCTCTGTTCCAAAAGGCACAGTACTCGCTCCCATCTTGTTCCTCATCCTCATATCTGACATAGACAAGGATGTCAACCACAGCACCGTGTCTTCCTTTGCAGATGACACCCGAATCTGCATGACAGTGTCTTCCATTGCAGACACTGCAAGGCTCCAGGCGGACATCAACCAAATCTTTCAGTGGGCTGCAGAAAACAATATGAAGTTCAACGATGAGAAATTTCAATTACTCAAGATATGGTAAACACGAGGAAATTAAATCTTCATCAGAGTACAAAACAAATTCTGGCCACAAAATAGAGCGTAACTCCAACGTCAAAGACCTGGGAGTGATCATGTCGGAGGATCTCACCTTCAAGGACCATAACATTGTATCAATCGCATCTGCTAGAAAAATGACAGGATGGATAATGAGAACCTTCAAAACTAGGGATGCCAAGCCCATGATGACACTCTTCAGGTCACTTGTTCTATCTAGGCTGGAATATTGCTGCACACTAACAGCACCTTTCAAGGCAGGTGAAATTGCTGACCTAGAAAATGTACAGAGAACCTTCACGGCGCGCATAACGGAGATAAAACACCTCAGTTACTGGGAGCGCTTGAGGTTCCTGAACCTGTATTCCCTGGAACGCAGGCGGGAGAGATACATGATTATATACACCTGGAAAATCCTAGAAGGACTAGTACCGAACTTGCACACGAAAATCACTCACAACGAAAGCAAAAGATCGGCAGACGATGCAACATCCCCCAATGAAAAGCAGGGGTGTCACTAGCACGTTAAGAGACCATACAATAAGTGTCAGGGGCCCGAGACTGTTCAACTGCCTCCCAGCATACATAAGGGGGATTACCAACAGACCCCTGGCAGTCTTCAAGCTGGCACTGGACAAGCACCTAAAGTCGGTTCCTGATCAGCCGGGCTGTGGCTCGTACGTTGGTTTGCGTGCAGCCAGCAGTAACAGCCTGGTTGATCAGGCTCTGATCCACCAGGAGGCCTGGTCACAGACCGGGCCGCGGGGGCGTTGACCCCAGGAACTCTCTCCAGGTAAACTCCAGGTACAGACAGGAACCAGAGTCACAGAGGGAAAGGCAATGGGAGGAGGAGAGGGCAAAGTCAGTGTTTATTCATGGGCTTCAGGAGAGCGAGGGAAGGACACACACTAAAAGAAGGCAGATAGAAAGAAAGGAGATTGAGAACATCATCACAAAAATAGGTGAAGAGGACATATCCGAGATTGTAAATTTTCAGAGAATAGGGGGGTACTTGAATGGGAGAAAACGACCCATCAAGCTGATTTTCAGGACAAAAACAGTGCGGAACAGGATCCTCCAAGAGAAACCACGATTGAAGACAGAACACAAACAGAGCGAAAGCAGTTGAGGGAGAGGATACTAAAGCGAAAGGAGCTAGGAAGAGAAACAGGGACAGAATCAGCAGAGGACAACCAGAGCAGGGCAGAGCAACAAGAGCAAGCACACAGAGAACCATCCCAAGAACCCCACAACCAATCATGCTATCCCAACACAAACCACAATCCACACTCACAGCTCCCACCCAACACTCAGCTATAGAATCCCACAGTACACTACCAAGTCCCCCACCCTCACAGACTCCCCAAAACACAGTGTTGGAGAGGAAAATGAAGGTATGGTACACCAACGCTGATGGAATAAAAAATAAGGGGATGAGTGACACGAAAGAGTCAAAGAGGCATCACCGGACATCATAGCTCTCACAGAAACCAAGCTCACAGGTATGATAACAGATGCCATCTTTCCAACGGGATATCTGATCCTGAGGAAAGACAGAGGAAACAGAGGGAGTGGAGGAGTGGCATTGCTGATCAAAAACCAATGGGATGTTGATGAGCTGGAGAGAGGAGACAGTGGAGAAGCAAGTGATTATATAATAGGAACGCTTCAGTCTGTAGGTCCCAAGGTGGTAATTGCAGTGATGTATAACCCACCACAGAACAGCAGGAGGCCAAGGCAAGAGTATGATGAGAGTAATAGAACGATGGTTGACACACTGGCTGAAATGGCCAGAAGGGCTCATGAGAGCAAGGCAAAGCTACTGATCATGGGTGACTTCAACCACAAGGAAATCGACTGGGAGAACTTGGGGTCACATGGGGGCCAAGAAACGTGGAAGGCTAAGATGATGGAAGTGGTACTGGAAAACTTCATGTACCAACACGTAAGGGATACATCCAGAGAGAGAGGAGAGGATGAACCAGCGAGACTGGACCTAGTATTCACCTTGAGTAGTGCAGATATTGAGGACATCACATATGAAAGGCCCCTTGGGACCAGCGATCATGTGGTTTTAAGCTTCGAATACACAGTAGAATTACAAGTGGAGGGGGAAGCAGGAAGGGCCGGACTAATGAAGTCAAACTACAAGAAAGGGGATTATGCGGGAATGAAGAACTTCCTGAATGAAGAGGCTGCTGAGCGAGCTAGATACCTCAAAGGCGATGGGGCCGGATAACATCTCTCCATGGGTCCCGAAAGAGGGAGCAGAGGCGCTATGTGTACCCCTAACAACAATATTCAATACATCTATCGAAACAGGGAGATTACCTGAGATATGGAAGACAGCATATGTAGTCCCAATTTAAAAAAAAAAAGGAGACAGACATGAAGCACTAAACTATAGACCAGTGTTACTGACATGTATAGTATGCAAAGTCATGGAGAAGATTATCAGGAGAAGAGTAGTGGAACACCTAGTAAGGAATGGGCTTATCAACAACAGCCAACACGGTTTCAGAGACGGGAAATCCTGTGTCACAAACTTACTGGAGTTCTTTGACAGGGTGACAGCAGTAAGACAAGAGAGAGAGGGGTGAGTAGATTGCATTTTCTTGAACTGTAAGAAGGTGCTTGACACAGTTCCGCACAAGAGATTAGTGCAAAAACTGGAGGACCAGGCAGGGATAGCAGGGAAGGCACTACAATGGATCAGGGAATACCTGTCAGGTAGACAGAAGCAAGTCATGGTACGTGGCGAAATGTCAGAGTGGGCACCTGTGACTATTGGGGTTTCACAGGGGTGAGTCCTAGGACCGGCGCTGTTTCTGGTATTTGTGAACGACATGAGGGAAGGAATAGACTCCGAAGTGTCCCTATTTGCAGGTGATGTGAAGTTAATGAGAAGAATTCAATCGGACGAGGACCAGGCAGAACTACAAAGGGATCTGGACAAGCTGCAGGCCTGGTCCAGCAATTGGCTCCTGGAGTTTAGCCCCACCAAGTGCAATGTCATGAAGATTGAGGAAGGGCAAAGAAGATCGCAGACGGAGTACAGTCTAGGGGGCCAGAGACTAAAAACCTCAATCAAGGAAAAAAGATCTTGGAGTGAGTATAACACCAGGCACATCTCCTGAGGCGAACATCAACCAAATAACTGCTGCAGCATATGGGCGCCTAGCAAACCCCAGAACAGCATTCCGACATCTTAATAAGGAATCGTTCAGGACCCTGTACACCGTGTACGTTAGGCCCATATTGGAGTATGCGGCAACAGTTTGGAACCCACACCTAGCCAAGCACGTAAAGAAACTAGAGAAAGTGCAAACGTTTGCAACAAGACTAGTCCCAGAGCTAAGGGGTATGTCCTACGAGGAGACACTAAAGGAAATCGACCTGACGACACTGGAGGACAGGAGAGATAGGGGGGAAATGATAACGACATATAAAATACTCAGAATGTGGACAGAGACAGAATGTTCCAGAGATGGGACACAGCGACAAGGGGACACAGTTGGAAGTTGAAAAATCAGATGAATCACAGAGATGTTAGGAAGTATTTCTTCAGTCACAGAGTAGTCAGGAAGTGGAATAGTTTGGGAAGCGATGTAGTGGAGGCAGGATCCATTCATATCTTTAAGAAGAGGTATGATAAAGCTCATGGCACAGGGAGAGTGACCCAATAGCAACCAGTGAAGAGGCGGGGCCAGGAGCTATGAATCGACCCCTGCAACCACAACTAGGTGAGTACAACTAGGTGAGCACACACACACACACACAAGGATGGAAAGGGAAGATTAAATATAGCAATAAATAATATTGCATCAAAGGTCACAAGTGAACCCAAATTTCTCCACAGCCACGGAAGATGATGAGACTGAAGAAGGTGAAGAATAACAGAAACGTATACGAAGAGTTTAGCAGAAGTAAGCAGGAAGTTGCCTGAAGGCGCTATAGATCCAGAAGACCAACAAGCGATGACAAGCAATACAACAGTAAAAGTAGAAGCGACGAGGGACTAGACAACATACTGCCATGGATACCGAAGGAACCAGCAGAAACACTGTACGACCCCAAAACAATGCTCTTCAATCGGTCTCTTCTCTTGGAAAGGGATCCAGAGGTAAATGTAACACCAACGATATCTCCAATTAAACATAAGCCACACTATGTCAGGAGCACACGCTAAGGTAAGAAACCTCAGAGCAGAATTCATGGAGTTGAACACAAAATCTTTTCAAAACCTTAAACACGAATATATGTTAGGTCATTCACTGAGTATGTAGCCCTATTGTAGAGCCTCCAACTGATCGAAACACCCAAAGGTTTATAATTAAATTAGTTTCAGAAATGGGAAGAGAACAGTATGAGAAGACGTTGAAGGAATTGAAGATGACGACCTTGGTGGAAGTAAGGACACTAGGGGGAGATATAATTTCGACGTGCAAAGTTTTGTGAATTGATAGGACAGATAAGTAATGACTGTTTCATTTAAATTTATTTTAATTTTCATTTTAATTTATCAACATGTTTGTTCTCTGAACCATTCATCAACATTGTTTCATTTAAGATCAGGGAAAAGGAGTCCCATGTAGCTGAAGAAACAGATAAGCCACAGGGATGGTAGGAAGTATTTCTTTTTTTTCTAAGGGTGGATGAAAGTGGAATAAGTGCAATGAGGAAAAGATGAAGGTAAAGTCAATACACAGCTTCAAGTGTAAGTATGATGAGGTTCAAGAATTCAGAAGAAAATAATATCTGGCAATGAAGTCTTTGAGGTGAGGGTCAGGAGCTAAAAATCGACTCTTTCAAACACAGCTCAACGAGAACAAATGTGAGTAAAAATCCAGAGCACAGTTCCATGAGTATAAATAAGTGAATACAAATCAGCAAGTAGAAAACTAGAGTACAAATCGATGAATAAATATACTCTCAGAATTTGCATGATCAGCGTCATAGCGTGCATGAGAGTGAAGCTGTGTGTTAAAGATATCATGAGAGTGTAGCTGTGTGTTAAAGATATCACGAAACAAACACAAACACATAAGCACCGCTATCATCCTGCCCTCAATATTGTCTCTCAAAATACTGATATTTTCCTAACATCGCCATAATTGAAGAAAATTATATTCCTTCCTGTTTTCTCACGCACAATATTGTTCTCAGAGGCTGCAAAATTCATCTTTATATTGTATTAAGTAACACAGACATGTTGTGCAAGAAAGGTATAAAATACAGATAATATGAAAATTAAGACACATGTGCAACATCTGGATATCTTTATTGTAGACGTTTCGCCATCCAGTGGCTTTATCAAAGCCACTGGATGGCGAAACGTCTACAATATACCTTTCTTGCGCAACTTGTCAGACACTGCAACATCATGGAAACTTGGTTCAGAGGACATCTACAAGACCTTCTTCACGGCTGCTACAACTAACCCATCACTTAGGGAAGGACCTACTTCCACTGGGGAATCCCGCCTACCAGTGACTGCCCTCGTCTGCTACACGTCCCTACTCACTGACGCCTATATAACCGCCAGTCTTCTTGCCTTTGCTCCAGATTCTCCACCACCACGATGCTATAAACACCACTTCCAAGGCTGAAGGACTGATTACCTCATCTTTTGTATATAGTTCTACTGTCTTCTAATTATGTCCTCGAATCTGTATTGATAAAGCCACTGGATGGCGAAACGTCTACAGTTAAGATATCCAGACGTTGCACATGTGTCTTAACTTAAGTGACGTTACATTAAGTAACACAGTAACAGTGATGTACATAAAGTAACATAGTCATGTTATAAATATAATAGATTTATATTAAAGGAAAATCTTCTAAGATGAGTTTAAGAAGTGCTTATTATTATTATTATTATTATTATTATTATTATTATTATTATTATTATTATTATTATTATTATTATTATTATTATTATTATTATTATTATTATTATTATTATTATTATATGAGACGTGAAAACTATCGGTCTATAATTCTTTGCTATTGATTTGCTGCCACCTTTGGGGCTATGTACCGTTGTTTTTAACAACTGTGAGATGACCCCCATGTCTATGCTTCTTCTAAATAGAATACTTTTTAGCAGTTCTTGATGACGCGGAGTTCCACGAGTCTGGGCATGGGGCATGGGGCAGAGTGCGTGGTTATCAATGGCTTTTTCAAAGTTCAGTGGGCTTAGGGCTATGTCGGGAATTTTAGAGATGTTGAAAAGGCTTTGAGATACGTTCTTGAAGAATTCGTTTAGATAGCCAACCTTTACTCTTATTTACGACTAACCATATACAGAGTCATGTCGAAATTTCGGTATCTCACTCATTTCTTGGTTGTCATCATAGTAAGTTCTAGTTTGAGCAAGAGCCAGACATTACATCTGTTGTTTGTTTTAACTTCCTCTGTCTCTCCTGAAATCTTATGATTCATTAGACCTGAGTTCAATATATTCTATTTTTCTAGTCACACTTCTGATAGTCAAGCAGTCTTGAGAAGATCTGCAGTTCTCCATCTTCACCTGTAAAAGAAGTCTTTTTTTTTCTTTCTCTCTCTCTCTCTCTCTCTCTCTCTCTCTCTCTCTCTCTCTCTCTCTCTCTCTCTCTCTCTCTCTCTCTCTCTCTCTCTCTCTGCGGGTGTTGCGCATGTGTCTTAATTTCATCTTGTCGGTATTATATACCATTCTTGTACTACTACTACTACTACTACCACCACCTCTTCCTGCCTATATATAGCCGTCCTGCTCCACTTTTGGTTAGTGCGACTTTGTAAATGGTCCAAGTCTGACCGAAACGTCGTCGTAAGCTTCTCTCTTTTATGTGCGGGTTATTTGTGTATCGTTCCAGTCGCGGTATTGTGCCTTTTTTGTTATTTGTGTATCTCTCTCTCTCTCTCTCTCTCTCTCTCTCTCTCTCTCTCTCTCTCATCTTTATTTTTTCTTAGTAGAATTTAACTTGAGTAAACTTGCTTGAGACCTCTTTAGACTTTACAGAGGTTCAGATTACAGAGGTTCAGATTACAGAGGTTCAGATTACAGAGGTTCAGATTACAGAGGTTCAGATTACAGAGGTTCAGATTAAAGAGGTTCAGATTACAGAGGTTCAGATTACAGAGGTTCAGATTAAAGTTTCATTTTACATAAAGTTTCACGTTGCCACAAGTTTCAGCTTGCTTAAAAGTTCAACTTACATAAAAAACTGAGTTTACTAAAAATGATCAGTTGTAATATAGAAGTAAAATCCGCTCTGCGGTAATTAAAAATCATTCTATGTTTATACTGGGGCTGAAATATAGCACTAAAACTCACTCTATGGAAATGAATAATACATTTCATGGATACAGTAGAACTGAAATATATCTTGTGATCTTGTAGTCTTGTGGTCTGTCTTACATTAGTGAAGAATTTTACGATTATTGCCTTTTATAGTGAGTGCTCGTAGGCCACAAAAAAATCAACCAGCGGGTCACATGTGACCCTTGGGACTGTAGTGGTACCACCTTGATCTAGGTCACACGTGAAGCCTGGGACTGTAGTGGTACCACCTTGATCTAGGTCACACGTGAAGCCTGGGACTGTAGTGGTACCACCTTGATCTAGGTCACACGTGAAGCCTGGGACTGTAGTGGTACCACCTTGATCTAGGTCACACGTGAAGCCTGGGACTGTAGTGGTACCACCTTGATCTAGGTCACACGTGAAGCCTGGGACTGTAGTGGTACCACCTTGATCTAGGTCACACGTGAAGCCTGGGACTGTAGTGGTACCACCTTGATCTAGGTCACACGTGAAGCCTGGGACTGTAGTGGTACCACCTTGATCTAGGTCACACGTGAAGCCTGGGACTGTAGTGGTACCACCTTGATCTAGGTCACACGTGAAGCCTGGGACTGTAGTGGTACCACCTTGATCTAGGTCACACGTGAAGCCTGGGACTGTAGTGGTACCACCTTGATCTAGGTCACACGTGAAGCCTGGGACTGTAGTGGTACCACCTTGATCTAGGTCACACGCGAAGCCTGGGACTGTAGTGGTACCACCTTGATCTAGGTCACACGTGAAGCCTGGGACTGTAGTGGTACCACCTTGATCTAGGTCACACTTGAAGCCTGGGACTGTAGTGGTACCACCTTGATCTAGGTCACACGTTAAGCCTGGGACTGTAGTGGTACCACCTTGATCTAGGTCACACTTGAAGCCCGGGGCTGTAGTGGTACCACCTTGATCTAGGTCACACGTGAAGCCTGGGACTGTAGTGGTACCACCTTGATCTAGGTCACATGTGACCCCAGGGACTGTAGTGGAAGCACCTTGATTTAGATCATACATGAAACCCTGGGCTGTAGTAGAACCATCTTGATCTAGGTCACATGTGACCCCCGGGATTGTAGTGGTACCACCTTGATCTAGGTCACACGTGAAGCCTGGGACTATAGTGGAACCACCTTGATCTAGGTCACATGTGACCCTAGGGACTGTAGTAGGACCACCTTGATCCAGGTCATATGTAAACCCTGGGACTATAATGGAACCACCTTGATCTAGGTCACATGTGACCCCCGGAACTGTAGTGGAACCACCTTGATCTAGGTCACATGTGACCCCAGGGGCTGTAGTGGAACCACCTTGATCTAGATCATACATGAAGCCCTGGGCTGTAGTAGAACCATCTTGATCTAGGTCACATGTGACCCTCGAGACTGTAGTGGGACCACCTTGATGTAGGTCACATTTAACCCCTGGGATTATAATAGAACCATCTTTATCTAGGTCACATTTGACACCCCTGGACTACAGTGGAACCACCTTGATCTAGGTCACACGTGAAGCCTGGGACTATAGTGAGACCACCTTGATCTAGGTCACATGTGACCCTCGGGACTGTAGTGTGACCACCTTGATCTAGGTCACACGTGAAGCCGGGGACTGTAGTGGAACCACCTTGATCTAGTTTACATGTGACCCCTGAGACTATAGAGGAACCACCTTGATCTAGGTCACATGTGACATCCCTGGACAGTAGTGGAACCACCTTGCTCTAGGTCACATGTGACATCCCTGAACAGTAGTGGAACCACCTTGCTCTAGGTCACATGTGACATCCCTGGACAGTAGTGGAACCACCTTGCTCTAGGTCACATGTGACCCTAGGGACTGTAGTGAGACCACCTTGATCTAGGTCACACGTGTAGCCAGGGACTGTAGTGTGACCACCTTCATGTAAATCACACGTGACCCCTGGGACTGTACCAAGACCACCTTCATCCAAGTCACACCTTGATCTAGGTCACACGTGACCCCCGGGACTGTAGTAGAACCACCTTGATCTAAGTTACACGTGACTCCTGGAACTGTAGTGGGACCACCTTGATCTAGGTCACATGTGACCCTCAGGACTGCAGTGTGACCACCTTGATGTAGGTTACATATGAAGACTGGCATTAAACAAGCGTTGCATGGTGTCGTGGAGCGTCAGTATAGTCGCACCAGTGGACTGCTGTCTCCAGTATTTCCTCTAACTCTCCTGTCTTGCTACCTACGTAACACACACATTTTCCAGTCCACTTTAGTTGCAATTGTCAAGTGAACCAACGCACACTTTGCCCACTCACAATCTCTCATTACTTCTCCCCCGAAAAAATCTGATCGAGGGATTTATCTGTCAAATTCATTCTTTTCAACAGCAGAAACATCGTTTTGTTTACCAATGCTCACTGTTACGTACATACATATTTACACCTCGTTCGTGTTAAATTGCAAATGGCTTTTATTCAGCCAGACGAATATCGATGTTTCACATTCATTATTAAAATATGTGAATAATAACAGTGACGACTAACAGCCATTGTTCCAAAATCTTTTGTTTTTTTCTTTTCCTATTTTCAAGGTTAATAGAGATTGGCAAGCATACGTGGGCTGTCACTACGATGGTTAGGTAGTTGAGAACTGGAGTGGGAGGAGAGGGAGCTAGTGACACCACTCACCAGCTGAGCTCTGGAGTGGGAGGAGAGGGAACCAGTGACACCACTCAACAGCTGAGCTCTGGAGTGGGAGGAGAGGGAACCAGTGACACCACTCAACAGCTGAGCTCTGGAGTGGGAGGAGAGGGAACCAGTGACACCACTCACCAGCTGAGCTCTAGAGTGGGAGGAGAGGGAACCAGTGACACCACTCACCAGCTGAGCTCTGGAGTGGGAAGAGAGTGAACCAGTGACACCACTCACCAGCTGAGCTCTGGAGTGGGAGGAGAGGGAGCCAGTGACACCACTCACCAGCTGAGCTCTGGAGTGGGAGGAGAGAAAGCCATTGAGACCACTCAATAGCTGAGCTCTGGAGTAGGAGGAGAGAGAGCCAGTGAGACTACTCACCAGCTGAAGTGGGAAGAGAGGGAACCAGTGACACCACTCGCCAACTAAGCTCCTGAGTGGGAGGAGAGGGAGCCAGTGACACCACTCACCAGCCGAGCTCTGGAGTGGGAGGAAAGGGAGCCAGTAAGACCACTCACCAGCTGAAATGGGAGGTGAAGGAACCAGGGAGACCACTCACCAGCTGAGCTCTGGAGTGGGAGGAGAGGGAGATAGTGAGACCACTCACCAGCTGAAGTGGGAGGAGAGGGAATCAGTGAGACCACTCACCAGCTGAAGTAGGAGGAGAGGGAACCAGTGGGACCACTCACCAGCTGAAGTGGGAGGAGAGTGAGCAAGTGAGACCACTCACCAGCTGAACTCTGGAGTGGGAAGAGAGGGAGACAATTAGACCACTCACCAACTGAGCTCTGGAGTAGGAGGAGGGGGAACCAGTGAGACCATTCACCAGTTAAACTTTGGAGTGGGGGGAGAGGGAACCAGTGAGAGCACTCATCAGTTAAGCGCTGGAGTGGGAGGAGAGGGAAGCAGGTAGACCGCTCACTAGCTGAGGGCTGGAGTGGGAGGAGAAAGAGGCAGTGACACCACTCAACAGCTGAAAAATGGAGTGGGAGGAGAGGGAGGGAGTGACACCACTCACCAGCTGAGAGCTGGAGTGGGAGGCAGTGACACCATTCACCAGCTGAGTGCTGGAGTGGGAGGAGAGGGAGGCAGCGACACCACTCACCAGCTGAGAGCTGGAGTGGGAGGAGAGGGAGGCAGTGACACCACTCAGCACGCACAACCTCACCCGCCGGTGGCTGAAGCCAGACTGACCTGTGTTGATGTTCCAGCACCCCTCCCCCCTCCCCTCCCCTCCCCTCCCCAACCCCCCTCCCAAAAACACCATCCCCACTTCCCTCCCCCATGCCTCTTCCTTACACCCCTCCCCCTTACTTCCTCCCGTTCCCCTCCTCCACATCCCTCCCCCACACACACCTCCTTCACACCCCTCCCCCACATACACATCCTTCACACACCTCCCCCACACACACCTCCTTCGCACCCCTCCCCCACACACACCTCCTTCACACCCCTCCCCCACACACACCTTCACACCCTTCCCTCTCACTTCCTCAGTTGCCTTAAGAAAGTCTACGGGATTCTTCTGCCGTGTTTAAGTATGTCATGTTTCAGTATGTCATGTTTCAGTATGTCATGTTTCAGTATGTCATGTTTCAGTATGTCATGTTTCAGTATGTCATGTTTCAGTATGTCATGTTTCAGTATGTCATGTTTCAGTATGTCATGTTTCAGTATATCATGTTTCAGTATGTCATGTTTCAGTATATCATGTTTCAGTATGTCATGTTTCAGTATGTCATGTTTCAGTATATCATGTTTCAGTATGTCATGTTTCAGTATGTTATATTTCAGTGTGTCATGTTTCAATATGTCATGTTTCAGTATATCATGTTTCAGTATGTCATGTTTCAGTATGTTATATTTCAGTGTGTCATGTTTCAGTATGTCATGTTTCAGTATGTCATGTTTCAGTATGTCATGTTTCAGTATGTAATGTTTCAGTATGTCATGTTTCAGTATGTCAGGTTTCAGTATGTCATGTTTCAGTATATCATGTTTCAGTATGTCATGTTTCAGTATGTCATGTTTCAGTATATCATGTTTCAGTATGTCATGTTTCAGTATGTTATATTTCAGTGTGTCATGTTTCAATATGTCATGTTTCAGTATATCATGTTTCAGTATGTCATGTTTCAGTATGTTATATTTCAGTGTGTCATGTTTCAGTATGTCATGTTTCAGTATGTCATGTTTCAGTATGTCATGTTTCAGTATGTCATGTTTCAGTATGTCATGTTTCAGTATGTCATATTTCAGTGTGTCATGTTTCAGTATGTCATGTTTCAGTATGTCATGTTTCAGTATGTCATGTTTCAGTATGTTATATTTCAGTGTGTCATGTTTCAGTATGTAATGTTTCAGTATGTCATATTTCAGTGTGTCATGTTTCAGTATGTCATGTTTCAGTATGTCATGTTTCAGTATGTCATGTTTCAGTATGTTATATTTCAGTGTGTCATGTTTCAGTATGTAATGTTTCAGTATGTCATATTTCAGTGTGTCATGTTTCAGTATGTCATGTTTCAGTATGTCATGTTTCAGTGTCATGTTTCAGCGTGTCATGTTTCATTGTGACATATTTCAGTGTGTCATGTTTCAGTATGTCATGTTTCAGTACGTCATGTTTCAATGTCATATTTCAATGTCATATTTCAGTGTGCCATGTTTCAGTGTGTCATGTTTCAGTGTCATGTTTCAGTATGTCATGTTTCGATGTCATATTTCAGTATGTCATGTTTCAGTGTCATGCTTCAGTGTGTCATGTTTCAGTGTCATGTTTCAGTATGTCCTGTTTCAATGTCATATTTCAATGTCATATTTCAGTGTGTCATGTTTCAGTATGTCATGTTTCAATGTCATATTTCAATGTCATATTTCAGTATGTCATGTTTCAGTGTCATGTTTCAGTATGTCATGTTTCAATATCATATTTCAATGTCATGTTTCAGTATGTCATGTTTCAATATAATATTTCAATGTCATATTTCAGTGTGCCATGTTTCAGTATGTCATGTTTCAGTATGTCATGTTTCAATGTCATATTTCAGTGTGTCATGTTTCAATATGTCATGTTTCAGTATGTCATGTTTCAATGTCATATTTCAGTGTGTCATGTTTCAGTGTGTCATGTTTCAATATGTCATATTTCAGTGCGTCATGTTTCATTGTGTCATGTTTCAGTGTGTCATGTTTCAGTGTGTCATGTTTCAGTGTGTCATGTTTCAGTGTCATATTTCAGTATATCATGTTTCAGTGTGTCATGTTTCAGTGCGTCATGTTTCAATGTGTCATGTTTCAGTGTGTCATGTTTCAGTGTGTCATGTTTCAGTGTCATATTTCAGTGTATCATGTTTCAGTGTGTCATGTTTCAGTGCGTCATGTTTCAATGTGTCATGTTTCACTGTGTCATGTTTCAGTGTGTCATGTTTCAATGTCATGTTTCAGTGCGTCATGTTTCATTGTGTCATGTTTCAGTGTGTCATGTTTCAGTATGTCATATTTCAATGTCATATTTCAGTGTGTCATGTTTCAGTGTGCCATGTTTCAGTGTGTCATGTTTCAGTGTGTCATGTTTCAGTGCGTCATGTTTCAGTGTGTCATGTTTCAGTGTGTCATGTTTCAGTATGTCATATTTCAGTGTGTCATGTTTCAGTGCGTCATGTTTCAGTGTGTCATGTTTCAGTGCGCCATGTTTCAGTGTGTCATGTTTCAGTGTGTCATGTTTCAATATGTCATATTTCAGTGCGTCATGTTTCAGTGTATCATGTTTCATTATCTCATATTTCAGTGCGTCATGTTTCAGTGTGTCATGTTTCAGTATGTCACGTTTCAATGTCATATTTCAGTGTGTCATGTTTCATTGCGCCATGTTTCAGTGTGTTATGTTTCAGTGCGTCATGTTTCAGTGTATCATGTTTCAGTGGGTCATGTTTCAGTGGGTCATGTTTCAGTGGGTCATGTTTCAGTGTGTCATGTTTCAATATGTCATATTTCAGTGCGTCATGTTTCAGTGTGTCATGTTTCAGTGTGTCATGTTTCAGTATGTCATGTTTCAATGTCATATTTCACTGTGTCATGTTTCAGTGCGTCATGTTTCAGTGTGTCATGTTTCAGTGCGTCATGTTTCAGTGTGACATGTTTCAGTGTGTCATGTTTCAATATGTCATATTTAAATGTGTCATGTTTCAGTGTGTCATGTTTCAGTGTGTCATGTTACAGTATGTCATGTTTCAGTGTGTCATGTTTCAGTATGTCATGTTTCAGTATGTCGTGTTTCACTATGTCGTTTCAGTATGTCGTGTTTTAGTATGTTATGTTTCAGTATGTCGTGTTTCAGTATGTCGTGTTTCAGTATGTCGTATTTAAGTATGTTATGTTTCAGTATGTCGTGTTTCTGTATGTCGTGTTTCAGTATGTCGTGTTTCAGTATATTATGTTTCAGTATGTCGTGTTTCAGTATGTCGTGTTTAAGTATGTTTTGTTTCAGTATGTCGTGTTTCAGTATGTCGCGTTTCAGTATGTTATGTTTCAGTATGTCGTGTTTCAGTATGTCGTGTTTCAGTATGTTATGTTTCAGTATGTCGTGTTTCAGTATGTCGTGTTTCAGTATGTCGTGTTTCAGTATGTCGTTTCAGTATGTCGTGTTTCAGTATGTCGTGTTTCAGTATGTCGTTTCAGTATGTCGTGTTTCAGTATGTCGTGTTTCAATATGTCGTGTTTCAGTATGTCATTTCAGTATGTCTTGTTTCAGTATGTCGTGTTTCAGTATGTCGTGCTTCAGTACGTCGTTTCAGTATGTCTTGTTTTAGTATGTTATGTTTCAGTATGTCGTGTTTCAGTATGTCGTTTCAGTATGTCGTGTTTCAGTACGTCGTGTTTCAGTATGTCGTGTTTCAGTATATTGTGTTTCAGTATGACGTGTTTCAGTATGTCGTGTTTCAGTATGTCCTGCTTCAGTATGTCGTGTTTCAGTATGTCGTGTTTCAGTATGTCGTGTTTCAGTATGTCGTTTCAGTATGCCGTGTTTAGTATGTTATGTTTCAGTATGTCGTGTTTCAGTATGTCGTGTTTCAGTATGTCGTTTCACTATGTCCTGCTTCAGTATGTCGTGTTTCAGTATGTCGTGTTTAAGTATGTCGTGTTTCAGTATGTTGTTTCAGTATGCTTTGTTTTAGTATGTCGTGTTTCAGTATGTCGTGTTTCAGTATGTTGTGTTTCAGTATGTCGTGTTTCAGAATGTCGTGTTTCAGTATGTCGTGTTTCAGTATGTCGTGTTTCAGTATGACGTGTTTCAGTATGTCGTGTTTCAGTATGACGTGTTTCAGTATGTCGTGTTTCAGTATGTCGTGTTTCAGTATGTCGTGTTTCAGTATGTCGTGTTTCAGTATGACGTGTTTCAGTATGTCGTGTTTCAGTATGACGTGTTTCAGTATGTCGTGTTTCAGTATGTCGTGTTTCAGTATGACGTGTTTCAGTATGTCGTGTTTCAGTATGTCGTGTTTCAGTATGTCGTGTTTCAGTATGTCGTGTTTCAGTATGTCGTTTCAGTATGTCTTGTTTTAGTATGTTATGTTTCAGTATGTTGTGTTTCAGTATGTCGTGCTTCAGTATGTCGTTTTTCAGTATGTCGTGTTTTAGTATGTCGTTTTTCAGTATGTCGTGTTTCAGTATGTCATGTTTCAGTATGATGTTTCAGTATGTCGTGTTTCAGTATGTCGTGCTTCAGTATGTTGTTTCAGTATGTCGTGTTACAGTATGTCGTGTTTCAGTATGTTGTGTTTCAGTATGTTGTTTCAGTATGTCGTGTTTCAGTATGTTGTTTCAGTATGTCGTGTTTCAGTATGTTGTTTCAGTATGTCGTGTTTCAGTATGTCGTGTGTCAGTATATCGTGTTTCAGTATGTTATGTTTCAGTATGTCGTGTTTCAGTATGTTGTTTCGGTATGTCGTGTTTCAGTATGTTATGTTTCAGTATGTCGTGTTTCAGTATGTCGTGTTTTAGTATGTCGTGTTTCAGTATGTTATGTTTCAGTGTGTCATGTTTTAGTGTCTCTCGTGTGTTGGACCCTTACAGGTTTAGTGCTTCTCGTGAAGGTAATTCAACAACAATATTGTTTCTTGGGGAGCAGTCCAGCCCTTGAAGATGCCCTGTGATTACCTGCAGCTGAACTCCGGCTCCTGGGTCGTGGTCCTCCAGAGGGTTACTGCTCTTGGGCTTGATTCGTCTGACGGTGAGGTGCATATCCAGCTCTTGGGCCCGACCAAACATCAAGACATTTGCTATACTGTGATTTCTTTCTGAGTGTACCAGGAGCATGGTCCTCCACGGGGCATGGTCCTCCACGGGGTATGGTCCTCCACGGGGTATGGTCCTCCACGGGGTATGGTCCTTCTCAATTAAGCAGGTCTTACAGTACTCTTCTTCAGTCATCGACACAGTTATTAACAACGACCTCTAACCTAACTATCACTATCTTTTTTGTAAGTTCGTGTACAGTTTAACTTTAATGTAAGCAATATCATCATTTTCTATCGTTTTTGTTCAAAACGTTTCGTATCTGACATAGACAGATATATAAGCCACCGTGTCTTTGCGGATGACACTCGAATTTACATGACAGTGTCTTTCATCGAAGACACAGCAAATCTGAAAGCGGACATCAAACATATCTTAAAATGACCGCAGAAAACAATGTAAAGTTCAGTGAAGACAAATTTCAATAACTCCGATAGAGAAAATTCGAGGAAATTAAAACTGTATCGGAGTATAAAACAAATTCTAACCATATAATAGAGCGAGAAACTAGTGTGAAAGACCTGGGAGTGGTAATGTCAGAGAATCTCACTTTCAATGATCACAATGTATCTACCACATCTGCTAGGAAAATTATAGGATGGATAATGAGAATCTTCAAAACTAGAGATTCCAAACCAATGATGATTCTCTTCAAACCGCTTGTTCTCTCTCTAGGCTGGAATAATGCTGTACACTAACGATGCCTTTCAAGGCAGGCGATACTGCAGACCTTGATAATATACAGAGATTTTTCACAGCACGTATAAATTACTGGGAACGGTTGATTTGTTCTCTTTGGAACGCAGGCGAGAAAGATACATGATAATATATGCTTGGAAAATCACTCCGTATAAAACCAGAAGATTCAGCAGGAGATGCAACATCCTCCAATGAAAAGCAGGGGCGCCACGAATATAATGAGAGACAACACGATAAGTGCCAGGGGAACAAGACTGTTCAACTGTCTCCCAACATACGTAGGGGGATTATAAATAGACCCCTGGCTGTTTTCAAGAAGGTACTGGACAGGCACCGAAAGTCAGTACCTGACCAACCGGGCAGTGGATTGTACGTCGGTTTACGTGCGGCCAGCAGTAACAGCCTTGTTGATCAGGCTGTGGTCCACCACGAGATCTGGTCATGGACAGAACCGCTGGGGCGTTGACCCCCCGAAACCCCCTCCAGGTCACTGCCTTGTTTAAAGGGACCTGGTCAGTCCATAATGTAATCTACGGAATTTAAAATCAGCTTTTCATTATATCGATCACATTCATAAAAACATAAGTACTGCCACAGGCCTACTGACCCAAGGTGGTCAAGTCCAACTCACACCCACCCTCACCCACCATTACGGTGACTCACAGATTGTGAGTCAATGTGACTCACCGTCTGTGAGTCGTTCAGTTCACTTTGTTTTCCATAACGTTTTGAAAACTAAATATTCTTGAATTATTAAAATCCTTGTTTCATGGTGGAAGAATCTAGGTTAAGCTAGGATAGCAGAGTAAGTTAAGCTAGGATAGCAGAGTAAGTTAAGCTAGGATAGCAGAGTAAGTTAAGCTAGGATAGCAGAGTAAGTTAAGCTAGGATAGCAGAGTAAGTTAAGCTAGGATAGCAGAGTAAGTTAAGCTAGGATAGCAGAGTAAGTTAAGCTAGGATAGCAGAGTAAATTAAGCTAGGATAGCAGAGTAAGTTAAGCTAGGATAGCAGAGTAAATTAAGCTAGGATAGCAGAGTAAGTTAAGCTAGGATAGCAGGGTAAGTTAAGCTAGGATAGCAGAGTAAGTTAAGCTAGGACAGCAGGGTAAGTTAAGCTAGGATAGCAGAGAAAAGTAAGCTAGGATAGCAGAGTAAGTTAAGCTAAAATAGCAGAGTAAGTTAAGCTAGGATAGCAGGGTAAAGTAAGCTAAGATAGCAGAGAAAAGTAAGCTAGGATAGCAGAGTAAGTTAAGATAGGATAGCAGAGTAAGGTAAGCTAGGATAGCAGAATAAGTCAAGCTAGGATAGCAGGGTAAGTTAAACTAGGATAGCAGGGTAAGTTAACCTAGGATAGCAGAGTAAGTTAAGCTAGGATAGCAGGGTAAGATAAGCTAGGACAGCAGAGTAAGTTAAGCTAGGATAGCAGAGTAAGTCAAGCTAGGATAGCAGAATAAGTTAAGCTAGGATAGCAGAGTAAGTTAAGCTAGGATAGCAGGGTAAGTTAAGCTAGGATAGCAGAGTAAGTTAAGCTAGGATAGCAGAGTAAGTTAGCTAGGACAGCAGAGTAAGTTAAGCTAGGATAGCAGAGTAAGTTAAGCTAGGATAGCAGAGTAAGTTAAGCTAGGACAGCAGGGTAAGTTAAGCTAAGATAGCAGAGTAAGTTAAGCTAGGATAGCAGAGTAAGTTAAGCTAGGATAGCAGAATAAGTTAAGCTAGGATAGCAGAGTAAGTTAAGCTAGGATAGCAGAATAAGTTAAGCTAGGATAGCATAGTAAGTTAAGCTAGGATAGCAGAGTAAGTTAAGCTAGGATAGCAGGGTAAAGTAAGCTAGGATAGCAGAGAAAAGTAAGCTAGGATAGCAGAATAAGATAAGCTAGGATTGCAGAGTAAGTTAAGCTTGGATAGCAGAGTAAGTTAAGCTAGCATAGCAGAGTAAGTTAAGCTAGGATAGCAGAGAAAAGTAAGCTAGGATAGCAGAGTAAGTTAAGCTAGGATAGCAGAGTAAGTTAAGCTAGGATAGCAGAGTAAGTTAAGCTAGCATAGCAGAGTAAGTTAAGCTAGGATAGCAGAGTAAGTTAAGCTAGGATAGCAGGGTAAATTAAGCTAATATTGCAGAGTAAGTTAAGCTAGTACAGCAGGGTAAAGTATGCTAAGATAGCAGAGAAAAGTAAGCTAGGATAGCAGAATAAGTTAAGCTAGGATAGCAGAGTAAGTCAAGCTAGGATAGCAGAATAAGTTAAGCTACGATAGCAGAGTAAGTTAAGCTAGGATAGCAGAGTAAACTAAGCTAGGATAGCAGGGTAAGTTAAGCTAGGACAGCAGAGTAAGTTAAGCTAGGATGGCAGGGTAAGTTAAGCTAGGATAGCAGAGTAAGTTAAACTAGGATAGCAGAGTAAGTTAAGCAAGGATAGCAGGGTAAGTTAAGCTAGGATAGCAGGGTAAGTTAAGCTAGGATAGCAGAGTAAGTTAAACTAGGATAGCAGACTAAGTTAAGCTAGGATAGTAGAGTAAGTTAAGCTAGGATAACAGAGTAAAGTAAGCTAGGATAGCAGGATAAGTTAAGCTAGGATAGCAGAGTAAGTTAAGCTAGGATAGCAGAGAAAGTTAAGCTAAGATAGCAGAGTAAAGTAAGCTAGGATAGCAGGGTAAGTTAAGCTAAGACAGCAGAGTAAAGTAAGCTAGGATAGCAGGGTAAGTTAAGCTAGGATAGCAGAGTAAGTTAAGCTAGGATAGCAGAGTAAGTTAAGCTAGGATAGCAGAGTAAGTTAAACTAGGATAGCAGAGTAAGTTAAGCTATGATAGCAGGGTAAGTTAAGCTAGGATAGCAGAGTAAGCTAAGCTAGGATAGCAGAGTAAGTTAAGCTAGGATAGCAGAGTAAGTTAAGCTAGGATAGCAGAGTAAGTTAAGCTAGGATAGTAGAGTAAGTTAAACTAGGATAGCAGAGAAAGTTAAGCTAGGAAAGTAGAGTAAGTTAAACTAGGATAGCAGAGTAAACTAAGCTAGGATAGCAGAGTAAGTTAAGCTAGCATAGCAGAGTAAGTTAAGCTAGGATAGCAGAGTAAGTTAAGCTAGGATAGTAGAGTAAGTTAAACTAGGATAGCAGAGTAAGTTAAGCTAGGATAGCAGAGTAAGTTAAGCTAGGATAGCAGAGTAAGTTAGGCTAAGATAGCAGGGTAAGTTAAGCTAGGATAGCAGAGTAAGCTAAGCTAGGATAGCAGAGTAAGTTAAGCTAGGATAGCAGAGTAAGTTAAGCTAGGATAGCAGAGTAAGTTAAGCTAGGATAGCAGGGTAAGTTAAGCTAGGATAGCAGAGTAAGTTAAACTAGGATAGCAGAGTAAGTTAAGCTATGATAGCAGGGTAAGTTAAGCTAGGATAGCAGAGTAAGCTAAGCTAGGATAGCAGAGTAAGTTAAGCTAGGATAGCAGAGTAAGTTAAGCTAGGATAGCAGAGTAAGTTAAGCTAGGATAGCAGAGTAAGTTAAGCTAGGATAGTAGAGTAAGTTAAACTAGGATAGCAGAGTAAGTTAAGCTAGGATAGTAGAGTAAGTTAAACTAGGATAGCAGAGTAAACTAAGCTAGGATAGCAGAGTAAGTTAAGCTAGGATAGCAGAGTAAGTTAAGCTAGGATAGCAGAGTAAGTTAAGCTAGGACAGCAGAGTAAGTTAAGCTAGGATAGCAGAGTAAGTCAAGCTAGGATAGCAGAATAAGTTAAGCTAGGATAGCAGAGTAAGTTAAGCTAGGATAGCAGGGTAAGTTAAGCTAGGATAGCAGAGTAAGTTAAGCTAGGATAGCAGAGTAAGTTAGCTAGGACAGCAGAGTAAGTTAAGCTAGGATAGCAGAGTAAGTTAAGCTAGGATAGCAGAGTAAGTTAAGCTAGGACAGCAGGGTAAGTTAAGCTAAGATAGCAGAGTAAGTTAAGCGAGGATAGCAGAGTAAGTTAAGCTAGGATAGCAGAATAAATTAAGCTAGGATAGCATAGTAAGTTAAGCTAGGAAAGCAGAGTAAGTTAAGCTAGGATAGCAGGGTAAAGTAAGCTAGGATAGCAGAGAAAAGTAAGCTAGGATAGCAGAATAAGTTAAGCTAGGATTGCAGAGTAAGTTAAGCTTGGATAGCAGAGTAAGTTAAGCTAGCATAGCAGAGTAAGTTAAGCTAGGATAGCAGAGAAAAGTAAGCTAGGATAGCAGAGTAAGTTAAGCTAGGATAGCAGAGTAAGTTAAGCTAGGATAGCAGAGTAAGTTAAGCTAGCATAGCAGAGTAAGTTAAGCTAGGATAGCAGAGTAAGTTAAGCTAGGATAGCAGGGTAAATTAAGCTAATATTGCAGAGTAAGTTAAGCTAGTACAGCAGGGTAAAGTATGCTAGGATAGCAGAGAAAAGTAAGCTAGGATAGCAGAATAAGTTAAGCTAGGATAGCAGAGTAAGTCAAGCTAGGATAGCAGAATAAGTTAAGCTACGATAGCAGAGTAAGTTAAGCTAGGATAGCACAGTAAACTAAGCTAGGATAGCAGGATAAGTTAAGCTAGGACAGCAGAGTAAGTTAAGCTAGGATGGCAGGGTAAGTTAAGCTAGGATAGCAGAGTAAGTTAAACTTGGATAGCAGAGTAAGTTAAGCAAGGATAGCAGGGTAAGTTAAGCTAGGATAGCAGGGTAAGTTAAGCTAGGATAGCAGAGTAAGTTAAACTAGGATAGCAGAGTAAGTTAAGCTAGGATAGTAGAGTAAGTTAAGCTAGGATAACAGAGTAAAGTAAGCTAGGATAGCAGGATAAGTTAAGCTAGGATAGCAGAGTAAGTTAAGCTAGGATAGCAGAGAAAGTTAAGCTAAGATAGCAGAGTAAAGTAAGCTAGGATAGCAGGGTAAGTTAAGCTAAGACAGCAGAGAAAGTTAAGCTAGGATAGCAGAGTAAGTTAAGCTAGGATAGCAGAGAAAGTTAAGCTAAGATAGCAGAGTAAAGTAAGATAGGATAGCAGGGTAAGTTAAGCTAGGATAGCAGAGTAAGTTAAGCTAGGATAGCAGAGTAAGTTAAGCTAGGATAGCAGGGTAAGTTAAGCTAGGATAGCAGAGTAAGTTAAACTAGGATAGCAGAGTAAGTTAAGCTATGATACCAGGGTAAGTTAAGCTAGGATAGCAGAGTAAGCTAAGCTAGGATAGCAGAGTAAGTTAAGCTAGGATAGCAGAGTAAGTTAAGCTAGGATAGCAGAGTAAGTTAAGCTAGGATAGTAGAGTAAGTTAAACTAGGATAGCAGAGTAAGTTAAGCTAGGATAGTAGAGTAAGTTAAACTAGGATAGCAGAGTAAACTAAGCTAGGATAGCAGAGTAAGCTAAGCTAGGATAGCAGAGTAAGTTAAGCTAGGATAGCAGAGTAAGTTAAGCTAGGATAGTAGAGTAAGTTAAACTAGGATAGCAGAGTAAGTTAAGCTAGGATAGCAGAGTAAGTTAAGCTAGGATAGCAGAGTAAGTTAGGCTAAGATAGCAGGGTAAGTTAAGCTAGGATAGCAGAGTAAGCTAAGCTAGGATATCAGAGTAAGTTAAGCTAGGATAGCAGAGTAAGTTAAGCTAGGATAGCAGAGTAAGTTAAGCTAGGATAGCAGGGTAAGTTAAGCTAGGATAGCAGAGTAAGTTAAACTAGGATAGCAGAGTAAGTTAAGCTATGATAGCAGGGTAAGTTAAGCTAGGATAGCAGAGTAAGCTAAGCTAGGATAGCAGAGTAAGTTAAGCTAGGATAGCAGAGTAAGTTAAGCTAGGATAGCAGAGTAAGTTAAGCTAGGACAGCAGAGTAAGTTAAGCTAGGATAGCAGAGTAAGTTAAGCTAGGATAGCAGGGTAAGTTAAGCTAGGATAGCAGAGTAAGTTAAGCTAGGATAGCAGAGTAAGTTAGCTAGGACAGCAGAGTAAGTTAAGCTAGGATAGCAGAGTAAGTTAAGCTAGGATAGCAGAGTAAGTTAAGCTAGGACAGCAGGGTAAGTTAAGCTAAGATAGCAGAGTAAGTTAAGCTAGGATAGCAGAGTAAGTTAAGCTAGGATAGAAGAATAAGTTAAGCTAGGATAGCATAGTAAGTTAAGCTAGGAAAGCAGAGTAAGTTAAGCTAGGATAGCAGGGTAAAGTGAGCTAGGATAGCAGAGAAAAGTAAGCTGGGATAGCAGAATAAGTTAAGCTAGGATTGCAGAGTAAGTTAAGCTTGGATAGCAGAGTAAGTTAAGCTAGCATAGCAGAGTAAGTTAAGCTAGGATAGCAGAGAAAAGTAAGCTAGGATAGCAGAGTAAGTTAAGCTAGGATAGCAGAATAAGTTAAGCTAGGATAGCAGAGTAAGTTAATTTAGGATAGCAGGGTAAATTAAGCTAATATTGCAGAGTAAGTTAAGCTAGTACAGCAGGGTAAAGTATGCTAGGATAGCAGAGAAAAGTAAGCTAGGATAGCAGAATAAGTTAAGGTAGGATAGCAGAGTAAGTCAAGCTAGGATAGCAGAATAAGTTAAGCTACGATAGCAGAGTAAGTTAAGCTAGGATAGCAGAGTAAACTAAGCTAGGATAGCAGGGTAAGTTAAGCTAGGACAGCAGAGTAAGTTAAGCTAGGATGGCAGGGTAAGTTAAGCTAGGATAGCAGAGTAAGTTAAACTTGGATAGCAGAGTAAGTTAAGCAAGAATAGCAGGGTAAGTTAAGCTAGGATAGCAGGGTAAGTTAAGCTAGGATAGCAGAGTAAGTTAAACTAGGATAGCAGAGTAAGTTAAGCTAGGATAGTAGAGTAAGTTAAGCTAGGATAACAGAGTAAAGTATGCTAGGATAGCAGGATAAGTTAAGCTAGGATAGCAGAGTAAGTTAAGCTAGGATAGCAGAGAAAGTTAAGCTAAGATAGCAGAGTAAACTAAGCTAGGATAGCAGGGTAAGTTAAGCTAAGACAGCAGAGTAAAGTAAGCTAGGATAGCAGGGTAAGTTAAGCTAGGATAGCAGAGTAAGTTAAGCTAGGATAGCAGTGTAAGTTAAGCTAGGATAGCAGTGTAAGTTAAGCTAGGATAGCAGAGTAAGTTAAACTAGGATAGCAGAGTAAGTTAAGCTATGATAGCAGGGTAAGTTAAGCTAGGATAGCAGAGTAAGCTAAGCTAGGATAGCAGAGTAAGTTAAGCTAGGATAGCAGAGTAAGTTAAGCTAGGATAGCAGAGTAAGTTAAGCTAGGATAGTAGAGTAAGTTAAACTAGGATAGCAGAGTAAGTTAAGCTAGGATAGTAGAGTAAGTTAAACTAGGATAGCAGAGTAAACTAAGCTAGGATAGCAGAGTAAGTTAAGCTAGGATAGCAGAGTAAGTTAAGCTAGGATAGCAGAGTAAGTTAAGCTAGGATAGTAGAGTAAGTTAAACTAGGATAGCAGAGTAAGTTAAGCTAGGATAGCAGAGTAAGTTAAGCTAGGATAGCAGAGTAAGTTAAGCTAAGATAGCAGGGTAAGTTAAGCTAGGATAGCAGAGTAAGCTAAGCTAGGATAGCAGAGTAAGTTAAGCTAGGATAGCAGAGTAAGTTAAGCTAGGATAGCAGAGTAAGTTAAGCTAGGATAGCAGAGTAAGTTAAGCTAGGACAGCAGAGTAAGTTAAGCTAGGATAGCAGGGTAAGTTAAGCTAGGATAGCAAAGTAAGCTAAGCTAGGATAGCAGGGTAAGTTAAGCTAAGATAGCAGAGTAAAGTAAGGTAGGATAGCAGGGTAAGTTAAGCTAGGATAGCAGAGTAAGTTAAGCTAGGATAGCAGAATAAGTTAAGCTAGGATAGCAAGGTAAGTTAAGCTAGGATAGCAGAGTAAGTTAAACTAGGACAGCAGAGTAAGTTAAGCGAGGATAGCAGAGTAAGTTAAGCTAGGATAGCAGAGTAAGTTAAACTAGGACAGCAGAGTAAGTTAAGCTAGGATAGCAGGGTAAGTTAAGCTAGGATAGCAGAGTAAGTTAAGCTAGGATAGCAGAGTAAGTTAAGCTAGGATAGCAGAGTAAGTTAAACTAGGATAGCAGAGTAAGTTAAGCTAAGACAGCAGAGTAAGTTAAGCTAGGATAGCAGGGTAAGTTAAGCTAGGATAGCAGAGTAAGCTAAGCTAGGATAGCAGGGTAAGTTAAGCTAATATAGCAGAGTAAAGTAAGCTAGGATAGCAGGGTAAGTTAAGCTAGGATAGCAGAGTAAGTTAAGCTAGGATAGCAGGGTAAGTTAAGCTAGGATAGCAGAGTAAGTTAAGCTAGGATAGCAGAGTAAGTTAAGCTAGGATAGCAGAGTAAGTTAAGCTAGGATAGCAGAGTAAGTTAAACTAGGACAGCAGAGTAAGTTAAGCTAGGATAGCAGAGTAAGTTAAGCTAGGATAGCAGAGTAAAGTAAGCTAGGATAGCAGGGTAAGTTAAGCTAGGATAGCAGAGTAAGTTAAGCTAGGATAGCAGAGTAAGTTAAGCTAGGATTGCAGGGTAAGTTAAGCTAGGATAGCAGAGTAAGTTAAGCTAGGATAGCAGAGTAAAGTAAGCTAGGATAGCAGGGTAAGTTAAGCTAGGATAGCAGAGTAAATTAAGCTAGGATAGCAGAGTAAAGTAAGCTAGGATAGCAGAGTAAGTTAAGCTAGGATAGCAGAGTAAGTTAAACTAGGATAGCAGAGTAAGTTAAACTAGGACAGCAGGGTAAGTTAAGCTAGGATAGCAGAGTAAGTTAAGCTAAGATAGCAGAATAAGTTAAGCTAGGATAGCAGGGTAAGTTAAGCTAGGATAGCAGAGTACGTTAAACTAGGACAGCAGAGTAAGTTAAGCTAGGATAGCAGAGTAAGTTAAGCTAGGATAGCAGGGTAAGTTTAACTAGGACAGCAGAGTAAGTTAAGCTGGGATAGCAGGGTAAGTTAAGCTAGGATAGCAGAGTAAGTTAAGCTAGGATAGCAGAGTAATGTAAGCTAGGATAGCAGGGTAAGTTAAGCTAGGATAGCAGAGTTAGTTAAGCTAGGATAGCAGAGTAAGTTAAGCTAGGATAGCAGGGTAAGTTAAGCTAGGATAGCAGAGTAAGTTAAGCTAGGATAGCAGAGTAAAGTAAGCTAGGATAGCAGGGTAAGTTAAGCTAGGATAGCAGAGTAAATTAAGCTAGGATAGCAGAGTAACGTAAGCTAGGATAGCAGGGTAAGTTAAGCTAGGGTAGCAGAGTAAGTTAAGCTAGGATAGCAGAGTAAAGTGAGCTATGATAGCAGAGTAAGTTAAGCTAGGATAGCAGAGTAAGTTAAGCTAGGATAGCAGAGTAAGTTAAACTAGGACAGCAGGGTAAGTTAAGCTAGGATAGCAGAGTAAGTTAAGCTAGGATAGCAGAGTAAATTAAGCTAGGATAGCAGAGTAAAGTAAGCTAGGATAGCAGGGTAAGTTAAGCTAGGATAGCAGAGTAAATTAAGCTAGGATACCAGAGTAAAGTAAGCTAGGATTGCAGTTTAAGTTAAGCTAGGATAGAAGAGTAAGTTATGCTAGAATAGCAGGGTAAGCTAAGCTAGGACAGCAGGGTAAGTTAAGCTAGGATAGCAGAGTAAGTTAAGCTAGGATAGCAGAGCAAGTTAAGCTAGGATAGCAGGGTAAGTTAAGCTAGGATAGCAGAGCAAGTTAAGCTAGAATAGCGGGTACGTTAAGCTAGGATAGCAGAGTAAGTTAAGCTATTATAGCAGGGTACGTTAAGCTAGGATAGCAGAGTAAAGTAAGCTAGGATAGCAGAGTAAGTTAAGCTAGGATAGCAGAGTAAAGTAAGCTAGAATAGCAGAGTAAGTTAAGCTAGGATAGAAGAGTAAGTTAAGCTAGGATAGCAGAGTAAGTTAAGCTAGGATAGCAGAGTAAGTTAAGCTAGGATAGCAGGGTACGTTAAGCTAGGATAGCAGAGTAAAGTAAGCTAGGATAGCAGAGTAAGTTAAGCTAGGATAGCAGAGTAAAGTAAGCTAGAATAGCAGAGTAAGTTAAGCTAGGATAGAAGAGTAAGTTAAGCTAGGATAGCAGAGTAAGTTAAGCTAGGATAGCAGAGTAAGTTAAGCTAGGATAGCAGGGTACGTTAAGCTAGGATAGCAGAGTAAAGTAAGCTAGGATAGCAGAGTAAGTTAAGCTAGGATAGCAGAGTAAAGTAAGCTAGAATAGCAGAGTAAGTTAAGCTAGGATAGAAGAGTAAGTTAAGCTAGGACAGCCGGGTAAGTTAAGCTAGGATAGCAGGGTGAGTTAAGGTACGATAGGAGGGTAAGTTAAGTTAGGATTGCAGAATAAGCTAAGTAAGGATAGCAGAGTAAGTTTAAAGGAAGGAAGGTTTAAACGGAAGTATGGATTATAAGTGAGAGAATGAAGAGGAAGATAAAAGATGAACGTTTCCTAATAACATTATTAGGGCTCGTGAGATCGACTTCAAATTTTTAGCGCTGGTGTAGGGTAACTAGTCCATGATTCTAGGAACTATTGACAAGTGCAAGTGCGCTGTCAACAACTTCAAAGTTGCTGAAGCCATTCCCAGCATCCTTGAAGTGCTCGGATAACTTCCCAAACCCTCAGGGGCGCAGCTTCAGACGTTCAAAACAAAGCTGTCTCCTACCTCGTCGACGGAGGAGAATGAAATTAAACTGTGTAGGACCATATCTTGCAATTTTATGTATAAAATAGTGGGAACATTTGACTCCCATTAAATCACGTTCAATATATTAAGGTCACCTTATCTGATTGGCTTCAGTATTGAATAACTGAGTCATCTTAGCGCCAGGATAGCAGCGCCTTTAAGTTCAGTTTACGTCTGGCCAAATATGTCATTGCTCTAATTTTTTTACATATAAAACTTGGAATCGTTGGAATTTGTGAAATAACTGGAGAATGTTTCTTCTGATGAGCTTCAAGTTGTTAGTGGTGGTGTGTTTTACAGCAGTAATGTTCACGTTATTGTGGAGTAAAACAACATAAATGCAACTAATATGACATGTTATTGTGGCAACGTTTCGCTCTCCAGGAGCTCTGTCAAGTAACGTTGTTGTTGCTGGGTTCGCTAAGTCACAGTTGTCTAAATCTTTTAAACAGAGATGTTGATTTTTATTCAATAAATAAAGAATGCCTCATCTTATCTGCTTCATATTCCTCACGCTGAGATTCCATAAGGAGGACGACACACTCGGAGTTTAGTCTGTTTAGCTGCAAATGTTATTGAAGTTATAAAACATGATATCGTTGGTTCCAGAACAATTACTGGAGAATACTTCTGATAGGCTTTAAACGTTGTTTTTAATAAATAAATTGAGTTCCATGTAATAACCAGAGAATGACTCTTCAGCTCGGCTTCAAACATTTACTTTTTGGAGTATCTTAAATGAAAGTATGCCTTTTTTTTATTTAATTAAGGCTATTTACGTACAAATTTGCCACTTTTATTGCTCTTAATCAAAATTAAGCATTTAAAAACAGTATCAAATCTTTTTCCAAACAAGATTGTAGAGAATTTTATAAAGAATGCAACTGCAAAAAAAATGAGAAATCTTGAGAATGCGTTAATGCCAGTGCCACAGCCGGCACCTTGTTAAACTACAAGTGCCATAGCCGGCACCTTGTTAAACTACAAGTGTCACAGCCAGCACCTTGTTAAACTACAAGTGTCACAGCCGGGACCTTGTTAAACTACAAGTGTCACAGCCGGCACCTTGTTAAACTACAAGAGTCACAGCCGGCACCTTGTTAAACTACAAGTGTCACAGCCGGCACCTTGTTAAACTACAAGCGTCACAGCCGGCACCTTGTTAAACTACAGGTGTCACAGCCGGCACCTTGTTAAACTACAAGTGTCACAGCCGGCACCTTGTTAAACTACAGGTGTCACAGCCGGCACCTTGTTAAACTACAAGTGTCACAGCCGACACCTTGTTAAACTACAAGTGTCACAGCCGGCACCTTGTTAAACTACAAGCGTCACAGCCGGCACCTTGTTAAACTACAAGTGTCACAGCCGGCACCTTGTTAAACTACAGGTGTCACAGCCGGCACCTTGTTAAACTACAGGTGTCACAGCCGGCACCTTGTTAAACTACAAGTGTCACAGCCGACACCTTGTTAAACTACAAGTGTCACAGCCGGCACCTTGTTAAACTACAAGTGCCACAGCCGGCACCATGTTAAACTACAAGTGTCACAGCCGGCACCTTGTTAAACTACAGGTGTCACAGCCGGCACCTTGTTAAACTACAAGTGTCACAGCCGGCACCTTGATAAACTACAGGTGTCACAGCCGGCACCTTGGTAAACTACAAGTGTCACAGCCGGCACCTTGTTAAACTACAAGTGTCACAGCCGGCACCTTGTTAAACTACAAGTGTCACAGCCGGCACCTTGTTAAACTACAGGTGTCACAGCCGGCACCTTGTAAACTACAAGTGTCACAGCCGGCACCTTGTAAACTACAAGTGTCACAGCCGGCACCTTGTAAACTACAGGTGTCACAGCCGACACCTTGTAAACTACAAGTGTCACAGCCGGCACCTTGTAAACTACAGGTGTCACAGCCGACACCTTGTTAAACTACAAGTGTCACAGCCAGCACCTTGTTAAACTACAAGTGTCACAGCCGACACCTTGTTAAACTACAAGTGTCACAGCCAGCACCTTGTTAAACTACAAGTGTCACAGCCAGCACTTGGTTAAACTGCAAGTGTCACAGCCGGCACCTTGTTAAACTACAAGTGTCACATCCGGGACCTTGTTAAACTACAAGTGTCACAGCCGACACCTTGTAAACTACAAGTGTCACAGCCGGCACCTTGCTAAACTACAAGTGTCACAGCCGGAACCTTGTTAAACTACAAGTGTCACAGCCGGGACCTTGTTAAACTACAAGTGTCACAGCCGGCACCTTGTAAACTACAAGTGTCACAGCCGGCACCTTGTAAACTTCAGTGTCACAGCCAGCACCTTGTAAACTGCAGGTGTCACAGCCGGCACCTTGTAAACTACAAGTGTCACAGCCAGCACCTTGTTAAACTACAGGTGTCACAGCCGGCACCTTGTTAAACTACAGGTGTCACAGCCGGCACCTTGTTAAACTACAAGTGTCACAGCCAGCACCTTGTTAAACTACAAGTGTCACAGCCAGCACTTGGTTAAACTGCAAGTGTCACAGCCGGCACCTTGTTAAACTACAAGTGTCACATCCGGGACCTTGTTAAACTACAAGTGTCACAGCCGACACCTTGTAAACTACAAGTGTCACAGCCGGCACCTTGCTAAACTACAAGTGTCACAGCCGGAACCTTGTTAAACTACAAGTGTCACAGCCAGCACCTTGTTAAACTACAAGTGTCACAGCCGGCACCTTGTAAACTACAAGTGTCACAGCCGGCACCTTGTAAACTTCAGTGTCACAGCCAGCACCTTGTAAACTGCAGGTGTCACAGCCGGCACCTTGTAAACTACAAGTGTCACAGCCAGCACCTTGTTAAACTACAGGTGTCACAGCCGGCACCTTGTTAAACTACAGGTGTCACAGCCGGCACCTTGTTAAACTACAAGTGTCACAGCCGGCACCTTGTAAACTACAAGTGTCACAGCCGGCACCTTGTTAAACTACAAGTGTCACAGCCGGCACCTTGTTAAACTACAAGTGTCACAGCCAGCACCTTGTTAAACTACAAGTGTCACAGCCGACACCTTGTTAAACTACAAGTGTCACAGCCGACACCTTGTTAAACTACAAGTGTCACAGCCAGCACCTTGTTAAACTACAAGTGTCACAGCCGACACCTTGTTAAACTACAAGTGTCACAGCCAGCACCTTGTTAAACTACAAGTGTCACAGCCAGCACTTGGTTAAACTGCAAGTGTCACAGCCGGCACCTTGTTAAACTACAAGTGTCACATCCGGGACCTTGTTAAACTACAAGTGTCACAGCCGACACCTTGTTAAACTACAAGTGTCACAGCCGGGACCTTGTTAAACTACAAGTGTCACAGCCGGCACCTTGTTAAACTACAAGTGTCACAGCCGACACCTTGTTAAACTACAAGTGTCACAGCCGGGACCTTGTTAAACTACAAGTGTCACAGCCAGCACCTTATTAAACTACAAGTGTCACAGCCGGCACCTTGTAGACTACAGCACCCTAGCCAGCACCTTGTAAACTACAGCACCCTAGCCGGCACCTTGTAAACTACAAGTGTTACAGCCGGCACCTTGTAGACTACAAGTGCCACAGCCGGCACCTTGTAAATTACAAGTGTCACAGCCGGCACCTTGTAAACTACAAGTGTCACAGCCGGCACCTTGTAAACTACAAGTGTCACAGCCGGCACTTTGTAAACTACAGGTGTCACAGCCGGCACCTTGTAAACTACAAGTATCACAGCCAGCACCTTGTAAACTACAGGTGTCACAGCCGACACCTTGTAAACTACAAGTGTCACAGCCGGCACCTTGTGAATTACAAGTGTCACAGCCGGCACCTTGTAAACTACAAGTGTCACAGTCGGCACCTTGTAAACTACAAGTGTCACAGCCGGCACTTTGTAAACTACAGGTGTCACAGCCGACACCTTGTAAACTACAAGTATCACAGCCAGCACCTTGTAAACTACAGGTGTCACAGCCGACACCTTGTAAACTACAAGTGTCACAGCCGGCACCTTGTAAACTACAAGTGTCACAGCCGACACCTTGTTAAACTACAAGTGTCACAGCCGGCACCTTGTAAACAACAGGTGTCACAGCCGGCACCTTGTAAACTACAAGTGTTGCAGCCGGCACCTTGTAAACTGCAGGTGTCACAGCCGACAACTTGTAAACTACAAATGTCACAGCCGGCACCTTGTAAACTTCAGCACCCCAGCCGGCACCTTGTAAACTACAAGTTTACGGCCGGCACCTTGTAAACTACAAGTGTCACAGCCGGGACCTTGTAAACTACAAGTGCCACAGCCGGCACCTTGTAAACTACAGGTGTCACAGCCGACACCTTGTAAACTTCAAATGTCACAGCCAGCACCTTGTAAACTACAGCACCCTAGCCGGCACCTTGTAAACTACAAGTGTTACAGCTGGCACCTTGTAAACTACAAGTGCCACAGCCGGCACCTTGTAAACTACAAGTGTCACAGCCGGCACCTTGTAAACTACAAGTGTCACAGCCGGCACTTTGTAAACTACAGGTGTCACAGCCGGCACCTTGTAAACTACAAGTGTCACAGCCGGCACCATGTAAACTACAGGTGTCACAGCCGGCACCTTGTAAACTACAAGTGTCACAGCCGGCACCTTGTAAACTACAAGTGTCACAGCCGGCACCTTGTAAACTACAAGTGTCACAGCCGGCACCATGTAAACTACAGGTGTCACAGCCGGCACCTTGTAAACTACAAGTGTCACAGCCGGCTCCTTGTAAACTACAAGTGTCACAGACGGCTCCTTGTAAACTACAAGTGCCACAGCCGGCACCTTGTAAACTACAGTGCCACAGCCGGCACCTTGTAAACTACAGTGTCACAGCCGGCACCTTGTAAACTTCAGGTGTCACAGCCGGCACCTTGTAAACTACAGGTGTCACAGCCGGCACCTTGTAAACTACAGTGTCACAGCCGGCACCTTGTAAACTTCAGGTGTCACAGCCGGCACCTTGTAAACTACAGGTGTCACACCCATCACCTTGTAAACTTCAGGTGTCACAGCCGGCACCTTGTAAACTACAAGTGTCACAGCCGGCACCTTGTAAACTTCAGGTGTCACAGCCGGCACCTTGTAAACTACAGTGTCACAGCCGGCACCTTGTAAACTTCAGGTGTCACAGCCGGTACCTTGTAAACTACAGGTGTCACAGCCGGCACCTTGTAATCTTCAGGTGTCACAGCCGGCACCTTGTAAACTACAGTGCCACACCCATCACCTTGTAAACTTCAGGTGTCACAGCCGGCACCTTGTAAACTACAAGTGTCACAGCCGGCACCTTGTAAACTTTAGGTGTCACAGCCGGTACCTTGTAAACTACAGGTGTCACACCCATCACCTTGTAAACTTCAGGTGTCACAGCCGGCACCTTGTAAACTACAGTGCCACACCCATCACCTTGTAAACTTCAGGTGTCACAGCCGGCACCTTGTAAACTACAAGTGTCACAGCCGGCACCTTGTAAACTTCAGGTGTCACAGCCGGCACCTTGTAAACTACAGTGTCACAGCCGGCACCTTGTAAACTTCAGGTGTCACAGCCGGTACCTTGTAAACTACAGGTGTCACAGCCGGCACCTTGTAATCTTCAGGTGTCACAGCCGGCACCTTGTAAACTACAGTGCCACACCCATCACCTTGTAAACTTCAGGTGTCACAGCTGGCACCCAGGTGAAGGTTGGTGTCACAGGTAACAAGGGAAGGTGTCCTGTGTTCAACATCATGTACATAATTCCTGAAAACTGATTCCCGCCAGATAACAGTAGAAATCATCCTTTAATAAGCTTCTAAATTTCAAGACTGATGGATCCTACCTAGAAGAAAGTTCCTCTCGTATCAACTACTGTACGATAATGCCTTGACGCTAAGTGGCTCTTGATCCAAGGAACTGGAATTATCTTCCCTGTACTGGAATCGAATTGGAATCCCTACCATTCCACGTTCATACTGGCTTAGCGCTCTCCCCAGGATATAATTATTATTATTATTATTATTATTATTATTATTATTATTATTATTATTATTATTATTATTATTATTATTATTATTATCAGAAAAGATGCCCAGGATATAAATAAAACAGTTCTGAAAGGCATCAGTTTTTAGTGAGTGATTTATCTTATGAATTCGATGAAGTGATTTAGGTTGTGTAGGTACACACTTTGTTGAATTCTAGTCAGTAACTGGATTATTATTGTTATTATTACAATTATAACTAAGTGATAAACCCACAAGGGTCATACAGCGCTGAATAATAACTGGAGAATGACTCTTCTGGTCGGCTTTAACTCTGATGTGTTTTCCTCAACGGAAGCTTCGCCTTCAATTAATATTTTGCAAGTTTTAATGTGTCAGTTTTGTTACTCAAACTGGTTACTGTTGAATAACCAGAGACTTGTTTCTTCTGGTCACCAACAGTTCACAGTGTTCGACTTTACTGGGTAATTCTAAGTTCAAGCTTTATATTGTACTCTTATGTGCACGTAACATCTGTCTCCCCTTAAAACTAATGTAAAAATAATTGCGTGTTGTATTCCCTGACGTTTATATAAAACGTACTTAATTATTTACGTGGATACTTATACCTTAAACGCTGGCCAGTCTTACTTGGCAAAAAGTATGGATTGATTTTGGCCTGTGTAGGTCCCAGTTTGTCTTCCTCCAGGAAAGAAGCCTGGAAAATTGAAATACCGATCTCCATGCAGTAAGTTCTGAGTGTCGCATCCGATCGGCTTCATGACTTAATCTCTGATAACTTCATAAGCCAAATTCTGAGCGGCTTCAGACTTAATGTGCTTGCGTATTTTAGGATATTGGTCTCTTTAAGACAGCAAAAGAATGTCTCTTCAGCTTAACCTCAAAGCTGGTGTTCCTTGCTGGATGATCTGAATCAGTTTAGGGCTGTGTATATCATAAGAGGAAGCCAAGGCATTAGTTCTTCTGTGATAACTTGTAACTACCCTTAACTGACTCACTTCAGATCTTCCTCGCCAATATGGAGCTGCATTAGAAACACATGCCACTGTCTCATTCCCATCGCCTACACTGACGTACAGGAAGCTGGGGTTAAGCAGTACGAGGATACTTTGCTCGGATCGTGCAGCGACCGAAATATATCTAGTCTTACTGACATTTGGGGCAGTCTTGTCACTTAACTATGCAAGGATAGGATACGTAAGAATACGTAAAGTTAAAATAGGCTTGGAGTCTCGTAGCCCTTAGCCTTGCGGCCCTTAGACTCGTGGCTCCTAGCCTCGTGGCCCTTAGCTTCGCGGCCCCTAACCTTCAGCCCATGAACCCGGAGATCAAAGAGTCAGAATAAACAACGTGAGAAAGAATGAACAGGAAGCGAAGGGGAGAAAGAACATAGAGAGAAGAGTGGGAGATACTACAGAGAGAGAATAGAGAGAGAGAGAGAAA
This sequence comes from Cherax quadricarinatus, assembly GCF_038502225.1. NCBI lineage: Eukaryota > Metazoa > Arthropoda > Malacostraca > Decapoda > Parastacidae > Cherax > Cherax quadricarinatus. The sequence continues at coordinate 15,532,047 of NC_091308.1, forward strand.
AAGATGGGTGAGAACAGATGAAGAGGCGAGACAAGAAAAGAAGGACAACCGAGGACAGGAAGGACAAAAGAACAAAGGGAGAGACAACAGAGGAAGGGAAGGGTGAACAGTGAGAGAGGAAGGGAAACGAAAGAGAGACGAAGGGAGGGAGCTTGTGGTGGAGGATGGTGGTACAGGTTCACCAGATTACCTGCAGGTTTTGTGTGCTGCTGGACAACACTACCAGGGGTCTGATGCTTAATTATCATCATCATTATCATCATCATCATCATCTCTCTCTCTCTCTCTCTCTCTCTCTCTCTTTACACAGGGTTTGACAAGGTTTGGTTAAGGTTCCCTAGCTTTATTGACAACCTATTTACAAGAAAAGGATTCCTAACTTTATTGACAAGCTAAGAGCTGTTACCTACATCAGCTCATTTGAAAGCATTTTATTGTTATGAAACATACACTATCTCTCTATCTCTCTCTCTTGCTATCTCTATATCTCTCTCTCTTTACATATAGGGGTCTTAAAGAAGTTACCAACAGAGTTCCAGCTTTTCCAGTCTAGGAAGTGTTATAGTGTCATAGTATGAAATTTCTAATGGATACCCGTCTTGTGGTGTAATAATTACATCCTGGCTCTAAACGAAGTTAATTCCTGCATGGGACCTTCAGAACATTGGACTGTTCAACTACTACTACTGCTACTACTACTACTACTACTACTACTACTACTACTACTACTACTACTACTACTACTACTACTACTACTACTACTACTATTACTACTACTACTGTTGAACAGTCCAATGTTCAACTACCAATAATTAGTTACCTGAGTATTAGCTAACTGTTGTGGGTGGCATCCTGAGAGACTGTAAAGTTCTAGAGCACGGGCCAAACACAAGGTCAATTCTGGACTATTTTCAAGTTTACAGAGAGAAAAGGTAGAGATAACCAGCAAACAGGTCAGGAAATGTGATGTAGAAGACAGTAGTAGTAGTAATAGTTGTAGCAGCAGCAGCAGCAGCAGTAGTAGTACTAGTAGTAGTAGTAGTAGTAGTGGTAGTAGTAGTAGTAGTAGTAGTAGTAGTAGTAGTAGCAGTAGTAGCAGTAGTAGTAGTAGTAGCAGTAGTAGTAGTAGTAGTAGTAGTAGTAGTAGTAGTAGTAGTAGTAGCAGTAGTAGTAGTAGTAGTAGTAGTAGCAGTAGTAGTAGTAGTAGTAGGTAATGTGGAAAATTAAATTTCAATAGCTCACAACGAAACAAAGAAAAGAGGAGCATTGCAGTAGGCCTAAAGTCCCACTTTAGGAAAGAAGCGAATACGGGGAACGTCAGAAGAAAGAACAGGTGAGAGTGAAAGGTTAGAAGGGATAACCTTGGTCAAGTCACGATCAAGACACGTTATTATAATGACCGCGATCTCTAATATAACAGAAAAGAGTTTTGTTGGTGTCGACATGGCGAGCACGTCTTTTGTACTCTCTAAGTCTGTCAGGAAGGGGGTGACCAGTTTCCGCCAAGTATCAGTGACAAGTACAGGAGATGCATAGACTAGATCAGTACTTCTTAAACTTTCTGGTGTGGTGGGCCGGCAATTTGTTTCCTAATGTGCCAGGAATCTGTGTGGATATAAAATGCTATGAACAAGATTTTTATGAATTTACACTGAAAATACAGGGAAAACTCCAGGAATTGTCTCGGGGGTACATGACAGCATGAACCATGGCATGGCGTGGCGTGGCGTGTCGTGGCGTGGCGTGGCGTGGCGTGGCGTGGCGTGGCGTGGCGTGGTTAGACAGCCGCAGGCGCGATTTCTTCACGAATTCATGAGTTTTAAATGTCAGAATATACGAAGTTTTGTAATATTAGTGATAGTCCGCTGGAGGCGTGATTTTTTTTTTTTATGAATTCATTTGATCTAAATGTCAAGAAATGTTATTTTGTTTAGTAGTACTGTAGTCATTAATGAACTATAACAATCACTGCAAATCTTTTGTAAAAGTCATGGTGGCCGATGTGGCAACATGACTCCATTCTTCCCTGGCTCCTCCTTTTCCTAGATCCGTCTCAACGAAAATATTAAATCACAATTTTAAATTAAGAAAAACAAGCAAAAAAACAAAAGTTTTTAATATTTGTTCAGTAAACATGTTAAAACACCTAAAGTTTAGTAATGTGGTCTGGATATCGTTCCAACCATGGAGCTGAACTCTTCTCCAGACTGAGGGACTGACCACCCCAAATACTTTTTCTCCAAGGATGATGGACTGGTTACATCATCTTTATTCCATTTCTACTGCTCCCTCTGTATTTGACTGAAGAAGCCTACTGTGTATGCGATACGTTTCATCAATAAAGATATCTAACTGCTGCATATGTATCTTAATCTTCAACTGAACTAGATTACTGACGACAGAACACATGTTTGATATCTAGATGACTGAGGGTGTTGTTACTGTAAGATTTTGAAGATTGGAAATATAGATAAACTAAAGCACGGGAGTTTTTACACGGCAATTTGGCTTAAGAAAAAAGAAAGTCCATTTAGCCCGGGAGTAGCTAAGTTTATGAAACTGGGGAGAGGAGAGAGGAGCTGCGAGAGGTTCAAGTTTCAATATCGGGAAACTGAGGTTCACAGTTACGCTGAAGAAAAGAAAGAACATGGTAAGAAAAGTAGAGGAAAAAGTAGTGCCACTGTGCATTAGCTTTCGATAAACAGAAAAATAAAAGCCTGACACAGAGCGATGGACATGAACAAGAAAGAAAGGAAGTTGTGAGGTCAGTTACCATTGACCTTTGAAGTTGATAGGAGAAATAAGACTTTTAAGGACATCAAGGAAAGTCTGGAGGAGATGAGTCATGTGGTACAAGACCAGACATCACCTACACAGCGGAGCCGCACAGAAGGACGTACCAACAATACAAAGGAGAACAGATTAAAAAAAAACTTATGAAGGTTAGAAAGAATATGAAAAAGAGGAAGAACCCAGAGCAGCTGCAGTGGTTGACACTAGAAGTTTCCTTGGTGGATAAAAAGTTAGAGAAAAAAAAAACCATACCACGGGTGGGGTTTGATCCCGCGGTCAGAGAGTCTCAAAACTCCAGACCGTCGCTAGGCTAGGATAGGTAAGAATAGGTAAAGCTAAAATAGGCTAGGACTCTCGTGGCCCTTAGCCTCGTGGCCCTTAGACTCGTGGCCCCTAACCTTCAGCCCATGAACCCTTCATTGGCCTAAATTTGAGAAAACTAAAAGAAAAATCTTCAAGAGGATCATTAGTGAAGAAAGACTCAGCATCAAGTATGGTGTTTACTCTTCCCTTCCTTGGATCAAACTTGATTAAACCATTTTACCCAGGCGCTATGTAACCCCACAACGAGTTACATAACAAATCTAACCCCTCTTAGTTGCCCCTGGTGTGTGTGTGTGTGTGCGTGTGTGTACTCACCTCACCTAATTGTGGTTGCAGGGGTCGAGACTCAGCTCCTGGCCCCGCCTCTTCACTGACCGCTGCTGGGTCCTCCCTCTCCCTGCTCCATGAGCTTTATCATACCTTGTCTTAAAACTATGTATAGTTCCTGCCTCCACTACATCTCTTGCCAGACTATTCCACTTCCTAACAACTCTGTGGCTGAAGAAATACTTCCTAACGTCCCTTTGACTCATCTGAGTCTTCAGCTTCCAATTGTGACCCCTTGTTTCTGTGTCCCATCTCTGAAATATCCTATCTCTATCCACCTTGTCCATTCCACGCAGTATTTTGTATGTCGTTATCATGTCTCCCGTGACCCTCTGTCCTCCAGTGTCGTCAGACCGATTTCCCTTAACCTTCCTTCATAGGACATTCCCCATAGCTCTGGAACTAGCCTTGTTGCAAACCTTTGCACTTTCTCTAATTTCTTGACGTGTTTGACCAGACGTGAGTTCCAAACTGGTGCTGTGTACCAGTGTATAAAGTGTTAACGATTCCTTACTGAGGTACCGGAACGCTATTTTCAGGTTTGCCAGGCGCCTATATGCCGCAGCAGTTATCTAGCTAATGTATGCTTCTGGCGATGTACTCGGTATTATATTCACTCCTAGATCTTTCTCCTTGAGTGAGGTTTGCGTTTGCAGTCTTTGGCCTCCTAGCCTATACTCTGTGTGCGGTCTTCTTTGCCCTTCTCCGATCTTCATGACTTTGCATTTGGCAGGGTTAAATTCTGGAAGCCAGTTGCTGGACCACGCATCCAGCCTGTCCAGGTCTCTTTGTAGACCTGTCTGGTCCGCATCTGATTTAATTCTTCTCATTAACTTTCCATCATCTGCAAACAGGGACACTTCTGAGTCTATCCCTTCCGTCATGTCATTCACATATACCAAGAATAGCACTGGTCCCAGGACTGACCCCTGTGGGACCCCGCTCATCACCGGCGCCCACTGTGATATCTCTTTACGAACTATGACTCGCTGTTGCCTCCCTGTTAGGTATTCTCTGATCCATTGCAGTGCCCTTCCTGTTATTTGTGTGCCTGTTCCTCTAGCTTCTGTACTAATCTCTTGTGAGGAACTGTGTCGAAGGCCTTCTTGCATCCCAAGAAAATGCAATCAACCCACCCCTCCCTCTCATTTCTTACTTCAGTTACCTTGTCACAAAACTCTAGTAGGTTTGTGACACAGGATTTGCCTTCCATGAATCCGTGCTGGCTGCCACTTATAATCTTGTTCCGCTCCAGGTGCTCCACCACTCTCCTCCTGATAATCTTCTCCATGACTTTGCCTACTATTCACGTCAGTGACATTGGTCTATAATTTTGTGCTCCATTTCTGTCTCCTTTCTTAAAGATGTGTGTGTGTGAGTGTGTGTGTGTGTGTGTGTCTGGTGGATGGTGGTGGTTGGTGGTGGTGGGTGGTGGTGGTTGGTGGTGGTGGTGGTGGTTGTGGGTGGTGGTGGGTGGTGGTGGGTGGTGGTGGTGGTGGTGGTGGTGGTGGTTATGGGTGGTGGTGTGGTGGTGTTAGAGACACTGGTTTTAACTAACATTCAATGTGTGTTTACCTGGAGTTTACCTGGAGAGAGTTCCGGGGGTCAACGCCCCCGAAACCCGGTCTGTGACCAGGCCTCCTGGTGGATCAGAGCCTGATCAACCAGGCTGTTACTGCTGGCTGCACGCAAACCAACGTACGAGCCACAGCCCGGCTGATCAGGAACTGACTTTAGGTGTTTGTCCAGTGCCAGCTTGAAGACTGCCAGGGGTCTGTTGGTAATCCCCCTTATGTGTGCTGGGAGGCAGTTGAACAGTCTCGGGCCCCTGACACTTATTGTATGGTCTCTTAACGTGCTAGTGACACCCCTGCTTTTCATTGGGGGGATGGTGCATCGTCTGCCAAGTCTTTTGCTTTCGTTGTGAGTGATTTTCGTGTGCAAGTTCGGTACTAGTCCCTCTAGGATTTTCCAGGTGTATATAATCATGTATCTCTCCCGCCTGCGTTCCAGGGAATACAGGTTTAGGAACCTCAAGCGCTCCCAGTAATTGAGGTGTTTTATCTCCGTTATGCGCGCCGTGAAGGTTCTCTGTACATTTTCTAGGTCAGCAATTTCACCTGCCTTGAAAGGTGCTGTTAGTGTGCAGCAATATTCCAGCCTAGATAGAACAAGTGACCTGAAGAGTGTCATCATGGGCTTGGCCTCCCTAGTTTTGAAGGTTCTCATTATCCATCCTGTCATTTCTCTAGCAGATGCGATTGATACAATGTTATGGTCCTTGAAGGTGAGATCCTCCGACATGATCACTCGTGTTAACTAACACTGGTGTTAATTAACACTCAATGTGTGTATGGTGATGTTAGAGACACTGGTGTTAACTAACACTCAATGTGTGTATGGTGGTGTTAAAGACACTGGTGTTAACTAACACTCAGTGTGTGTATGGTGGTGTTAGAGACACTGGTGTTAACTAACACTCAATGTGTGTATGGTGGTGTTAGAGACACTGGTGTTAACTAACACTCAGTGTGTGTATGGTGGTGTTGGAGACACTGGTGTTAACTAACACTCAATGCGTGTATGGTGGTGTTAAAGATACTAGTGGCTGGCTGATCTATCCAGGATGAGCACACAAAGCACGCCAGTCAACTCTAAAGTAACACGACGTCAAGAAGACAGCCTTTCCTCCCCTTCCATCCACCAGCCTATCCCTGCCCTTCCATCCACCAGCCTATCCCTGCCCTTCCATCCACCAGCCTATCCCTGCCCTTCCATCCACCAGCCTATCCTTGCCCTTCCATCCACCAGCCTATCCCTGCTCTTCCATCCACCAGCCTATCCCTGCCCTTCCATCCACCAGCCTATCCCTGCCCTTCCTCACCCAGCCTCAGCCAATCCCTAACCCCCCATCAACCCTTCCCCTGCTCCCTCCTTGTTCATCCCTCCATCCACAGAGTTATTGATAAGATGTCTCTCTCAGGATCTTTGAAAACATTTTTAATGTCAAGAGAAAACCTCGAGTGTTTACCTGGATTTCACCTGGAGAGAGAGTGTGGCAACAATAAGTCTCTCTCCGAAGAGCAGCCCGCACCAACAGCCAGGCCGATCAGGCCATCAACCAGGAGCCCACGCTGCGGTGGCGATGTTGTACACAACTGTCTACAAATGAACTACAGGTGCAGAAAACATCAGTACACACTCCTTGAAGGTTGGTATTTGTTGAGAGAGGGAGAGAGAGTGAGAAAGAAAGAAAGAGAGAGAGAGAGAGAGAAATTCGTTTATGATACATATCACAGACACTAAAAGAAACATTTAATAACACGGCGGCTTTGTGTTGCTGTGATAAACACTGAGCTGATGGTCTACCTTACTGGCATGGTTGTGTATGTTGTATATGGTAGTGATGATCTTACTATGTTGTATATGGTAGTGATGACATTGTGTATGTTGTGTATGGTAGTGATGATCTCACTATATGTAGTGTGATATATGTTGTGTATGTAGATGACATTGTGTATGTTGTATATGGTAGTGATGATCTTACTATGTTGTATATGGTAGTGATGACATTGTGTATGTTGTGTATGGTAGTGATGATCTTACTATGTTGTATATGGTAGTGATGACATTGTGTATGTTGTGTATGGTAGTGATGATCTTATTATGTTGTATATGGTAGTGATGACATTGTGTATGTTGTATATGGTAGTGATGATCTTACTATGTTGTGTATGGTAGTGATGACATTGTGTATGTTGTATATGGTAGTGATGACCTTATATATGTGTATGGTAGTGATGATCTCACTCTGTTGTATATGGTAGTGATGACATTGTGTATGTTGTGTATGGTAGTGATGACCTTATATATGTGTATGGTAGTGATGATCTCACTCTGTTGTATATGGTAGTGATGACATTGTGTATGTTGTGTATGGTAGTGATGACCTTATATATGTGTATGGTAGTGATGATCTCACTCTGTTGTATATGGTAGTGATAACATTGTGTATGTTGTGTATGGTAGTGATAACACTGTGTGTGCTAATAACGACATTGTGTATGGCATTGTGTATTGTAGTGATGACCTTGTATATGGTAGTGATGATAGTGTGTATGGTAGTGATGACTTGTGTATTATAGTGATGACTGTGTACGGTAGTGATGACAGTGTGTATGGTAGTGATGACTTGTGTATGGTAGTGATGACTTGTGTATGGTAGTGATGATCTTGTGTATGATAGTGATGAGAGTGTGTATGGCAGTTATGACCTTGTATATGGCAGTGATGACCTAGTATATGGCAGTGATGGCCTAGTATATGGCAGTGATGACCTTGTGTATGGTAGTCATGACAGTGTATGGTAGTGATTACCTAGCATATGGTAGTGATGTCATTGTGTATGATAGTGATGGCAGTGTATGGTAGTGATGACAGTGTGTATAGTAGTGATGACCTTGTGTATGATAGTAATGACAGTGTGTATGGTATTGATTGTGTATGGCAGTGATGACAGTGTATATGGTAATGATGACTCGTGTTTGGTAGTGATGACTTGCCTAAGGTAGTGATGACTTGCATAAGGCAGTGATGACTTGTGTATGGTAGTGATGACTTATGTATGGTAGTGATGACTTGTGTATGGTAGTGATGATCTTGTGTATTGTAGTAATGACGACTGTGTGTATGGTAGTAATGACCTTGTGCATGGTAGTGATGACAGTGTATGTTAGTGATGACAGTGTGTATGGTAGTGATGACCTTGTGTATGGTAGTGATGACAGTTTATGGTAGTGATGACCTTGTGTATGGTAGAGATAACACTGTGTGCTAATAATGACCTTGTGTATGATAGTGATGACAGTGTGTATGGTGGTGATGACAATGTGTATGGTTGTGATGACTTATGTATGGTGGTAATGACCTTGTGTATCGTAGTGATGACTGTTTGTATACTAGTGATGATCTTGTATATGGTAGTGATGACTGTGTATGGTAATGATGACTGTGTGTATGATAGTGATGACAGTGTGTATGATAGTGATGACTGTGTATGTAATGATGACCTTGTGTATGATGGTGATGATCTTATGATAAAGACATCGTCAAATCGAATCCGCCAGCACTCTAAAATTTCATTTTCATGTTAATGCCAGATTCAGAGTCATGAATAAGAAAGGCTGGGCGGAACTAGACCATGCCAGTCGTTACTGAGTGCCAGGAGATAAGAAGGTAAACTGATGGCTAGAGATTGTGAAGATTCTTCAACACCAAACTGGAACCTCGTGTGGTTGACTGGTTTTGTTTCTCAGTACCTCGTCATTAGTAGAGTGGTTCACGTGGATCATCTGTCATCCTCAGGATCCCAGTTCGAATCCCCGGTGCTCCTTACACTAAAATTATTGTCACTACATTGTGGAACCTCAATTTGACGACAAAAGTGATGTATACACAGAGAAAGATCGCAGTCAGTAAGACTCGAAATCACTCCAGGAAAGGCTGGTAATGTTCCCCAAGTGACGCTTTAGATCACTCGGCCACAAATGCTTCAAAAGTTGGACAACCTTGATTACAAGTTATGTTTCTTCCCAGCCTGGGCACACCAGTGGCTCTCAAGTATGGTTTCAAACTATTTCATCCTCCTATATATCAATGCATCATGCAAAAACAAGCGGATACATACAAAGAAAAATTGCAGTCAACAGAATTCGAAACCAGGTCAGGGGAGGCTTGAGGCCCACTGGTGTGCCGGGGCTGGGGAGGAAACATGTCTTGTAAACAAGGCTACCCAGCTTTTGAGACATTTGTGGCCGAGTGGGCTAGAGCGTCACTTGGAGAACATTACCAGTCTCCCCTGGAGTGATTTCGAGTCCTGCTGACTGTGATCTGTCTGTCTGTCTGTCTGTCTGTCTGTCTGTCTGTCTGTCTGTCTGTCTGTGTCTGTCTGTCTGACTGTGTCTATCTGACTGTGTCTGTCTGTCTGTCTGTCTGTCTGTCTGTCTCTCTCTCTCTCTCTCTCTCTCTCTCTCTCTCTCTCTCTCTCTCTCTCTCTCTCTCTCTCTCTCTCTCTCTCTCTCTCTCTCTCTTTCTCTTTCTCTCTTTCTCTCTCTTTCTCTTTCTCTCTCTTTCTCTTTCTCTCTCTCTTTCTCTCTTTCTCTCTCTTTCTCTCTTTTTCTCTTTCTTTCTCATATATATATATATATATATATATATATATATATATATATATATATATATATATATATATATATATATATATATATACATATATATATATATGAGAGAGATTAGATTTTGCCACCGAAGTGGCTAGTTTATTGTGCACCCCATATCCATCCTGTGGACGGTAGCGCGAGAGCATATGGATACACAAAAGGCCTAGGAACTAGGCCCCAAAGGGTTAACAGGAATACATATGGATTTATATCTACATATCTATAGTTCACTTATCTGTTGCAAGCAAATTTAGGAAATTTGCTTAGTATATCTGGTATCTTATTTTCATTAATAAGATATCTTGACATGTCACATAGGTTATTATACTGTCTGTCTCTGTATTCCTCAATAAGTGGACAATTAAGCACATAGTGTTCAAGAGAGTGACCATATGCCTGATCACATAATTTACATTTAGTTTGATCATCATTTGTGTCTCCCAAACTGCCAGAAGTACTTGTAACCAAGCCTAAGCCTGGCCACTACAACATCAGTCAGTCTGTTCACATTGCAAGTTGTTCCATAAACATACTTATCTACGTTCATGTTATCATAGTGGGTTATAGATCTACTCAGGCTTCTAACTGCATTCCTATAACAATCATTTTCATTATTTACTTCTCTCCTAATATTATTCCTAATGCTAGACACAGTTATACCAAAGTTATATTCTACATTCTCCTTCTGGGTACTCTTCTTGGCTAACATATCAACTTTATCATGAAGGAGTAATCCAATGTGTGATGGGATCCATAGCAATTGTACATTAATTCCTTTGTCCCTAATTTTTGAGTATCTATACCTGGCTTCTCCAATGAGCATGTTGTTGGAGTCATTATATGTGTCAAGAGCCTTCAATGATGACAGAATCAGTAATGATGATAGAGACAAGCTCAGTGTCATAGGTTAGCTTTAGCGCCATTAGGATTGCAAACAATTCAGTTTGCAGTGTAGACGCCCAGTTGTTAATTCTTATGCCTAACTCAACAAATTTATTATCGTTCTTAACTAGGGAGGTGGCAACAAGAGCAGATGCAGCCCTGCCAGAAGACTCCTGTTTAGATCCATCAGTGTATATAACTTGTGATAACTTATTACTACCAGCTAGGTGAGAAATTTCTTCTTGAGCAGTTGCTCTAACAAGAGATTTAAGGAAGGGATTACTAGCAATAAGCTTCTTGGGAGGGACTTGTAGGTATGTGATATTAAATGAACACATCTTCCATGGAGGGGTGAAATGCTCTTGTTGCCTACAGTGATACAGTTCATGCAGGTTATAAAACTAAATGCAATTGCACGTTTTCACAATCCATTTAGATCTGTGTGTATTTACCTCTAGACACTTGGTAAGATTCACTGTGACAGTGTCTGGTTCGTTTCTCAACATTCTAATACCGAGTACAGTGTTAATTTCAACAATCCTATCACTGATACTAGAAATACCAAGCTCCTTCCTCATGTTAAGAACTTTTGAAGATCTGGGACAGCCAAGAATAATCCTGAGAGCTTCATTTTGCATTAACTCCAAGGGTCGGAGAGAACTTTCTCTAGCTAATATTAACATGGGAGCAGCATAATCAATTAAGGACCTAACATAGGCTATGTACATCATTCTCACGATTCTCACATTAGCACCATAGTTGGGACTGTAGCCAGCAACAGCTTTGAGAGCATTTAGCCTAGCTTTGCATTTCTTGTTTAGTTGTGGTATAGTGGATTTGTTAAAGGGTACATCTACACCAAGATATCTGTAAGTTTTAACGTAGCTAATGATTTCACCCTGCAAATAGATGGGTGGGGGATGTCGTTTGCTTGTTAATATCTTTGTTTTAGAGGAAGATATTATGAGGCCTAGTCGATTACAAATTGCTTGAACTTCATTAAGAATGGTATTCATCTTCTTATGCCCTGTTGTATGGATCATGATATCATCAGCATAGCTTATAGCTATATGTTTAGGTGAGGCAGGTAGAGCATTTAGGAGAGCATTAATCAGAATATTAAATAGCATGGGACTAAGAACTCCTCCCTGCGGTGTACCTAAAGACATTTCTTTAGAATCAAAGTTTATTCTCTATAAGGATTACAATGCTGAGTTTACAGAAATTTGGTTATTGTGTGGTTTACATGTAGTAAAATAGTGATTACAGAGTGTACCACTAGAACGCTTAGCATGGCTAGGCATTTCGGGCAGACTTAGTTTTATTCTTAATTGTAAAATATTACAAATTATGAGGTAAGTTGGTATTATGGCTAAGTGACTAAATACTAGTTTGTGAGTTTAGCAATGTGAATGCTTTTGTTTTGGCACAGTACATAGTTTCAGTATTGGAGTATCACAGGATTCATTATTTTAAGATTGAGATTAATATTTCTGTTTATGGTCAAATGAGTGAGTGAGTGTAAGTGTGAACCACCAGGTGGTATTCGTGTAGTTAGTTGACGGGGTGAAGCCTTGGTAAAGGACAGAGGATACTCTATTTGACAGGTATTCTATTATCCAGCAGAGTAAGCTACCACCAATATTCATTTTGGCTAGTTCATGTAGAATAACGGTTCTGTTCGCAATGTCAAATGCAGATTTTAGATCAAGAAAAGTGGTAAAACTAGTAGAGGGGTGTGCAGTGAGAAAGGTGGAAATACAGTTCTGCACACTTTTACCTTTCATGAACCCAAAGAGGTAGGGGGAAAGTTGGTGTCTGATTCTGTAGTACAGTCTGTTAAGCATCATTCTTTCAAAAGTTTTACAAAGACAACTAGTTAAGGAGATCGGCCTAAATGTATCAGGCTGTTGGGGCTTAGGGATAGGCACAATGAGACTATTGGTCCAGGAAGTAGGAAGAACGCCCTCAATGTAACTGATATTATACAGTGCCAACAAAGGGTTATCAGGCACGTGCCTTAGAGTTCTGAGAATATCATAGGTTATACCATCGTCTCCAGGAGCAGTTGATCGACCTTCGGTTAATGCATTATCTAATTCATACTCGGTAAAGAGGCAATCACTCTCATCAACATTTTGGCTCACAAAATTAATCAGTTTCAACATTTCTTCAGAAGTACTCTCTAATTTTTTTCTAATATGAGATGGAAGGCTTTCATGCCTAGATGTTTTGGACCAGTCATTTATGAGGTCATTTGCTTTTTCAAGAGGAAAGGGATGAGCAACATTGCCAGTCTTTTTCCTGGTTATTTTATTTATACCTTTCCAAGCCAAACTCAAAGGGGTGGACCTATTTAATCCACTAACAAACTGTTCCCATTCCTGTTGCCTAAGTTCTTCCTTTCTATTCCTTGCATTTGTTAGTGCAGCTTGGAACGTTCTGAGCAGGTCTTGGGTTCTACATTCACGGTATGCTTTACCAATCCTCCTAGCTGCATGTGAGAGAGAGAGAGCAACCAAATAGTGATCATTTTAAACCGCCAAAAATTGAAAGAATTATAGTTACACTAGACTGACAGTGAATCAGTTAGCAATAAACCACACTCACACAACAACAGTCAGTAATAAACCACACTCACACAACAACAGCCAGTAATAAACCACACTCACACAACAACAGTCAGTAATAAACCACACTCACACAACAACAGTCGGTAATAAACCACACTCACACAACAACAGTCAGTAATAAACCACACTCACACAACAACAGTCAGTAATAAACCACACTCACACAACAACAGTCAGTAATAAACCACACTCACACAACAACAGTCAGTAATAAACCACACTCACACAACAACAGTCAGTAATAAACCACACTCACACAACAACAGTCAGTAATAAACCACACTCACACAACAACAGTCAGTAATAAACCACACTCACACAACAACAGTCGGTAATAAACCACACTCACACAACAACAGTCAGTAATAAACCACACTCACACAACAACAGTCAGTAATAAACCACACTCACACAACAACAGTCAGTAATAAACCACACTCACACAACAACAGTCAGTAATAAACCACACTCACACAACAACAGGCAGTAATAAACCACACTCACACAACAACAGTCAGTAATAAACCACACTCACACAACAACAGTCAGTAATAAACCACACTCACACAACAACAGTCAGTAATAAACCACACTCACACAACAACAGGCAGTAATAAACCACACTCACACAACAACAGTCAGTAATAAACCACACTCACACAACAACAGTCAGTAATAAACCACACTCACACAACAACAGTCAGTAATAAACCACACTCACACAACAACAGGCAGTAATAAACCACACTCACACAACAACAGTCAGTAATAAACCACACTCACACAACAACAGTCAGTAATAAACCACACTCACACAACAACAGTCAGTAATAAACCACACTCACACAACAACAGGCAGTAATAAACCACACTCACACAACAACAGTCAGTAATAAACCACACTCACACAACAACAGTCAGTAATAAACCACACTCACACAACAACAGTCAGTAATAAACCACACTCACACAACAACAGGCAGTAATAAACCACACTCACACAACAACAGTCAGTAATAAACCACACTCACACAACAACAGTCAGTAATAAACCACACTCACACAACAACAGTCAGTAATAAACCACACTCACACAACAACAGTCAGTAATAAACCACACTCACACAACAACAGGCAGTAATAAACCACACACAACAACAGTCGGTAATAAACCACACTCACACAACAACAGTCAGTAATAAACCACACTCACACAACAACAGTCAGTAATAAACCACACTCACACAACAACAGTCAGTAATAAACCACACTCACACAACAACAGTCAGTAATAAACCACACTCACACAACAACAGTCAGTAATAAACCACACTCACACAACAACAGTCAGTAATAAACCACACTCACACAACAGCAGTCAGTAATAAACCACACTCACACAACAACAGTCAGTAATAAACCACACTCACACAACAACAGTCAGTAATAAACCACACTCACACAACAACAGGCAGTAATAAACCACACTCACACAACAACAGTCGGTAATAAACCACACTCACACAACAACAGTCAGTAATAAACCACACTCACACAACAACAGCCAGTAATAAACCACACTCACACAACAACAGGCAGTAATAAACCACACACAACAACAGTCGGTAATAAACCACACTCACACAACAACAGTCAGTAATAAACCACACTCACACAACAACAGTCAGTAATAAACCACACTCACACAACAACAGTCAGTAATAAACCACACTCACACAACAACACAGTCAACCAACACCGTATACAGTCCCCACACACAACACTCACAGTACTCTTACACTGACACAAAGTACTCACAGCACCAAACACACTCATAAATTTCCATTAGACAACAACGGTGAGACGTAAACTCAAATGTTTCTCTAAATTATCATTACAACAGTTTACAATAGGTACTGAAACCTAACTGATGTAAAATGCGTATGGCAAACATAAAACAAGACTTGGCCACATATTCAAAACAATGCATTCCCAGGAAAAAAGATTACATGATATTAAAATATCAACGACACGCAACTGCCGTTCAAGAACTATCATTTAATACTTACAATAATAACATAAGAACCTAAAAAAGACTCATAAACATAAAAGAAAATTATATAACAGGCAACACACTCACCCTACAAACACTGCACTCCATTCCCACTCAGTCACAGAATAAGTAAGTTTATTCAGGTATACACATATACAGTTACACAGATTATCATACTTAACAGCACATGTGTAGAGAACTTAGGATATCCCAAAAAAGTCAAAGTGACTTATTTCCATTGGGATCCTTTAATCACAGAACTCTTGCAGCTAATGACATAGCAGCCTCCGCTTCCCTATGCAGGAGCCCCATGCCCCTAGGCACGGGCTCCACCGTGGTCATAATGTCAACAATTCCCCAACACTGATCCCTAAATACTCCATCGGGAAACTTATGCCTAAATGACCCCCATACAAAGACTTATTCCTGCTTATCATCCTATTACACAATGCTGCCAGGATACGGGCTCACAGGGTTGATATAAGGGACCATGCCCACCTGTGCCCGGGATTGAATCCCGGTTCTTCAGTTGACGCCACTACCAACTGAGCCATGATGTATCATTTAATCTCTGCTTCCTGCAATCTTGCAGGATGGGTATAGGCTGCATAATAAAGATATTAGACTAACTAAAACTAACTTCTTAAAATCTAATCAGTCTTCAATTCTAAGCTTTACAACACATTTCTCCAATTTTTATCTCCACCACATTCAAGATAACCTATAGAATACAATCCTCATTTCCCATTACCTGGCCAGAGATTTCATCTCTGGTCGGGAAATAAGCCAATACTTCCCACTAAGCTACTTTTGATATCAATTCCTTACAAGCTTTCTTATACTCTCCCCACCACCATCCCACCTAATACAATTACTATCTGCTTCAGTAACCAAACTTTAGTGGACTTACAGCCTGGAAATACCTTACAAGTGAGCCCCGCCCACCTCTGACCTCATCTCCAACTACTGCATCTCCACATAACTCCATCACTAAATGTTATGGGTCAGACCATTTACTACTGTGGTTCTCTCCACTCCTCACTCAGACTGGTCAGGGTTGCTGTGTTAATCACTAAAATGTTCCAGTAGACACACCAATCCTCAGTTACCACACCTGAAACAAAACAAATTTGCATTATAACCATGAACATTACACATATATAGACAACCATTACCATGTAATATAAACTAGTAACACTATTCCCTGGCTGATATAACCATTATTGTATAACATAACTATGTTGTCGTGTAAGGAAAAGTAAAGCTATCTTTTGAAAAAATTTATTTTTATGCGAGCAAACCACCTGCAGAAGGTGTACAGGGCATTACCTGAATTATTACCTGCAAGTAATTTGGGTGAGGTAAGTGGGACCTAGTCAGAGTAGGTCGCTGAATTGCTACTCCTTCAGCTACCCACTTCTTCACCACTCTCACAAAAAGCTAGACTTGACATTAAATTAATAATTATTATATCTTGCACAACTTGTCAGACACTGCAACATCATGGAATCTTGGTTCAGAGGACATCTACTAGACCTTCTTCACGGCTGCTGCAACTAACCCATCTCTTTGGGTAGGACCTACTTCCACTGGGGAATCCCGCCTACCAGTGACTATGCCCTCTTCTGCTGCCCGTCCTTATCCACTGACGCCTATATAACCGCCAGTCTTCTTGCCTTTGCTCCAGATTCTCCTCCACCACGATGCTGTGAACACTAACTCCAAGGCCGAGGGACTGATTACCTCATCTTTTGTATATAGTTCTACTGTCTTCCTATTATGTCCTAGAATCTGTATTGATAAAGCCACTGGATGGCGAAACGTCTACAATAAAGATATCCAGATGTTGCACATTTGTCTTAACTTTCATATAATATTAAAACCAGCTACTCTGGTAATTAAGGTTATGTGGTATTTTGGTTTACTTGCTGGGTACACAAAATATTAAAATTAACACTTAACATTTAATTACTGTAGATGGATCACACCACAACACCTGCCTAACAGCCTAACCCTACATTGGCCAGCTAGTAAGTGATGTTTCATTCTTTATTTTTCGCCATCCATATGTAATTCTTGAGGTCACGCAAATTTCCTGTCCCAATTCTTCAGCAAGGGACATTAACACGGGTTCCTATTACAAATTCAGGCCAAAACACCCCAAATCGGCCTCGGAAAATGCCGAATTACATTGCACAATTAATTCCAGTGCCACACATTAAATTCAATATGTCGTCTCCTGGTGTCACTCAGCAGCTCTTCTACCCCCCCCCCCCCCCCACTCGAAATTTCTCGAAAGGATCAAATAGTATCACATTTTAATACACAATTATTACATTACTCATTTATATGTTCTACATTTAGGAAATTATGTAAAAAAAAAATCCAAAGTATTGAAGATTATGTCAATATTAAATGTAAGTGTATTGGTAGTCATCCAGGTTGAAATTTTTAAGAGCTCTTCATTAAGGATGTTGTTGAGTAGTGAAAGATTTGGGTGGAAGATGACAAAAGTTGTCATCAGCAAAAAGAGTAAGTTGTTGCGAGGCATAAATTAGTTAATTTTAACAAGTAAATAACTGCACAAAAAAAATGCAAGACAATGAGGCAGTTGATACTAACAAACAGATAATAGCATAAAACTTGCATAACAATGAGGTAGTTACATTGATGCCAAGTTTGGGTTCCTTCATGACATCGATGGCCTGTTACGGCGCCGACAATAACGACCTAGAAAAATTTGTGCGAATTGTACAGCTCTGATGTTAATGGACAGCAGCTATATGAAGAAATTTTGGATTGCAATATGTTGCTAACAAGTCAAGCCAACATGAAAATATAAAGACCTGAAAAGCTTCTCGAATTTATTGTTCAGTATGAAGATGAGAACATCTTCCCTAATCTTCTCACATTGTGAGAAATCATCCAGGAAGTTAAACTGTTACTTCCGTACTTGAGAGCCTCCATAGGTCAACATGGACTCTGCTCAGTGTAGAAAGAGAAACTGAAAGAAAAAAAATGAATTGAATTTGAGAACATCATAGACCAATATGCATCAGTGAAAGCAAAGAAAGTGCAGTTGAAATTTTCATGTAGTGCCATAATTTGTTAATTAAAAGATTAAGGAGCTTGAATTGTATTTTTGAGCTGATTTTATGGTAAAGTTACCTAAAAGATGAGTATCAGATGTTTGGACAGGGGCGCAGTTTCAGTGCTTGTCATAAGCGTTATTTTCCGCATGTAAATATATGCGTATTTATAAATAACAAAAAAGGCACAATACCGTGACTGGAACGATACACAAATAACCCGCACATAAGTTAATTTTAAGTTAATTTTAAGCCAGCCCGTAATGTTATGCATAGTATAAGTGGCTTTGGCATGCTGCTCTTATCTGTATTTTTTTTTTGTACCTCTGTAAGTGTGCTCAAATTATAAATAAATAAATAAATAAATAAATAAATAGAAGAGAGGAGCTTACCAAGATGGTTTGGGTCCGACTTGGACCATTTACAAAGTCGTCGTAAGCTCCTCTCTCCTATGTGCGGGTTATTTACTTATTTATTTATTTATTTATTTATTTATTTATTTATTTATTTATTTATTTATTTATTTATGTTTTATTTGGACATGATATATAGTTGTACAAAGAAATAGTGATTGGGTGTACATGCCAAAAGCCCATTGTATGCAGAGCATTATGGGCAGGCTTAAAATTAACTTAAGATTAACTAAGCAATGATATATTCAGTGGTAAAAATTACAGTAAACAAATTACAACATGAAGTACAATTGAGTATTTCAAATAAGAAGAATTAAAGTTGTACAAATTTGTAGCATGACAATGTATAATATAATCGAATGAGATGGAGTAAAATCAATGATTTGTAGTGCAGAAACAGGTCATATGGTCATTAGATGAGTTACTGAGAATTCAAGAGAATGGGGTATTCTATTATGTAATGTAATTAAAAAAAAACATGGTTTGATAGGGTCACAGGTTATACATTTATGAGGTTCAGTTATTCAGTATTTATTTAGTTGTGGTTGAGTAAGTGGTTTTTAAGAAGAGTCTTAAATTGATAAACAGACAGTATTTCTTTTATATTCACAGGTAATTAATTCCAGACTCACGAAATCGTAATGACACGATTGCAAACAAATCATACCCCGGCCATAGTGGCTAACGCGACGGTCTGGAGTTTTGAGACTGACCGCGGGTTCAATCCCGGCCGGGGTATGGTTTAATTAATTTCAGATTTGTGTATGCATATCTATATTTGTATGTGGGACTTCTGCGCCAGCCTTAGTCGGGTGTGGATGTCTCTCTCTCGCCTGAGTATCAGTGACAAATTTCCACCGTTCTCACTGGGACGCTTGTCCTCGTCTAATTAGCCCGCCGGGCAGTCTACAGGAGGGGCACCTGTTCATCGACTTACTTTAGCTAGCTCCATTTTTTCCGCTCTGCGGGAAATTCTTTAACGGTCTTTGGTGGGAAGCCGGTTACTGGACTCAGGTGGGAGTGTGGGTGTCCCTGTCTGCTGGGGCTTGGCAAGGGCGCCCACCGGATCTAATTGGAAACTTCAAGTTTCTATCTCCATTTACAAAGGAACTATTGTTCCTTTTCTCTCATCGCCCAGCCTTGGGCAATAATTTTCACTCGTCCCATCTAGAAACCGGGTTCGATACGGCGTATGCTGTCAGTGGCCCTGATAAACCCTATAAAGAGAGATAGAAAGATATTTGTAAGAGTCTTTAAATTTTATAATAATAATAATAATAATAATAATAATAATAATAATAATAATAATAAGAAGAAGAAGAAGAATAATAATAATAATAATAATAATAATAATAATAATAATAATAATAATAATAAACACTTTACAAATATCTGGTTGGAATAATGATTAGTTATTTATGCAGATATGAATTAAGTCACACAAATATCACAGGATAGCTTATATATAGTCGTGAAATATTTATATAACATAATATTTTTAGCAACGTATGTTTGAATTTAAACAAGTTTAAGTAGCTATGAGTTATTTACAAAAGGCAAAGTAAGGGTGCTGTTCCCGAATAGTTGGTAATACCACTGTGGATAAAATATTTTGACATCTTGAACATTTGCGAGTGATTTGTCTGAATTTATTAAAATTTATCGCATTCCATCACAATAACGTAAACGCAAGTCATATACTACTCAGACCAACTAGAATGTATCACTAATACTTGCACAAGGGATGAACATGGGGAATATATAATAGCTAAATTCAAATCAAAGTACCTACAAAAACATCTCACATTGATAAACATCTACAGAGTTCCACAGTCAAACATTAGCCAATTTAGTCAAAATCTAGGAAGTATGATAACTGATGCACGCATGAACAAAGATCACTTACTACTCTCAGGTGACTTCAATATAAATCTCCTGCAAGACCAGGACCCACACGTTACTGAATTCACAAACACAATGAGTAACTGTATGTTACTACCAACAGTAACAAAACCTACAAGAGTTACAGAGACTAGTGTTTCCCTACTTGACCACATCTGGACCAACACCATATCCCCTTTAAAATCAGGCATAATTACAGATAATACCACAGACCACTACCCTACTTTCCTCATAACAACTCTTGGTAAACTACCCCAAGACACTACTAAAGTCACCTTCAGACTTCACAATGAGGCAGCCATTAATAACTTCACAACAGCAATAGCAAACATTGATTGGCACACTGAGCTAGAAACCTATACAGATATTGACGAATGTATTAATAATTTTCTAAAAAAAACCCAATACCTCTATAACAAGCACTGCCCTAAAAAAACTAAACAGATGACAGCAAAGAGACTGAACAGTCCCTGGCTAACACCCAGCATTCTCAAATCCATAAATACAAAACACCAATATGAAAAACAGTACAGAATGGGTCTCATAACCAGAGACCAAACAAAACGTTACTCGTCAATCCTAACCAGCCTGATAAGAAGGGCAAAAAAATTGTATTATGAGAACAGATTATCCAACTTACGAGGTGATATAAAAAAGACCTGGAAAACCCTATCAGAAATTCTGGGAACAAAAAAGATATCACGAAATAGCGAAATAAAATTACCAAAAACAGATGAACCCCAACTCCCACCAACAGAAACAGCAAACAGACTCAATGATTTCTTCTCCACTATAGGACAAAACCTTGCCAATAAAATCCCAAGCTCAGATACCCCACCAAATGACTACCTCACCGGCAACTACCCGAACACACTGTTCCTAGCTCCGACTAACCCATACGAAGTCTCCCTTATTATCAACGCACTAAAAAACAAGGCAGGAGATTTAAATACCTTACCACCCTTTATATACAAAAAAGTGTCACAAGTGCTATCACCAATCATTGCAACACTCTTTAACAAATCCATTGAATCCTCCACCTTCCCTACAGTACTCAAAATAGCAAGGGTCACCCCGATCCACAAAGGAGGAGACCAAACAGAGTTGAATAACTATAGGCCAATATCCAACTTACACCCTCTCTCAAAAATCTTCGAAAAATTAATTCATAAACGAATCTACTCCTACCTTATCTCCCAAAACATACTCAACCCCTGCCAATTTGGATTCAGGCCTAATAAAAATACTAATGATGCTATTATACACATGCTAGAACATATATACACTGCAATAGAGAAAAAAGAAGTCCCACTGGGGATCTTCATTGACTTACGTAAAGCTTTTGATACAGTTGACCATGACTTGCTCCACGTAAAATTGCCACACTATGGTATAAGAGGGCACTCCCTCAACTACCTCAAGTCTTACCTCAGCAACAGAAGCCAATATGTGTACGCAAATGGGGCAAACTCTTCTGCACAACCAATTACAGTTGGTGTCCCACAGGGAAGTGTCCTTGGCCCTCTTCTCTTTCTCCTATACATAAATGACCTTCCAAATGCTTCGCAATTACTCAAACCCACACTATTTGCAGATGACACTACATACGTCTTCTCTCACCCGAGCCCAGTCACGCTAGCCAATACTGTAAATACCGAATTACAGAAAATATCTACCTGGATGAGGACTAACAAACTTACACTAAACATTGACAAAACCTACTTCATTCAGTTTGGTAACAGAGCTACAGATGTCCCTCTTAACATAATGATAAATGGATCACCTATCACAAAACTAACAGAGGGAAAATTCTTAGGAATCCACCTTGATAATAGACTCAAATTTCATACACATATACATCAAATTTCTAAGAAAATTTCCAAGACTGTAGGCATACTATCGAAGATACGGTACTATGTTCCACAGTCAGCCCTCCTGGCCCTATATCACTCTCTTATTTACCCCTATCTCACCTATGGAATTTGTGCATGGGGCTCAACAACAATTAACCATCTCAGACCACTAATTACCCAACAAAAGGCTGCAGTTAGAATGATAACAAATTCTCACTACAGGCAGCACACTCCACCAATATTCAATACACTAAACCTACTCACCATACAAAACATCCATACTTATTACTGCACCTATTACATACATAGAACACTTAACTCTGATATTAACCCTCCCCTCAAACATCTCCTTGCCAACCTCAACAGAACACATGACCATAACACAAGGCACAGATCACTCTTTGATGTTCCTCGTGTCCATCTCACACTATGCAAAAACTCAATGCACATAAAAGGCCCTAAAATCTGGAATTCATTACCTGTAAATATAAAAGAAACACAACCTGTTTATAAATTCAAGTCTCTTCTCAAAGATTACTTACTCACCCAAAACCAAATAAATACTGAATAACTGAACATTATAAATTGTATATCTTAAATGTTTCTCACAATTATATCACATAAATGTTAAACCTAAAACCCAATCTAACTTTATTTTTTTTAAATACACTACCTAACAGAATCACTACCTAACTGAATGCAACCATATGACCTGTCTTTGTAATACTCACTTGTGCTTTATAGTTATCTGTTTACATTAATGTTTTATCACTGATTTCATCATTGCTTAGTAGCAGCGCTGTATAGTCCTTGTGGCTTAGCGCTTCTTTTTGATTATAATAATAATAATAATCATTGCTTAGTTAATCTTAAGTTAATTTTAAGCCAGCCCGTAATGCTATGCATAGTATAAGTGGCTTTGGCATACTGCTCTTATCTGTATTTTTTTTGTACCTCTGTATGTGTGCACAAATTGGAAATAAATAAATAAATAAATAAATATAGTGGAGGTTGTCACCCCAGACACGTGATGGTGGGACTCGATACGGTGTAAGTCGTCAGTGGCGCTATAAACCCCAACAAGAAGAAGTGGAAGAAATCTGGCCATTGATTCTTCGCGAATATTTCAACAAGATTAAACAATCATGAAACTGAGTGTAGAGAGCAAGCAAAGGCTTCAGTGTGTCATTGATCTGGGCAAGACCCTCTTCCACTGGGGCTTTGTGCCCACTATCTTGTATCTTGGTAAGATATTACTAATGTACCGCTGTAAGGCTACATCATGGCTGTAGAATGCTATAATTAACCCCGTAGGACTAATAATCCAAGATCACACACGTAAGACAGTGTTGTTACCCGCAGTACCCTGTCTTGTTAGGAGAATTTATAGTGAACAAATGTAGAAATAAAAAATAATGGCAGTAGTGACAAAATAGCCGGGTTGTGTTCCCATCAGTAAACTCCGTAATATTTAATAACAATAATAATAATATATTTACTACAAGTACATGTACAAGGTATACAGCCCTAGCTGACAACAGTGATATATTACTATATAGAGAGCCGCTTGTTATGCTGAGCATTTCGGGCAAATTAGGTCAGTTTTGTGCCAGGATGTGACCCACATCAGTCCACCAACTCCCAGGTACCCATTTTACTGATGGGTGAACATAGACAATGGGTGTAAAGAATCACGCCCAATGTTTCTACCCTCACTGGGAATTGAACCTAGACCCCTAGGTGTGCCAAGCAAGAGTTTTAGCCACCAGGCCATGGGGCACTGAAAAACGCTCACCTGTTTTTAATGTCTTCTTCATTATTCCTCTGTCCCTCAGCCTAACTTAATGTATTATATTAAATAAAGATAGTAGGCAGTCTAGGTGTGTGTGGGTCAGTGTTGTAGATGCAACTATGAGTGATCCAGCCGTCCACTGCCGCTTTTGCTCTTTATTGCAACATTCTTATTATTATTATATGGTTGAAATGTTAATAAATAACAATTTCCACAATGTAAGTGTGTTTCCAGTATTCTGAACATGTAATTATTGTTGATAGTGTTATGTTGATGAGGATGCAACCTGGGGATTTTTTCAATATTAACAAAAAATGCCACGTTGAAGTTCTTCTATAAACACATAATACTTAACTACTGAGACTCGCAGGACCTTGTGTAGCTCTTATACAATCTCGTGTATATTATTTTGGTTTTTTATGGTACTCTCCTCTTAGAAAAGACAAAGGACAGACTTCAAATTGACCAGAATAGTATGGCGAGATTATCTGCGACCTGGATCAAAAGAGAACGTGTATATCAGAATAAATTACAACTGAAGTACTTAATGATGCAGATAGGGTATGGCAGCTGAAGCTGAATCCTGTTTACAAAATTGCTCACAATCAGTGTCCATCATATCTTGCTCCATATTTTGTCAAGGTTATAAATCAAAGCTCAGTTGCTAGCACACTCAGCTCACACAATGAGATCCAGGGATCAAATTCCTGGCACAGCTGAAAAACATTAGGACATGTTTCCATAGGATACCTGCTGTCCATCTTCACCCATCAGTAAAATAGGTACCCGGGTATTAATCGGCTGGTGTTTGTCACATCTTGGGACAAAATTTATTTAATTTGCCCGAAATGCTCTGCATAACAAAGGGCTTTCTATATTGTAGCATGTCATTGATGTCGGCTAGGCCTGTATATTATATTACTTTTGTACAGGTCGGCCATCACTAATCCGGCATCAATGGGACCTGTAGTGTGCTGGATTAGTGAGTTTGCCAGATTACAGAGTAGTTAGTTTATAATACACTTAATTAACTTAACAATAGAGACACTTTCTACTACATCTTCCTCATTTTCATCACTGCTTTCTCCTCCACTGGCTTGCTGCTATGGATTTACAACCAACTGCACAATTTCTGAGTCAGTATAATGATGTAATTGGAGTCAGTGTAATGATAAAATTTGAAATTATGCTATAAGCCATACAGTGAAGTTACAGTAGTTATACATTCCAGTTAGGTGTATGTTTTATTTAGATCTAATAATACAGATATAATTTGAAAAAATTGAAGGCTCAGAAGAAAGCCACTAATTATGTAGTGCATTTAAAGCAGATTAATTATAAAGCTTACCCACCACTTCAGTATCTTCAGTGAAATAGCTAGGAATCCCCTTTGACCCAGGTATGTCAGGAGAATTGATAGGAAACAGTGTAGTGAAGAAAGCGAATGCCAGGGTAAAATTCCTCTATAGGCAGGCACACTGTTTACCTTCTGAGGCTTGCAGGACGTTTATGTCTAGCTCTTACACAATGCATATAGATTATTCTTTCTCTTCTTGGTACTCTGCCTTAACAAACAACAGTAGGACAGGCTATAAATCACCCAGAACAAAATAGTGAGATTTGTCCTGGACCTGGGTCCAAGAGAGCATGTAGGACAGAATGAATTACATCAACTGGATATGCAGAATGTTGAAGACAGAGTAAAGCAACCGAAGTTAAATCAGTGTCCAGAATATCTTGCTGCCAAGTTTGTCAAGGCTAGGAACCAAAAGTATGGTACTTGGGGAAGTGAACACAAATTTGTAGTACATACCTATAGTATGTGGCCAGGCTTCAAACATCTTTTATTGTACAGCCATAAAGGAGTGGAATGGACTGCCTGCATATGTCAAAGTCTGTCCTAGAATGAGCTGGTTCAGGAAGAGAGCTAAAAGGTACCTAATGAATGAAGCTACAGAAAGGGAGGAGAGTGATTTTTTGTACAGTTAACATTCGTGTACCTATTATTGTAAGCTGATCCTCTCTTTAATGTTAATGCAAATAACTCAGTTTACCTTATTCCTAGTATATCTCCTTTTATTGTAATTGATTTTCACACCGTTGAATTACCTAGCTGTTTTAACTTTTAAAGATTGAATAATAATATATTACAAGGACTTAATCTTACCCCCAATGGATATAAGTCACTTTGACTTTTTGGGTTATCCTATGTAATTTACACACGTTACTATGTATGATAATTTGTGTAACTGTATTTATGTGTACCTGTATCTAAATAAACTTACTACTAAAGTCTAGACCACTATATAATTTAAGCCTTTGCTTGCCAGAACAGCTTGAGTAATGAATTACAATCACAGGCACAATGAGACAGGTCGTAAATGACAACTTGGTCAATTACAAATAAATTAAACTTAATTTACATTTACTCAATTACCTGCATTTTATGGAGTGGTTGAATTAAGTGACCTTGCTCGCATCTAGATTTGCTCATTTGTAGAGTCAATTTTCCTCATTTAAATTTAATTGAAATGGGATTATTCCCTAATACAGTGGACCCCCGCATAACGATGGCATCACATAGCGATTATTTCGCATACCGCTTACTTTAATTGCAAAAATTTTGCCTCGCATACCGCTTAAAAACCCGCTTACCGATTTTCTTCCGAGACGCGCTCACATGTTCCGCCGGTGGCATTGTTTACCAGCCAGCCTCCGCGGTAACATCCAAGCATACAATCGGAATATTTCGTATTATTACAGTGTTTTCGGTACTGTTTCTGGAAAATAAGTGACCATGGGCCCCAAGAAAGCTTCTAGTGCCAACCCTGTGGTAAAAAGGGTGAGAATTAGTATGGAAATTAAGAAAGATTTTGAAGGGTTTGGGGCTAACCCTGAGAAGCCTATGCCAGTTGTGGAATCCATTGTGCCTACTTCAAAAATTAAGGAAATGTGTGCACAGTGGGTTGAACTGCAAACCTTTATGGATGAAAATCACCCTGACACAGCTGTTGCAAGCCGTGCTGGTGACTATTTCAATGACAATGTTGTGGCCCATTTTAGACAAATCGTAAAGGAACGGGAGGTACAGAGCTCTATGGACAGATTTGTTGTGCGACAGAGGTCCAGTGACTCTCAAGCTGGTCCTAGTGGCATTAAAAGAAGAAGGGAAGTAACCCCGGAAAAGGACTTGCTACCTCAAGTCCTAATGGAAGGGGATTCCCCTTCTAAACAGTAAGAAGATAATGCTCTCCCCTCCTCCCATCCCATCAATCATCACCAGATCTTCAATAAAAGTAAGTGTCATGTAAGTGTGCATGCCTTTTTCAGTTTGTGTGTATTAAAATTAACATTTCATGTGGTAAAAAAATTTTTTTTTCATACTTTTGGGTGTCTTGCACGGATTAATTTTATTTCCATTATTTCTTATGGGGAAAATTCATTCACATAACGATTATTTCGCATAACAATTACCCCTCTTGCACGGATTAAAATCGTTAACCGGGGGTCCACTGTATCAACTCTTCGGTTTATTTATCTATCACAATTCATCTAATATGACATAATAAACAATATTAATAACACAGAAACATGATATATACACTAGAATGAATGAAATATATCATCTCATATTTGAGTAGTGGTAGTGGAGGCGGCGGCACAGCGGCCATTGTTCCTACTCCTGCTACATACCTTCCCATGCTTTTATTATAATAGAAAATGGAGTGTTTGTAAGGCAAACTCCATTAATCACTACATAGTTTCATAAGGAAAACAATAATAATAATAATAATACTGTAATAATACAGCAGTTACCTTGGAGAAGAGATGCTGGCGAAGGTTGATTGAGGTAGAAGAGATGCTGGGCACAGCAGCATTTGCTGTCAGGAGTTCATTTCGTTTTGTGCTTTTTCTATCGCTTAATTGCTACACTCTTAGTTTGTATTTATCAGTGATTTCCTGCTTTAATTCCATGGACCTCATCCTCTTTTTCTTCTCAGCACTGTCCTTTGCTCTTGCTTTCTTAGGACCTATGGTTAGAAACAAGAAATTCTGCAAAATAACTACACGAAACATAAGGAAATCACGGGAATTTTCTCCACCGCCAGTTGAACCACACACGCACTAAGTGTTGTTTTCATACATGTAATGCTATCTCGTGGTGGTGTTCTCAAACTCACTTATAATTATTATAGGATTTTTTATTATTATTAGTACATACATGTTCATATTATAATTATATTTTTATATTACATATATAATTATTATATACATATGTGTATTATTATTATTATTATTATTATTATTATTATTATTATTATTATTATTATTATTATACTCTTGCTTACCATTTGGAATTTTTATTCACACAAAAAATAGAAGATTTACCATTATGCAGATTACTGCATTATTGTAATAATTGTACAGTGGACCCCCACATAACGATATTAATCCGTGCATGAGAGCTCATTGTTATGCGAAATTATCGTTATGCGGATGAATTTTCCCCATAAGAAATAATGGAAATCAAATTAATCCGTGCAAGACACCCCAAAGTATGAAAAAAAAATATTTTTACCACATGAAATATTAATTTTAATACACACAAACTGAAAAAGGCATGCACAATTACATGACACTTACCTTTATTGAAGATCTGGTGATGATTGATGGGATGGGAGGAGGAGAGAGTCTTAATGTTTAGAAGGGGAATCCCCTTCCATTAAGACTTGAGGTGTCAAGTCCTTTTCTGGGGTTACTTCCCTTCTTCTTTTAATGCCACTAGGACCAGCTTCAGAGTCACTGGACTTCGGTCGCACAACATATCTGTCCATAGTGGCCTGTACCTCTCGTTCCTTTATGACTTCCCTAAAGTGTTTCACAACATTGTCAGTGTAATAGTCACCAGCACGGCTTGCGATAGCTGTGTGAGGGTGATTTTCATCCATAAAGGTTTGCACTTTCAGCCACATTGCACAGATTTCCTTAATCTTTGTAGTAGACAACTTCTTCAATTTCTCTCTCCCCTCCTCCGAACCAGTTTCCTCAGGTCTGGCCTCTTGCTGTTGAAGTTGATCTATCAGCTCATCAGTGGTTAGTTCTTCAGTGGTTAGTCCTCCTCCACCAACTCTTCCACATCATCCCCACTAACCTCCAACCCCAAGGACTTCCCCAATGCCACAATTGATTCCTCAACTGGCATACTCCTCTCAGGGTTAACCTCAAATCCTTCAAAATCCCTTTTGTCTACACATTCTGGCCACAGTTTCTTCCAAGCAGAGTTCAAGGTCCTCTTAGTCACTCCCTCCCAAGCCTTACCTATAAGGTTTACACAATTGAGGATATTAAAGTGATCTCTCCAAAACTCTCTTAGAGTCAGTTGAGTTTCTGAGGTCACTACAAAGCACCTTTCAAACAGAGCTTTTGTGTACAGTTTTTTGAAGTTTGCAATAACCTGCTGGTCCATGGGCTGCAGGAGAGGAGTGGTATTAGGAGGCAAAAACTTCACCTTAATGAACTTCATGTCTCCATAAAGTCGCTCTGCCACGTCTGTAGGATGACCAGGGGCATTGTCTAACACCAGGAGGCACTTAAGGTCTAATTTCTTTTCAGTTAGGTAATCTTTCACATTGGGGGCAAATGCATGGTGTAACCAGTCATAGAAAAAGTCCCTAGTGACCCATGCCTTACTGTTTGCCCTCCACAGCACACACAAATTAGCCTTGAGGATATTCTTTTGTCTGAACGCTCTGGGAGTTTCTGAGTGATACACTAATAAAGGCTTCACTTTGCAATCACCAGTAGCATTGGAACACATCAACAGAGTAAGCCTGTCTTTCATAGGCTTATGTCCTGGGAGTGCCTTTTCCTCCTCAGTAATGTAGGTCCTGCTTGGCATTTTCTTCCAAAACAGGCCTGTTTCATCACAATTAAACACTTGTTCAGGTTTCAGTCCTTCACTTTCTATGTACTCCTTGAATTCTTGCACATATTTTTCAGCTGCTTTTTGGTCCAAACTGGCAGCCTCACCATGCCTTATCACACTATGTATGCCACTACGATTCTTAAATCTCTCAAACCAACCTTTGCTGGCCTTAAATTCACTCACATCACCACTAGTTGCTGGCATTTTTCTAATTAAATCGTCATGCAACTTCCTAGCCTTTTCACATATGATCGCTTGAGAGATGCTATCTCCTGATATCTGTTTTTCGTTTATCCATACCAATAACAGTCTCTCAACATCTTCTATCACTTGCGATCTCAGTTTCGAAAACAGTTGCACCTTTGGCAAGAACAGCTTCCTTGATTGCCGTTTTCTTGGCCACAATAGTAGCGATGGTTGATTGGGGTTTTGTGTACAGCCTGGCCAGCTCGGAAACATGCACTCCACGTAAATACTTAGCAATGATCTCTTTCTTCATATCCATAGTAATTCTCACCCTTTTTGCTGCTGTAGGGTTGGCACTAGAAGCTTTCTTGGGGCCCATGGTGACTTATTTTGCAGGTGCAATCACTAAAAAGGCTGTGATAATATGAAATGTTCCGATTGTATGCTTGGAAGCGACCGCGGTGGCTGGCTGGCTTGTAAACACTGGTCAGAAGTGGACGCGTCTCAGACGGAACGAATAGTGTTGGTCGAGTTTTTTAGCGCTAATCGAGGCAAAATTTTTGCGATAAAATGTATCGCTAGTCAGATTTATCGTTAATCGATGCCATCGCTGGTCGAGGGTCCACTGTATTGGCCAAATTACTCACCCTTCTGTATAAAATAGGGTAGTTCTTATAGTTGATTCAATGGTTTCTTGTCCTCTGTTGATAGAATGGAAGGCATATGTACTAACAAAATAGCTAAGAATTTGGTTGAATTGAACAATGGAATTGGCTGAAAATAAGACTCAAACTGGGTGAAATTGCCATTGTGTAAATTGCTTGCAGACAGTTAACTTTGCACATGCACAGTTCCAAAAATTTACCATCAGATTTCATATTTTTTATGTCATTACCTCCAGAACAAGATTCTGTCCTATGAGAATTTTTTTTTAAATGCCAGTGTTGTCAGCACTTTTGATTTCAATGCTTACGACAGTGAAGGTGTTAATGGACAGTGGATTGGACACCCTAGTGAATTAAATAGAGTTCACTAGACTTCAGAGAAATTGGTTATATGTATCCTTGATAAATAGGATTGTGATGTATTAATTTTTTACCCATTTCAGGCTTCAAACAAGGTGCTGACAAAGGTTCGCCAGAAATTACTCTTGGCAAGTAAGTGTGAATTTATTTGAATAGGTACATTGTTTTTAATGTATTGATGGCAGTTTACTGTTGCGACTGCTTGATAAGACTCATATTATAAGTTTTTGAATATTAATAAAAATTAACCCTTTGACTGTCGTGGTCGTATATATACGTCATGGGAGATACCGTGTGTGACGTATCTATATGCATAAATTCTAGCGGCTTCAAATCAAGCGGGAGAGGGCTGGTAGGCCTACACGAGAGAGAATGGGTCTCAGTGGTCGGTGTGCACCCTGTGAAAAAATCTGGGACTCAGCGGTGCATTGTGGGAACGCCATCTTGGTAGTCCATTTTCACCATGCCTCGCGGTAAGAAGTTCCTCACTCCTTGGCGGATTGGAGGTCTTTTGTTCCCAAGTGATAACTCAAACAGTGATGATAGTGTCAGTGAAAGTGAATTCCCTGGTTTTGAAGCGGGTGTGACTGAGAAAATTACCCAGGATAACATAATTAGTGATGAAAACCCAGATGACCCACAACCTTCTACCTCTGGTGCTGGGCCTGTTCGTTCATGTTCACCTGTACCAGGACGAAAGAGGAAACTATTTGCCCTTGTACAAGACTCAGATGTGAGCAGTGCAAGTGATAGTGATAGTGATTTCAAGGTTATTGAAAGCAGTTCTAGTTGTGATAGTGAGGGTGAATATTCCCCAGTGAAGCGGCAGTATATACGACGTCGCATGTGGTCTGGTAGTGTGCCATATGCTCTTCCAAGAGGAAGGAGTACATCTCGGAGCACATCCCGTGGCCCTACACCACGTCCTGATAGTGAAGATGACGATATTGTTACGATGGGTATAAATGATGTGAGTGAGGCAGCAGGCGGTGGTGGTGATAGTGATGGTGGCATGAGTCATGTGACACCAGCAGCGGGCCACGCTACTACCCGCACTGCTGACTCTGCACAACTACAACCAGCCTTGCCCGACCCCACACTCCCACAACCACAACCACATTACAATATCCAGAACGCACCAGCTGACCGCATCTGGGATTGGCAGCAAGATGACGAGTTTGTTCCCAATCCCCATGACTTTGATGGAGGACAAAGTGGAATACGGCCATCATGTACACTTGGGAACAATCCCACTGAACTGGAATGCTTTCAGTTGTTCTTCGATGAACCCCTGATGGACATTATTGTCAGGGAAAGCAGTACATACTATGAGTACACCATGGCAGACACTACTCTGTCACCAAGATCACGCCTACACCAGTGGAAGGACACAACTGTGGCAGAGATGTATCTGTTCTTTGCCACAATAATGCTTATGCCACATGTGTATAAGTATAGTGTCAACACATACTGGGTGACTGTGAAGGCTTACTCAGCCCTGTAATAACTTCAGACAGTATTACCAAGGCTGGCTCCTCCTCAGGAAAATTAATGAATAGAAAAAGAAATAATAACAGACAAACATAAACACTTTATTATATAGAAAATAGAAAATATAAAACACTTAAATATGAAATATTAATCCTACATTAAAGAAAATTAAAAATGAAAAATATAAATAACGGAATTCAATGCTAATATAAAACTTGGGTGTCTGGTGTTGGTGACACTGCGTGTTGTTGAAATCGTAGCCATTGCTGATGATGGGGGGGGGATCACAGGTGTTTTTTACAACCCACCGGTTCGTTCTTCACAGTATAGCCGTGAGTATTCTATCCCG
This sequence comes from Cherax quadricarinatus, assembly GCF_038502225.1. NCBI lineage: Eukaryota > Metazoa > Arthropoda > Malacostraca > Decapoda > Parastacidae > Cherax > Cherax quadricarinatus. Next base: position 15,565,303 of record NC_091308.1, read on the forward strand.
ATGACAGGAAAGCAGGTTCTTTACCGCTGCAATGATGAGGGGTTACATCCGGCAATTTCATACAGGTGCACAGGTAATTAAATCCAAAAAGGGGAAGGTTCAGGACGTTAGTCCATCTCTATCAGTTCTACTCGTTGATTGGCAGGTGACCCTCTCTGTCATCCAAGCTGGAAAGATAGACAGGTTACCCACTGCTTAAGAAATCACTCTCCATGATAAGTACAATACCTAAAAGATGTGGTGATTATCACAACAGTCAACTTAGAACAAGACTGAAAGGACTAAGTTTATTATTGGTCAAAAGTGAAGCTTTCAAGCAATAAATCCACTAGAATACAAGGCAGGCATGTACTTACAGTAGTGCTGGAAGCTGTGAGTCTAGTGATTACTGTTTGGATCGGAGCCCCACACGTCACCTTTTGGGGGGGGGAAGAAGGAGGGGGAAGGGATAGCGGGAGCTAGACTGACCCTACCTTAGCAAGCAGCCGGCAGTCAAACTATCACTTTCGGGGTGGGGGAAAAAAGGCGGGAATAGCGGGAGCTTGACTTACCCTACCTTAACAAGTAGCCGGCAATGAAACTATTGTTACTATATACTCCCTCGCTACTCCTATCTATTGAACTTTTTCCTCACAGCGACAGACCGCCTGATTTCAACCCCTGCTTTCAGTGACATTATACCAGTGAATAGATTTGTGTTACTGTTACATATGTTACACTTTTCAGACAAAACCAGGCCTGACAGAAGCGACAGGTTGTATAAGATCAGACGTGTGTTTATGTACCTGAAACAAAAGTGCTGTATGTATTTTTATCCCTTCAGGAAGCTTGTTATTGACGAGTCTTTGATTTTGTTCAAAGGAAGACTCTCATTCAAGCAGTATATACCAAGCAAGAGGAAACGCTTTGGTATAAAGTTATTTGTTCTGAGTGATTGCAAAACTGGTCTGGTTTTGGATATAATTGTGTACACTGGCGGTAAAACAATGGAAGATACCAGGAAGTTACTGGGTATCTCTGGTGATGTGGTTAGAACAATGATGGAGCCATATCTTGGTAAGGGGCATACAGTGGACCCCCGCATAACGATTACCTCCGAATGCGACCAATTATGTAAGTGTATTTATGTAAGTGCTTTCGTACGTGTATGTTTGGGGGTCTGAAATGGACTAATCTACTTCACAATATTCCTTATGGGAATAAATTCGGTCAGTACTGGCACCTGAGCATACTTATGGAATGAAAAAATATCGTTAACCGGGGGTCCACTGTATTTTATATACTGACAACTGGTACACAAGCCCTATACTCAGTGATTTCTTGCGAGTGAACATGACAGATGTGTGTGGCACAGTGCGTAGAAATCGTAAACATATGCCTAGGTTCAATGCTGGCAGTCGTAGAGGTGAAGTGCAGGTGTTTGCTGCCAATGACATCATGGCATTTCGGTGGCATGACAAACGTGATGTCACACTGCTGACATCAGTTCACCGACACGAAATGGTAGACACTGGCAAGCAGAATAGAGAGACCAATGAACCCATTGTAAAACCTGCAGCTGTGATGGATTACAACCTCAATATGTGTTTAGTGGACAAATGTGACATGCAGATTGTGTTTGCTGACTGTGTTCGCAAGAGTTATAAGTGGTACATAAAACTGTTTTTCCATCTTCTTGACATTTCCATGCTGAATGCTTATAATGTGTATAAGTTGAAGACCAAGAAGAAACCCAAATATGGTGAATTTTGTTTGTCAGTCATCAGACAAATAATATTCAAGTACCAAGAAACAACACCTGCAATAGACCAGTGCCCACGAAATTATCAACACATGTCCTCTCGTCTGAGGCCTAGTGATCACTACCCCATACCATTGCCTGCTACTACTGCCAAGAAAAATGCTCAAAAGAGGTGTTTTGTCTGTGGACATACCACAAAACACCCACAAAAATGCAGAGACACTCGTTTTATGTGTGAGGAGTGTAAGACACCATTGTGCTTATACCCATGTTTCAAAGAATTCCACAAGCTGCAGCACTTCTAGAAAAGTGTCCAGTGATTGTACATATGTATATATATTATAAAACAATCGTAATAAACATTTGTTTACATTGTGTAAACTAGTTTTAGCAACATTATAATGATACGAGTGTTTTTGCTATAATTGTGTTACATTCAACGAGTGTATATTTGAACATTGCACAATAATTTGGTCTCACCGGCCACAAAAGTTATGTGAAAAAATAAAATAGGGAAAAAAACAAGAAACCATCGAATACAAGTAAATCAATACACAAATAACCCGCACATAAAAGAGAGAAGCTTACGACGACGTTTCGGTCCGACTTGGACCATTGACAAAGTCACACTAACAGAGCTGGAGCAGGACGGCTATATATAGGCAGGAAGAGGTGGAGGTAGTAGTAGTAGTAGTAGTACAAGAATTGTATATAATACCGACAGGATGAAACCAAGACACATGCACAACACCTGGGCGTCCCCACCGTAGACGTTTTGCCATCCAGCCAGCCACTGGATGGCGAAACGTCCACAACAAAGACAACCAGACACCGCACATGTGTCTTAATTTCATCAGTAGTTGTAGTAGAAGAAGAAGAGGTAGTAGTAGTGGTAGTGGTAGAAGTGGGAAATAAGGATGACGAGCCAGTCAAATACAAAGGAAGGGGAGCACTGCAAGAGAGCTAGATACCCACAGAGGGAGAGCAAGCGCACAGAGGTGCGTGAAAGGGGAAGTGGTGAAATAAAATGAATGAAGAAGGAACAGAAACAAGAGACAGGAGAGAGAAAGACAACCCAGAGGAGAAAAGGAGAGAGGAAAGGGGAAGAGGAAGAAGAAAAAGAAGAAGAAGGAGAAAAAATGAGGATTCAGGTTAAGTCACGGGTGTTCTGAAGTTTGGAGCATTTTACAATGTAGTGGGAGAGGAAGGCATCTACAGAGATGAAGCCAGGGCTAAGGTTCATACAAGGAAAGTTGTGTATTAGAGAGGATTCAACTAGACGGCGACTGTTCGAGTTGGAAGTAGGGAAGACAGTTTTAGCAGAAGACCAGTCAATAGGATGGCTATGATCTCTGACGTGACAGAAAAGAGCATTGTTAGTGTCGGCAAGCCTAACACTATTTTTGTGCTCCCTAAGTCTGTCAGAAAGAGATCGACCAGTTTCTCCGAAGTATTGAAGAGGACAGGAGGAGCAAGAAATAGAGTAGACACCAGGAACATCTGTAGAGGGAGGAGAGGTATGAACGAGATTAGTGCGAAGAGTGTTAGTCTGGCGGAAGGTAAGCTTGATGTCTAAGGGACGGAGAGAATTGTTGAGATTACAGTTGCCGTCTAGTTGAATCCTCTCTAATACTCAACTTTCCTTGTATGAACCTTAGCCCTGGCTTCGTCTCTGTAGATGCCTTCCTCTCCCACTACATTGTAAAATGCTCCAAACTTCAGAACACCCGTGACTTAACCTGAATCCTCATTTTTTCTTCTTCTTCTTCTTTTTCTTCTTCCTCTTCCCCTTTCCTCTCTCCTTTTCTCCTCTGGGTTGTCTTTCTCTCTCCTGTCTCGTGTTTCTGTTCCTTCATTTATTTTATTTCACCACTTCCCCTTTCACGCACCTCTGTGCGCTTGCTCTCCCTCTGTGGGTATCTAGCTCTCTTGCAGTGCTCCCCTTCCTTTGTATTTGACTGGCTCGTCATCCTTATTTCCCACTTCTACCACTACCACTACTACTACCTCTTCTTCTTCTACTACAACTACTGATGAAATTAAGACACATGTGCGGCGTCTGGTTGTCTTTGTTGTGGACATTTCGCCATCCAGTGGCTGGCTGGAAGGCGAAACGTCTACGGTGGGGACGCCTGGGTGTTGTGCATGTGTCTTAATTTCATCTTGTCGGTATTATATACAATTCTTGTACTACTACTACTACTACTACCTCCACCTCTTCCTGCCTATATATAGCCGTCCTGCTCCAAGTCAGACCGTAACGTCGTCGTAAGGTTCTCTCTTTTATGTGCGGGTTATTTGTGTATCGTTCCAGTCACGGTATTGTGCCTTTTTGTTATTTATTTACAAGTAAATCAAAGTTTACCGGGTGAGCAGCAGTCGCCGCTGTTGCCACTCGCAGATCAATTTCAGCAAACTTCAGGACTCTATATCTCGGTAAGTACTGATGGGAAAAAATTTTTGGGGGGACTAAAACAATCAGAAAAATAATCTTAACATTTTCATAAGAAAAAATAATTTTTTTTTTTTTTTCGAATATTTTGCGACACCAGGAGACACTTCAGGATTGGGCCCTTCGACAGTCAAAGGGTTAATGTAGTATATACTAATTACTGGCCAGTGGTTCTTTATTTTATAATGGTCATTTTTGCAGAATATTCAAGGGCCAACTTTTTTTAAGATAGCTGATGTAGCAATAAATGTTTACTTTCCCAATCCCTTTGTCCCCTGATGCTGTCACCTTATCATGGTGGCAGGGTTTGAGTAACTTGATCTCTAGGCACCATGATGGTAGTGCTGAAGCAGTGGTAAAAATGAATGTTTGAACCTGGGGAGGAGGTTGATATCCTAGGGGTGAAATTTTATTCCAGAGTTAATATGAAGAGCCACTCTTGCAAACTAACAGTTGTCATTGATTACAAGAACAATATGCATCTGGTGGATAAATGTGAAATGCAGATTGAGTTTGTGGATTGTGTCTGGAAGAGTTATAAGTGATACAAGAATTTGTTCTTCCATTTCATTACCTATATTTTTTTATACTCTCATCACCTTGCTTTTTCCTATGATTACTTTTAACTCCTATCTTTTACATTTTTTCTTTTTTTTTTTTAACATTGGCCGTCTCCCACCGAGGTAGGATGACCAGAAGAAGAAACGCTTTCACTATCATTCATACTATCACTGTCTTGCCTGAGGCACACACAAATGACAGTTCAGATGCCCCTCCAAACACCAAATATCCCCACTCTGCCTTTAAAGTGCAGGTTTACCAACCTTTGCAACTTCTCTTTTGAATTTCCCTAAAGAACCGTGTCACTGTCAAAAGGACAACTGTGACAACTCGTCCGTAACAGATTCACTCTCTTTCAGTCCTACACCTCTCCCTAACACCTTGTCATTCACTTCTTATACATCCCCATTTATAAATATGTTAAACAACCATGGTGAAGCACACATCCCTGTCTAAGGCCAGCTTTTACTGGAAAATAATCTTCCTATTTCTTACGTACCATAACCTGTACCTCACTATCCATGTAAATGCTCTTTACTGTTTTAAGTAATCTATTACCTATTCTTCATGGAATAGGTGGTAGATTACATTGCTTACCTATCCATCCTATTATATGCTTTTTCTAAATCCATTGTGCTTCAGTGTTAACACTTTGTATACATATCCCATACTCTTCCTAAAACTTCCTTGTTCCTCTTCAATTCTGCTTTCTATTTTATCCATAATTCTTTCAATACCTGACTTCCAGCAGGCATGCGTGAGCGTGTTTGATAGGAGTGAATGGAGACAAATGGTTTTTAATACTTGACGTGCTGTTGGAGTGTGAGCAAAGTAACATTTATGAAGGGATTCAGGGAAACCGGCAGGCCGGACTTGAGTCCTGGAGATGGGAAGTACAGTGCCTGCACTCTGAAGGAGGGGTGTTAATGTTGCAGTTTAAAAACTGTAGTGTAAAGCACCCTTCTGGCAAGACAGTGATGGAGTGAATGATGGTGAAAGTTTTTCTTTTTCGGGCCACCCTGCCTTGGTGGGAATCGGCCGGTGTGATAATATCTTTCAATACCAAGTCTACTATACACTTTACCCAGTATATTCAACAGGCTTATTCCTCTATAATTCTTACACTCTCTTTCATCCCATTTTTCCTTGTACAGGGAAACTATGCATGGTAACATATGTAAATGAATGTTTAACCCTTAAACTGTCCAAACGTAGATCTATGTCCATGTGTGGGGGGCTTCGAACGTAGATCTACGTTTTTTTTACATGCTTTCAAATGAGGAAAATCAAGGTCGGAGTGCTATGCACATGAACGTAGATCTACGTTTGGACAGTTTAACCCTTTCAGGGTTGACAGGCATTCTCCCAGATTAGTTCTCAGGGTCGCCAAAATTTCAAAAAAAAATTATTTTTTCTTATGAAAAGATAGAGAATCTTTTATCGATCATAATGACACCAAAAGTATGAAATTTGATGGAAAACTTACAGAATTATGCTCTCACGAAGTTAGCAGTCTCAACGATGTTTACGCATCGGCGGTTTTGCCCACTTTGAGCCTTATTTTCGGCCAATTCCAGTGTACTAGTCGACAAAAATCATAACTATTTCGCTAGAACTCTGTTTTTTTTATCGAATGAGTACAAGAAACCACCCATTTACCGATTTCAACTATCCAATAAAGTGGTCAGAATTTAGCAGTTTTGCCAATTTCACATAAATTTCAAAAGATGCCAATTTCCAAGTAGGTTCCAGAATAAACAAGAAAGACATTCCTGGCACTAAAATAACATTTCCTCTGTTCATTAGTCACATCCCCAGGCCCCTCTTACATTCTTTTGCTTTCCACTTTGAATTTTTATTCTTACAAAAAATAGAAGATTTACTGTTATGGAGACTGCTGTACATGTATTAGTGTAGAAATGGTATAAATAATATCAGCATACTTGTGAAAGAATATTAGATTCACCAGTTGACGTGCATTGGACGCGTGGCATGATTTGTTTACTTTTGAACTTTGACAAAAATCGAACATTTCTGCTATTTTGAGCTCAATTTCAAGATACTTCAAATTGTGAAACCAATCAAAATCGTCTCAATTTCTGTAATATGTTTTCCATTCTATAAAATAAGACCAGGAAAACTAGAATACATCCATAAATACCATACGAAAATACAGTGCAAAGCTGCTGTTTTAAACCAAAAACACGATCAAAGTTTTTTTTTTCTCATTGAGCACTGTGTGCTGCAGGATTTTTTATACTGCGCACACTGACCACATAGACCCATTCTTTCATATGTAGGCCTACCAGCTTTCTCTTGCTAGATTTGAGGGTGCTAGAATTTATGCGTACTAGTACGTCAAAAACCCTGGCGCGTAAGCCGTACTAGTACGTCGGAAACCCTGAAAGGGTTAAGGTACAAGAGTATGTAATTACAGTGTAATTTTGTTACAAAAGCTATGAGAGTAACCTACCAGCCATAACAACCACCACCTCTTCCCACCTCTACTCAACCATAATTTCAACCACAGTTTCATACCTAATTGTCTTCTTAGCACCTCCTTTTGAGTGCCATGATTATTATCCAGAGGTGAAGCAACATGATGTTATGAATAAAAATAGAAAAGATAACCAGGGAGAGACTATTGTATGGCATGTGTTCAGACACCTACATCTAGTTTGTTTATACCAAGCAGTGATGCAAGGCCTTCCCCACACCAAAATATTAGCCTTGCCAAAGGGGTGGAGGGAAGCTTCTTAAGGTAATGTGTCCACTAATTCTGCCCTAGCACTTCTTAATGGTATTGGTGTATTGGTGTGCTGCTGTTAGAAATGAAAAACTAAATTTAAATTGCAGAATACTGAAAATGTGGGGTCATGCACTTTTATATATAAAGTATGTACTACTGTAGCAACTGACATCAATATGTCTCTATCAAAGGCACAACCTTGTCGACAAGACCTGTCAACATAAGCATCTCACAGGGCTGTGTCCTCGGCCCTCTGCTTTTCCCTCTTATACAGTGGAACCTCGGTACTCAAACAATTTTGGTATTCGAACACTTTGTTCGGTAAAAAAAATCACTTGGTAGTCAACCATTTGCTCAGCTCTTGACCAAACATGACTGCCAAAACTTCACTATTACAAGTTTCTTCACATTTTTTGGTGTTTTTTTATATTATTTGTATAAATAAGTCACCATGGGGCCTACAAAGATTAGTGATAACAGCCAACCAGAAAGAAAATTGGTTGGGAAAAATTTGTTCAGTACTTGAACAGATCGGCACTCGAACAGCCTTCTGGAACGAATTAAGTTCGAGGACCGAGTTCCACTGTACATCAGCAATCTTTCTAATGTATTGCAGCAACTTAGACCTGTTCTCTTTGCCAATAATACACTTTTGTCATCTCTAACCCAAACCTGAATTCCCTCAACACTCTTAATGAAGAACTCTTTAAAGATATATCAACCTGGATGACTACCAGTAAATTCATGCTTAACATTGACAAGACCTTCTTCATGATGTTTGGGAGCAGAGCTACAAATGTTCAGCTAAACATTATGAATAATGTTCTTCCATTCCTAAACAAAATGAAGGAAAACTCCTAGATCTGTTTTTAGACAGCAACTTGAAATTCAACACCCACATTCAATACATTACAAAAAAAAGTATCCAAGTCAGTTGGCATCCTCTTGAAGATATGTTACTATGTACCTCGGGGCTCTGGTGGCCTGGTGGTTAACGCTCTCGCTTCACACGGTGAGGGCCTGGGTTCGATTCCCAGCCAGAGTAGAAACATTGGACGTGTTTCTTTCAACCTGTTGTCTATGTTCCCCATCAGTAAAATGGGTACCTGGGTGTTAGTCGACTGATGTGGGTCGCATCCTGGGACACTGACCTAAGGAGGCCTGGTCACAGACCAGGCCGCGGGGGCGTTGACCCCCGGAACTCTCTCCAGGTAAATAGCACTACTTGCATTATACTACTCTCTAATCTATCCCTACCTCACCTATACCGTTTGTGCCTGGAGATCACTTAAAGCGAATCACGTTGAGCCAGTGATCTTGCCTCTGATACTTCAGTCTCCGTATTGTTCCACTTCCTGACAACTCTAAGGCTGAAGAAATAGTTCTTAACATCCCTATGACTCATCCAAGTTTTCAGCTTCCATTTGTATTCAACAGAACAAAAAGCAGCAGTACAAATGATTACCCAGTCTACTGTCAGACAACATACAGGTCTCCCTCAACATTCGTGTTTTCCACTATCACAAGCTTCGAACTTTCATGAATTCCCAGCCACCAAATCATATTTAAAATATATCATTGCATATGTTAGGAATTGTGATGGTGGCAGAGTTTGTTTGGAGATAGGACAAGATAGTCCTTCAATGTGGTACTAGTATCAACTCTACAGCTTATTTATCTATCACAATTCATCTAATATGACATAATAAACAATATTAATAACATAGAAACATGACATATACTCTAGAATGAATAAAATGTCATTATGTCATGAGTGTTGCTGTGTTGTTGTTGGGTGTATAAGGGCCACTGAGAGCATAAGCCTTACTTAGTGGTGGTAAAGGCGGTAGCAGAGCAGCAGAGACAGCAGTGTTGTCAGCCGTGCTATATAACTCCAACAGCATTGGAGGAGTTAGGTTTTAGGTTCATGCTGTCCTTTTTCTATCGATTAATCACTTAACTTACTTGCTACACTGTTAATGCTACACTTTATCACTGGCTGGCGCTATAGCCTTTATCGACTCGTGCTGCTTTAGTATCGTACATATCATAGAATCACTGACTCATTGAAGAAGTCACATTCTCCCCTCTCTCTTCCTCCTCCACTTTGGTACTCTGCTACGAGTTCTTTCTTAAATTCTATAGTCTTTCTCACCTTCTTTACCAAAGGGCTGGCACTAGTACAATATTTTATGATGTTTACTTGTGTTTTATGATTGTTCATGATTCAATAGATTAAGGAAGCAGTATCGTTAGGCTAAGTAAATGCTAAGTAAATGCACCAAACAATCGCGATTTTTCAACATTCGTGAGGTTCTTGATACCCCTAACCCTCACGAATGTGGAGGAAGACCTGTACTCCCCCACTCTTCAGAAACCTAAACCTACTTGTTATACATAAAATTCACTCGTTCTTCTTTGCATACTACATACATATGCAGGACAATAAATTCTAATATCAATCCTGCCCTAAAACTCTTGATAGTTGCAACAGAACTCATAAGCATAATACTAAACAAAAATCTCTATGATATTCCCCCTCATCTGGTTTAATCTATGTAAAAACTCAATGTGCATAAAACTCCAAAGTCTGAACCTCTGCCAATCACTTCAAAACTACTGTAAAAAATATGACCTTTCCCTAATGTAATCATAACTAATTATTCTGAACAATTTTTTCAACCTGTATTTTACCTGTCCTTGTTTATCATTCTTTCAACTCTTATACCTAACTTCATCATTAATGTATCACTAATTATAATTTTTTAATGAATTACTAAATACTTCCTATTTTAAAAACTGTGTATTCTTATTCTCATATACTTGTAATTATAATTAAATTTTAAGGCTGCCCAAAATACTTTCCATGAAGTATTTAGTCCCATACCCATCACATAGCGAAGAAAATTTCCAAATCAGTAGGAATCCTTTCCAAGATACGATACTATGTACGACAAACGACTCTCCTTACCCTGTACCACTCTCTAATATATCCTTACCTCACCTACGGTATTTGTGCCTGGGGCTCAACCACGGCCAACCACCTTAGACCCTTAATAATCCAACAAAAAGCTGCTGTGCAGGTGATAACCAGCTCTTGTGCTAGACAACACACCCCACCACTTTTCAAAAGACTCAACTTGCTAAATATACAAAACATACACTCATTTTCTTGTGCCTACTGCATATACAGAACATTAAACTCCACTCTAAACCCTCCCCTAAAACTACTAGACAGTTACAACAGAATCACAGCCACAATGCAAGGCATAAGGCACTTTTCAACATCCCTTGAGTCAGTCTCTCACTATGCAAGAACGCTGTGCACATGAAAGGCCTGAAGATGTGGAACTCGCTACCAGAACAGGTCAAGGATACCCTGACAGCTTATAAATTTAGGACTTTGCTAAAAAATCATCTTATCTCACAATATTAACCAAATCAACCAAACCTCTGCTAACTAATTTTATTATGTGACCTCTAGGCTCTTAATTCTGTAAATCCATAAAATAGGAACTCGCTACCAGAACAGGTCAAGGATACCCTGACAGCTTATAAATTTAGGACTTTGCTAAAAAATCATCTTATCTCACAATATTAACCAAATCAACCAAACCTCTGCTAACTAATTTTATTATGTGACCTCTAGGCTCTTAATTCTGTAAATCCATAAAATATGTAATCTTATTTCTCAATATTAACCAAATTGGCCAAAACATCTGCTAATTAGTCTTTTTATGTGACCTCCTGGCTTTTTAATTCTGCCATTCAATAAAATATTACCACCTGCACCATTACTTGTAAGGTAGATTTTGTGTGCAATTTCAAGCTTATTTTACCGAACCCTACTCACTTGTATTAAGTTTAAAAAAGATTGTAAAACTAGACCACTATTACTTGTCTAGTTTTAAGTATAGTTACTATATACTGTTATCTTATCTAGTTTTAATTAGTTACTATGTATTAGGATTAGTTTGCCCGAAATGCCTTAGCATGATAGTGGCTATCCTTGTACTTAGCAAATCAAAATTGTAATTACACATTGTAACCTTTACAAAGAAATAAACATTACTTTACTTTACGTTACATATATATCAGCCACTGTAATTGAAAAATATACTGTATTCCACTTTATAAAGTTTTGTTTGTTTATGATTGTGCGATTTATATTTGTCTACTGCATTAAAATGCTTGAAGAATTTTGCAGGGAGCATACCCCATGATTATCGATAAAAACTGTACTTGGTTTTCACAGTTACAGCTGTTCCTTTTTCACTAACAAGGGGACCGTGGGTATTGTCCCTGATATGGTGTACTGTAGGTAGGATAGCTCAGCTCGACTTATGCGTTAGGAAAAGGGTAAGGAAGAGAACATTGTATTTTAAGATTTTATAAATTATATAGTTTTTGGAGAGAACAGGGATATCTTCAGTTTCCCAAATTCAATTTAAATATTATCTATTTTTTCCACAGCATCATCTGGTAGCAAAGGAAACGTGTGCAACTGATGCGAAGGTTCTTCTGACATTTGTTCTTGGACCATCCTGCTCTGAATGCAAGAAATAGAAATAAAATTCTGTTTCAATCATTGTTCTATGATAATTCTCATGTTTGTAGTACAACCAATTTCACTTAAATGTACTAGATAAAATAAAAATAAGTCATGTTAAATATCTCCTTATTTGCAACCTGGTTTTGATTATACAGCCTCTCTTCACTTAACGACAGAGTTCTGTTCCTGAGACCTCATCGGTAAACGAATTTGTCACAAAGTGAGGAACATACTATAATGGTAGTGGGTTTGTGTCAGCCATCTTTGATATTATTTTAATGTCACCTTTACACCATCTATAACATTTCTGGTATATTTTTAAATGTTTATACAGTAGTGTACTGTATACAGTGGACCCTCGCTTAACGATCACCTCCCAATGCGACCAATTATGTAAGTGTATTTATGTAAGTGCGTTTGTACGTGTATGTTTGGGGGTCTGAAATGGACTAATCTACTTCACAATATTCCTTTTGGGAACAAATTCGGTCAGTACTGGCACCTGAACATACTTCTGGAATGAAAAAATATCGTTAACCGGGGGTCCACTGTATTGTAATAAACAGAAGAGAGTAAACCAGTTCTAATATACATTATTTAGGTATGCGTACTGGTCAGAGAGCCTGTCGTAAGTCCGGGTCGTCGGTAAACGAGTACGTCATTAAGTGAGGAGAGGCTGTACTGTATTTATGTTTACATTTAATAGAACCTAATTTCCATGAGGTTTCTGCAATGTGAAGAAAATGGTTCTGTTGAATTATTTTATTATTTTAATTTTAATATTTTTTATTTTAATATTTTCAATATTTTATGAAGAGATTCAGGAAAACCAGTTAGCCGGACTTGAGTCCTGGATATGGGAAGTACATTGCCTGCACTTTAAAATAAAGGTTTGGGATATTGGCAGTTTGGAGGGACTTCTAAACTGTCGTATCTGAGCGCCTCTGCACAGACAGTGATCATGTATGAGTGATGGTGAAAGTGTTGAATGATGATGAAAGTTTTTTCTTTGTTTGGGTTTTTCTTTCTTTTTGGGTCACCTTACCTCGATGGGAAATGGCCAACGTGTTAAAAAAAAAAACTATACCTATGGTTTTATTTCAAATTTACTGCATGTATAATGATTACTGCTAATCTTCCAGTGTGCTAGAATTTTCTGGACCTTTAGTAGACAGCTCAAAATAGTGATCAGTTTCTCAGTTGCATTATCTCTCACTCTCATATGCAGCCTCTACCATACATGTGCTGCACAGCTTCCTTTCTGAAAAATAGGAAGGTAGCTTCATTTCCTTGTACCAAGAACCCCCTTCACCAGAATAAAGGTATCCTCTTTGAAGAATGACCCAAAGAAACAGATCGGGGTTAGAAATTTTTACTGTTTAAGCATGGAAAGAATGAAGTAAAAAAACACACACACGGTTCAAAATGCAGGCAGACAATTCTATAGAACGAAAGGAATATGTAACAGACTTACACTTAAAGTCAGATGACCTATCGTTTAACCCCTTAACTGTCCAAATATAGCTGTACATTTTTACTGCTAGTGCTCCAGACATAGATCAGTGTTTTATTTTTCCTGCCTTCAAATATGGTGCAATAGGCCTGAGAGGCCTAGACACGAGAGAATGGGTCTGCACACTCATTGTGCTCAGTATGAAAAGAAATCAGGGACCCTGCAGTAACACATGGGAGCACCAGTTTCAGCACCAGCTTGGGTCAACATCATGGCAAACACCCAGGATTCACTCATGCCCCATTGTATTAACAAACTCTTATTCAAGGAAAGTGATATAGAACCTCAGTTTAGTGGATATGAGACAGATGTAGCCACAAATGATTGAGGAATTAGTGAAAATATTGATAACCCAGATGACCCTCAGCCCACCACCTCTGGGGTGGCCAGTGTTACTACTCAGAGGCAACTACGCAAGTGGAAATTACCATTTTTCCCGCAGTTTTGATGACAGTAAAAGTGATATAGTAAGTGATGACGAGATTAATTTTATGCCCTTGGAGGATTCTTTGAGTGATAGTGATATACACCATTTCCTAGTGAAGCTTGCCTTTAGATGTCATAGCCTACGTTCAGGCAGTGTGCCATGTGCAATCCTCAAGGGTGGCCCCATGGCCTGGCGGCTAAAGCTCTCGCTTTACTTGGCAAGGGTACCGGTTTGATTCCCAGCAAGGCTAGAAACTCTGGGCATGTTTCCTTACACTGGTTGTCTATGTTCCCCATCAGTAAAATGGGTACCTGGGTGTTAGTCAACTGGTGTGGATTGCATCCTGGGACAAAACTAATCTAATTTGCCTGAAATGCTCTGGAAGATTATAATAATTATAATCATGGTGGAGCGCTAAACCCATAGGATTATACAGCTCCTGGAGGGCAGATGGAGGGTATTCAGGGTCAATTTGGGGAACTGGAGCACAGATCCAATTCCCTAGATCAAGAGCTCCTCACCAACATCAAGGAACCTCCCTTGAAGGGACCAGGTTGGAAGAGAGATCCGAATGCATGCCAGGTATGTAAGAGGTGCTGCAGGAAATTATTATTATAATCAAAAAGAAGCGCTAAGCCACTAGGACTATACAGCGTGCTGCAGGAAAGAACCCAGGAGGAAGTAAGTCCTGAGTATGGGTCTCCTTACAATTTTTTTTTTTTTATTAAGAGGGGAAAAAATAAAAAAAGAGAATGTGGAGGGATAGCTCCCAGGAGGAATGAGAGGAATTGTATATCCCCCTCTGTGCCCAAGAGGGCATAGAGGGAGATATATAGTGCAGTTGCAAAATGGAACCCATTCTATACCCTACCCTTCATGCCAGTAAATCAACAATCCAGGATAGCAACCTCACATCCGCTGAGCCACCTCAGTGGACAAAAGAGAAGGCAGCTGGAAATCTGCCACAAGGCAAATCTCTATTGGCCACCACCTCCCGGAACCAAGAGGCAGCCTCCAGAGATACACTCAGCACCTGGAGGACACCCTTAGACATCCCTCCACTGGAACTCCAGAAGGGGAATCTTGACATCTCCAAATGATCCAGATTCCACAGCTAACACCATCAAGGAACTCAACAGAATAGGATGGATAGTGACACCCTTTCCCCAACCTACGAGCTAGAATTTCAGAGGGGAAGACCCTATAGGCCACATGCAGGAAAGGAAAGAGCCGAGGGATGGGAAAAAGACAGGGAAGGGGAAAGAGTGGGGAAGCAATTAGGTTCAGTTGGAGGAAGAATACTGAAGGGTCCAATTCCTCAGACCAAAAGCCTCTTCACTGTGCCATCAAGCCCTTCCCCCTCCTCCTTAAAGAGGCCCCTGTATCATATCTCATACAGCACTGTATGACTTGTGGGTTCAGCGCCTTAGTTTTGATTATAATAATCATTTCTCATGAACCTCTTATAATAAATAATGTAACCATAGCACCATACAAGTTTTCTTACACAGATTTATTAACTCTATGAATGATCAGTTATCAAACATTATTTTAGTATTAATGAGAAAGCACTAAATCTGTAAAGGTTATACAGCATTTGGGGAATGGAAGTTAATTGGGTATGATCTGAGAAAGAGAATAATAATCAAATTAAGTGCTAAACCAAGTTAGAGGACGGTTCCAATTCCTTGGATTAAGGCTCCTTCCTTGAAAAGGACAGGTTTTATATAATAAAGTTAAGCAATAAACTCATAAGGGTCAGATGGTTTTAAAAACAATACAAATAATAAAAACTTTATTTATCATCACATGGTTTAACAGACAGATTTGTGATATTTACACATCAAAACTATAAAACATTTAGCACTATTACTATTGTCTAAAATATTCCTGAAAAGCTAACTTAATATCAAGATTCATTATACCATTATAACAGCTTCAGTGAGATTATCATCTCCAATCATTTTCAAAATTTTAAAATTAATTTACTGTGATGAAGGTTCAAATTTGTTTCAATAGCAAAGTTCTTTTCCATGCTTAAGAATACCACAAATTCAAAAGATTTTAAGCAAATTTTACACGAGTATATTTTATTGCACATTCTTGGCTAATGAAATCTGAGATTTCTTAATTAAAAGAAATCGCGAATAGTGTTAGCTTCGAGACATCGTCCAAAATAACTGAATAAGTTGTTAAAAGAAAGTCTACCCAGATTGCCACTTCCACAATTTTACAACCTCAGCTTTACAAATGCACTTTCGTACTATACTATAATCATAAATATTCATTCTATGGCTTGTCTAAACATAGAAAATATTAAAGAATTACTTCGCTATTTCAAAATGCAATTTCTAAGATGTACACGATTTAGTGTCGAACCCCTTATAAATGTGCACTTTGACTATACAAGTTTCTTGGCTTCAAAGAAGCTCTTCAAATGGCGCATTTGCCAAAAGCCCATACCAAGTAGAATGCACACTTGTCCAATGGACCACCACAAGACTCTCTGATTGGTGCTCTCCGATGTTTGGCGGAAACGTTCTTCGCGGTACTGAAAAAAGAAAGCATAAAAAGAGTGCAAGAGTAAAATTTAAATCAAAGTTAGTGCAACAGATTAGTTTCTGTTCATAGTCAGTCTCCATCAAAGGTGGGACTTTCAGCAAGGGCTTCAGTGTGTTGGGCAATCGAGACATCTGAAGTGACTCCTGCAAGCCTGCTGATGAACAGGGCAATTTATTATATGGTGGACTGACATTTTGTGTAGTGGTGATGAGCTCTTCAAACGGCACACATGTCAAAAGTTCATACCAAGTAGGCTACACACGTCCAATGGACTAGCACAAGACTAATTGGTGCTCTCTGATGTTTCACGGAAAAGTTCGTCACGGTACTGAAAATAGGAAGGCATTTTTACAGCAAAACATATATCAACATAATAAAGGCAAGTGCCTTTATTATATAGATACATAATACCCCTGTGGAAAATAGGGAGGTCATTAACAGCTAACCGAATGGCTTGAGTTTGCGTGTTCACTGCCCTAAATATCAATGTGTCCAGGGACCCAGCAAGAAATGACTTCATGCCCACTAGAAATGTGATATAACCAAAACTATATATGAAGGATGATAACATGACAGATGAATTTCTGAATAGCCTAAAGTGGATTTTGGGAGTCTGAAACACCTATGAATGATGAGGTAGACATGGACACAATGTGTATGACAGCAATGAGAACTGCATAGGCTGATTCTAGTATATGACCTTGGATTATTCTATCAGGTGTATATCTGACACCACTGGGGGATATTCAGAACCATCAGTGTGCACTACCATAGCATAGTAAGTGTGAAATTGTAGATAACTGAGTTTTGGTACATGGAGGAAGGAAGGAGTAAATCATGAGAACTTCCCTTGGAGAGGGGAAAAAGTGAAATGCAGGGTAAACTTAAAGGGTAGGTAAATCAAGGAAAGCCAGTAGTGTGTGACTAAGGAGAGGACAGAAACATAATAAATGGAGGCAGCAACTGAACAAATTATATTATATTATCACACTGGCCGATTCCCACCAAGGCAGGGTGGCCCGAAAAAGAAAAACTTTCACCAACATTCACTCCATCACTGTCTTGCCAGAAGGGTGCTTTACACTACAGTTTTTAAACTGCAACATTAACACCCCTCCTGAACAAATTAGTCATACTAATATTAGTTACCATTTTATATGTGGAAGGATCACAAAGCTTAAGGAAGTGCATAAAATAACAGTCAATGAGCATTACATCGATCTTGCAAAGACGGAGTGCCTGCTACATAGGTTCTTGACTGGGGAAGAGCAAAAAGTCATGAGAGACAAATGCAACCCTTCATGATGAATGGGATGAAGGTTATGGCTGAAAGAAGGAACAGAAGGGCCTGATTATCAGCACCCCCTCCCCATGAAAAAATTTTATCAGCACCTCCTCCCCATGAAAAATTAGCAAGTGTTATAACCCCTTTATTGTCCAAATCCCCAAAATTAATATTGCTCTTAGTGTCCAGTTTAAAAAAAAAAAGTTGAAATGGTAGAGAATCTTTTACTGAAAGTACTGACACTAAAAGTACAAAATTTGATGGAAAACTTATGGGATTACACAGGTGCAAAGTTAGCTGCCTCACCACAAATTATGCATCAGCAATTCTGGTGACTTAAAGTCCTATACTGGGCAAATTCAATGTTCCATTCAAGAAAATTCTTAGCTATTTCACTAGTATGCCTTTCATTCTATCAACTGAGCATTTTATTACAAGTGCACAGAAATCAGTAATTTGGCCATTTTTCCCTGTCTATTAATCACATCTCTAGGCCTCTCCTATATTGCATTTGTCTTTCATGTTGAATTCATAATCTCACGAAAACAGAAGATTTACTCTAATTTTTGGAAAACAAAATATAACCAAGAAATATTGGTCATGGTTTATAGTGTCCAAATAACTGAATCAGATCTATTAAAACCCATAAAACAGACTGGAGGTTGTAGGGACCCTTACCCATCCTCTGGAATATCTGCAAAAATCAAATATTTCTGTTACTTGAGGTCAATTTAAAGCTAATCTCTTTCCTGACCAACCAAAATCACCTTTCAGTACAGCCTCTACTCATTTAGCGACGTAGTCGTTTACCGACGCATTGGACTTACAACGGATTCTTTGACCAGCATGCATACCTAAATAATGTATATTAGAGCTGATTTCTTCTATTCTGTTTATTACAATATACGGTACACTACAGCCTCTCCTCACTTATCGACAGAGTTCCGTTCCTAAGACCTCAGCATTAAACAAATTCATCACTAAGTGAGGAGCATACTATAATGGTAGTGGGTTTGTGTCAATCATCTTTGATATTGTTTTAATGTCACCTCTGCACCATTTATAATATTTCTGGTATAATTTTAAATGTTTATACAGTAGTGTACTGTATATTGAAAAACAGAATAGAGGAAATCAGCTCATTTAGCTCATTTAGGTATAAATTTAGCTCATTTAGGTATAAATACTGATCAGAGAGCCGTGTTCAGTCCGAGGCATCAGTAAACGAGTATGTCGATAAGTGAGGAGAGGCTGTACTGTATAAACATTTAAAAATATACCAGAAATGTTATAAATGGTGCAAAGGTGACATTAAAACAATATCAAAGATAGATGACACAAACCCACTACCATTATAGCGACAAATTCGTTTACCGACGTGGTCTTAGGAATGGAACTCCGTCGTTAAGTGAGGAGAGGCTGTAATATGTCTTCGATTCTATCAAATGATACCAAGAAACAGCCAATAAAACCATCTGAAAAAAACCAGTCACTATTTTAAATCATATACACTCTTGTTCTTCCCATTACGCCTACATGGAGCAGGATTTCTTTTTATATGGTGCACACAAGTGGCACAGACCCATTCTCTCATATCTAGTCCAAAATTTACGACTCAACTTTTAAGAGTATGCTGAGCTCATGGCATAAAACTACATCTGAGACCCTGGTGTCAGTGACGTAGTTCTAAGTGATGGACAGCGAAAGGGTTCAAATACATATAAAATTTATTACACTTTAATATTTTAGTGAAAATTGAGCATTTCATAAAACACACTAAATTAAGATTCAATGTTGAAATGAAAATTAACTTCCAGATAATCAGCATGCATACTGGTCAGAGAGCCCATCATAAGTCCGAGTTACTGGTAAATGAGCATGTATGTCACTAAGTGAGGAGAGGCTGTACAGTGGACCCCCGCATACCGTTGGCATCACATAACGATTAATCCGCATACCGCTTGCTTTAATCGCAAAAATTTTGCCTCGCATACCGCTTAAAAACCCGCTCACCGCTGTTCGTCCGAGACGCGTCCAATGTGCGCCCTCAGCCAGCCTCACATGTGCCGCCCGTGCCATTGTTTACCAGCCAGCCTCCGCGGTAACATCCAAGCGTACAATCGGAACATTTCGTATTATTACATTGTTTTCGGTGCTTTATCTGGAAAATAAGTGACCATGGGCCCCAAGAAAGCTTCTAGTGCCAACCCTACAGCAATAAGGGTGAGAATTACAATAGAGATGAAGAAAAAGATCATTGATAAGTATGAAAGTGGAGTGCGTGTCTCTGAGCTGGCCAGGTTGTATAATAAACCCCAATCAACCATCGCTACTATTGGTGGTACAGCTGCTGCTGCTGCTGCACTGTCAGCTGCTGCTGCTGCTGTAGCATCGTCTGCTGCTGCTGTAGCATTGTCTGCTGCTGCTGTAGCACTGTCTGCTGCTGCTGTAGCATCGTCTGCTGCTGCTGTAGCATCGTCTGCTGCTGCTGTAGCATCGTCTGCTGCTGCTGTAGCACTGTTGTTGGTGTGGCTTATTGAGAATATACCAAGAAACAATTAACCCCAGAGGATTTGCCACCCAGGATAACCCAAAAAAGTCAGTGTCATCGAAGACTGTCTAACTTATTTCCATTGGGGTCCTTAATCTTGTCTCCCAGGATGCAACCCACACCAGTCGACTAACACCCAGGTGAACAGGGAAAAATGCCTGGAACTAGTGCTCATATTGGTGAATTTAAAGCCAGCAAAGGTTGGTTTGAGAGATTTAAGAATTGTAGTGACATACACAGTGTGATAAGGCATGTTCTGGAAGAAAATACCAAACAGGACCTACAGTACTCAGGAGGAAAAGGCACTCCCAGGACACAGTGTCTCATCAGTCATTGCTGCATCTTCAATAAAGGTAAGTGTCATTTATTCTTCATTTAGTAGACTAGTACATGCACAATATATACTGTGCATGTACTACTCTACTATTGTGCATGTATCCTTCTCTTTGTGTGTAGGAAAATGTATATTTCATGTGGTAAAAATTTTTTTTTCATACTTTTGGGTGTCTTGCACGGATTAATTTGATTTCCATTATTTCTTATGGGGAAAATTCATTCGCATACCGATTATTTCGCATACCAATGAGCCCTCTTGCACGGATTAAAATCGGTATGCGGGGGTCCACTGTATTAGGATTAGCCTGCCCGAAATGCCCCAGCATGACAGTGGCTTTCCTTGTACCTAACAAATTATACAATGTAATCACACCTTGTAATCTTTGCAAAGAAATAAATTTTGTCTTTGTCTTTCTCATATACTCTTACACTATTCCCACCTCTCCCTCACACATGCTCATTCCTTCTCCATGTGTCCATATTAATATGTACCTGTACCGCAAAAGTCAACTTTAGCCTTACCCTCTGATAGTTTTGCTCCTTGGAAATCTGGTCTACTTGATCCAGTAACTGTCTTACTCTCAACTGCAACTCTGTCAGCTTCTCCTTTTGTGCCACATTAGCATAGTCAATTGCATGTTCACCCACTTGAATATCGAAGTGTACACGCTGAAATTTAAAAAAAAAAAAAAAAAGTTATCTTAATAATGTACATGCAATTTCTTAATGTTTCTACACATTTTCACAATAAAGGATCAGTGAAATAAGGTGGTAAACTAACAGATGTTGCCAGAAATGTACACTAAACTCTCTCATAACATGGAGAAGTTCCTAAATATCTGCACCTTATGAAAAACAGATTTATGTTAAGGAGAACATACATATGGGGAAAATAGGTTTACATGCCAGACTTCAAAATTTGCCTAGCATTTTTTTAAGTAAAAATTAAGTTTATCTTTCCTTACATTCTAGTTGTTACTGCTTGTTGACAAAGTATGTGGAGAAGACTGATATGGATCTCATCAGCTGAAGTGTATGCACAGTTTTAAGTAGTTGATGGGTGTTATGAAGTGCTTCAGCATTCAGTAATGCATCTCCAGTCTGTTTTACCCTGCAGTACTTTGTACAGCTTTTGATACACTGCACTCGAGCAAAAAGAAGTCCCATTAGGGATCTTCATTGATTTACGTAAAGCTTTTGATACAGTTGACCATGATTTGCTCCACATAAAATTGTCACACTATGGTATATGAGGGCACTCCCTCAACTACCTAAAGTCATACCTTAGCAACAGAAGCCAATATGTGTACACAAATGGAGCAAACTCTTCCACACAGCCAATTACAGTTGGTGTCCCACAGGGAAGTGTCCTTGGCCCTCTTCTCTTTCTCGTTTACATAAACGACCTACCAAATGCATCGCAACTACTCAAACCCACACTATTTGCAGATGACACTACATACGTCTTCTCCCACCAGTCATACTAGCCAATACTGTAAATACCGAATTACAGAAAATATCTACCTGGATGATGATTAACAAACTTACTCTCAATATTGACAAAACCTACTACATTCAGTTTGGGAACAGAACTACAGATGTTCCTCTTAACATAATGATAAATGGATCATCTATCACAAAGCTCACAGAGAGAAAATTCTTAGGAATCCACCTTCATAATAGACTCAAATTTCAAACACATGTAAAACAAATTTCCAAGAAAATCTCCAAGACCGTAGGCATACTACTGAAGATACGGTACTACGTTCCACAGTCAGTCCTCCTGGCCCTATATCAATCACTCATTTACCCCTATCTCACCAATGGAATTTGTGCATGGGGCTCAACAACAATAAATCATCTCAGACCATTAATTACCCAACAAAAGGCTGCAGTCAGAATGATAACAAATTCCCACTCCAGGCAGCATACTCCACCAAAATTCAAGTCTAAACTTACTCACTGTACAAAACATCCATACTTATTATTATGTCTACTACATACATAGAACAATAAACTCAGATATAAACCCTCCCTTCAAACTTCTCCTTACAACCCCAACAGAACACATGACCATAACACAAGGCACAGATCACTCTTTGATGTTCCCCGTGTCCATCTCACACTATGTAAAAACTCAATTCACATAAAAGGCCCAAAAATCTGGAATTCATTACCTGTGAATATAAAAGAAATACTGTCTGCTTATCAATTCAAGACTCTTCTTAAATACCACTTACTCAACAACAACTAAATAAATACTGAATAACTGAATCTCATAAATGTATAACCTGTGACCCTATCAAACTATTTTTTTTTAATTACATTACCCAATAGAATACCCCATTCTCTTGAATGCACAGTAACTCATCTAATGACCATATGACCTGTTTCTGCACTACAAATCATTGATTTTACTCGTTCTGATTTGATTATATTATACATTGTTATGCTACAAATTTGTACAAATTTAATGCTTCTTATTTGAAATACTCAATTGTACTTCATGTTGTAATGTGTTTACTGTAGTTTTTACCACTGAATATATCATTGCTTAGTTAACCCTTTGAGGGTCGACAGGCCCTCTCCAAGACTTGTTCTCAGGGTCGGCCAAATTAAAAAAAAAAAAATTTTTTCTTATGAAAAGATGGAGAATCTTTTCTCGATCATAATGACACCAAAAGTATGAAATTTGATGGAAAACTTATGGAATTATGCTCACGCAAAGTTAACGGTCTCGATGATGTTTACGCATCGGCGATTTTGCCCACTTTGAGCCCTATTTTCGCCCAATTCCAGTGTACTAGTCGACAAAAATCATAACTATTTCTCTAGAACTCCATTTTTTCTATTGAATGAGTACAAGAAACCACCCATTTACTGATTTCAACTATCCAATACAGTGGTCAGAATTTAGCAATTTTGCCAATTTCACACAAATTTCGAAAGATGCCAATTTCCAAATAGGGTCCAGAATAAACAAGACATTCCTGGTACTAAAATAACATTTTCTCTGTTCGTTAGTCACATCCCCAGGCCCCTCTTATATTTCTTTGGCTTTCCACTTTCAATTTTTATTCTTACAAAAAATAGAAGATTTACTGTTATGCAGACTGCTGCATTAGTGTAGAAATGGTATAAATAATATCAGTGCGCTTGTGAAAGAATATTAGATTCACCAGTTGACATGTATTGGACGCTTGGCATGATTTGTTTACTTTTGAACTTTGGTAAAAATCGAACATTTCTGCTACTTTGAGCTCAATTTCAAGGTACTTTTCATTGTAAAACCAGTCAAAATCATCTCAATTTCTGTAATATGTCTTCCATTCTATAAAATGAGACCAAGAAAACTAGAATACAACAATAAATACCATATGAAAATACAGTGCAAAGTTGCCGTTTTATTTCAAAAACATGGTCAAAGTTTTTTTTTCTCATTATGCACTGTGTGCTGCAGGATTTTTTTTATACTGCGCACACTGACCACATAGACCCATTCTTTCATATGTATGCCTACCAGCTTTCTCCCACTAGATTTGAGGGCGCTAGAATTTAGGCGTACTAGTACGTCAAAAACCCTGGGTCGTAAGCCGTACTAGTATGGCTGAAACCCTCAAAGGGTTAATCTTAAGTTATTTTTAAGCCTGCCCACAATGCTCTGCATACAAGGGGCTTTAGGCATGTACACCCAATCACTATTTCTTTGTACACCTATGTATCATGTCCAAATAAAAAATAAGTAAATAAATTGCACTGCCCAGAATCCTTTTTCAGTGAAAAGGTCTGCAATTTGCCAGTAACATTAAACTGTTCAAGTAACCTGTAGTGTTAACTGTTTATCTTTCAAGTTTTTCATCCTCTTCTACCTGCCTCTCCTAATTGGGAAGTGAAGTCCTCCAGCATTTCTCTAATTTGTACTGTAGGTGGTTCTTCATCCTCTTCTAACAAGTCATCTCTGTTTTTTCCAGGGCCACAATTTCCTTAGCCTTACTCCTTACTAAGGGTAAACTAAAAAAAAAATCACCACAGAATGCCACACTCGACCCCTTTACGGTTGTTTCGGTGGCTGTTTTATTTTATCTAAAATGCCCTAGAACATTTTGGTTATTCAACACTAAACTTTGTTATGATTATCAAATTTACACTATCAATACTAACTTTCTACTGTTGTGACCAACTCACTCAGTGCATAAATCATTATCACAGTAAAAGTGAAACTATTCAAAATATATTTTTTACAATTTGTAATCCATATCTATAAATCGTTCCATGACATTAGCCTGGAGTGCAAGCAAATTTAGACAAGTGGAAAAAAAATTCCCACCATTTAACCCTTTCAGGGTCCAAGGCCCAAATCTGGAGTCACACACCAGTGTCCAAGAATTTTCAAAAAAAAAAAATTGTTATTTTTTCTTATGAAATCGTAGAGAATCTTTTTGTGAAGGTAATAAAACAAAAAGTACGAAATTTGGTGGAAAATTGACGAAATTATACTCTCGTGAATTTTGATGTGTCAGCGATATTTACGAATCGGCGATTTTGCCGACTTTGACTCCCATTTTAGGCCAATTACATTATTCCAATCAACCAAATTCTTAGCTATTTCACTAGTATTACTTCTATTCTATCAATTGAGCACAAGAAATCGCCAAATCAACTGTTTCAACTACAAAATAAAGTGATCGGAAATTGTTAATTTGGCCAATTTAAGACAAAGTTCAAAATATTCCAATTTCAAAATAGGGTCCAGAATGAACAATGTAGGCATTCCTGGCACTAAACTAACATTTCCTCTGTTCATTAGTTATGTTTTGAGGCTTTACAAATAAATTCCATTTTGATTTTTTATTCACATAATGAATTTTTATTCACACCAAAAAATAGAAGATTTACTGTTATGCAATACTGTAATAATTGTATAAATATCATCACCATATTTGTGAATGTATATTAGACCCACCAGCTGACGTGTATTAGACGTGTGAGGTCGTTTGTTTACTCTTGAATATCGGCAAAAATTTAACATTTCCGCTACTTTGAGCTCAGTTTCAAGCCATTTCCAATGCTAAAACCAATCAAAATCATCTCTATTTCTGTAATATGTCTTCCATTCTATCAAATGAGACCAAGAAATCGCAAATACAACTATAAAAAACATACGAAAAAACACTGCAAAGTTGCTGTTTTAATCGAAAAATCATGATTTCATTTTTTTTCTCTCATTATACACAGTGTGCTGCAGGATCTGTTTTATGTGGTGCACACATACCACATAGATGTATTCTCTCATATCTAGGCCCAAATGTACCACTCACAGTTTATCAGAGTGAGCTGAGCTCATGGCGTAGATCTACGGTTTGGACCCTGAACGTAAAGCCGTAGATCTACGGGACGGACCCTGAAAGGGTTAAGCTAAAAGATGAAAGAATGATTGATTCTGCTGCCAAAGGAGCTGTTTGTTGTGCACCCCAAAGCTATATGCAAGAGCATATAGATACGCAAAAGGCCTAGGAACTAGGCCCCAACAGGGTTTACAGGAATACGTCTGCATTTATATCTACAGTTCACTTATCTGCTTCAAGCAAATTTAGGAAATTTACTTAACCTCTTAACTATCCAAACGTTGATCTACATTCTTACTGCTAGTGCTCGAAATGTAGACTGACATTATATTTTTCCTACCTCCAAATTTGGTATAAAATGCCTGAGAGGCTTGTCAGTATAGAACAGGTCTTAACACTCAACTGAGCGCCAGCTAGAGCAAACAGCATGGCAAACCCCAGGGAGTCACTTATGCCATGTCATATTAACAATCCCCTTTTAACCCTTTGACTTTCTTGGTCATATAAATGCGTCTTACGAACAAGTGTTTTTGACGTATTAATACACCAAAATTCAAGCAGGTTCAAATCAAGCGGGAGAAAGCTGGTAGGCCCACATGTGAGAGAATGGGTCTGTGTGCACAGTATAAAAAAAAAATCCTGCAGCACGCAGTGCATGAGAAAAAGAAAACTCCGACCATGTTTTTAGATTAAAATGCCGAATCTGAGGTGTATTTTCGTACAGCATTTATGGCTGTATTCTCGCTATCTTGGTTTCATGTGATAGAATGGAAGACATTTTACAGAAGTAGAGATGATTTTGATTGGTTTCATGAAGAAAAGGACCTTGAAATTGAGCTCAAAGTAGTGGAAATGTTCAATTTTTGCAGGTGTTCAAGAGTAAACAAATGACATCACCGCCCAATACGTGTCCAACTATCCATTCTAATAAGCAGTCATGAACGGGTTGACATTATTTATACAATTACAATAATGCAGTAGTCTGCATAACAGAAAGCATGAGTAATGTAAGAGGGGCCTGGAGACATGACTAACGAACAGAGAAAATGTTATTTTAGTGCCAGGAATGTCTGTAATGTTTATTCTGGACCCTATTTTGAAATTGGCATCTTTTTTAATTTGCACAAAATTGGCCAAATTGCCAATTTCTGACCACTTTATTGGGTAGTTGAAATCAGTAAATGGGCGGTTTCTTGTACTCAATCAATAGAACAAATGGAGTTCTAAAGAAATAGCTGAGTTTGGTCAACTGGAGTAATGGAATTGGCTGAAAATAGGGTTCAAAGTGGGTGGAATCGCCAATGCATATATATCTCCGAGATCGCTAACTTTGCGAGTCTAATTACATAAATTTTCCATTATACAGTGGACCCCCGGTTAACGAACTTTTTTCATTCCAGTAGTATGTTCAGGTGCCAGTACTGACCGAATTTTTTCCCATAAGGAATATTGTGAAGTAGATTAGTCCATTTCAGACCCCCAAACATACACGTACAAACGCACTTACATAAATACACTTACATAATTGGTCGCATTTGGAGGTGATCGTTAAGTGGGGGTCCACTGTATTTCGTACTCGTGGTGTCATTACCATCAGGAAAAAATTCTCTATCATTTCGTGAGAAAAAATATACTATACATTTTTTTAATATTTTGGCAACACTGAGAGACACTTTAGGATTTGGGGTCACGACAGTCAAAGGGTTAAGAGGAAAATGTTGACCCCGAGTATAGTGGGGTGCGAGATGGATGTGGCCACAAGTGGTTGAGAAAATATCAAAAGCCTAGAGAATAACCCATGTGCAACATTTGTGCCACATCCTTTCATTTCTGAAACCACTGGTAGTCTCATCCTCTCAGAACCTTCTATAATCCATGCCCTAAGTAAAGAGAAATGATTCTGTAACGTGTAATACGTGTTCGGCAAGCTGGGTGGCTAGCTCCATCTCTCTGTCTACCTGTCTGTCCCAGAGCTGCTCATAAACCAGATGGCACAAGCATGAAAAAAAGTGATATGCAGGTAAACAGGACATATAATCACATGAATATTAATGAAAACAACTAAAGGAAAATGACTACAATTAACTAGTTTATGTACAGTACTCTACACCTAGTTTATAAAATACCAACTACTAAAAATTGTGGATATTTTACTACCACATTTGTAAAATATTACAATTCCAAAATGTTGGGTATTAATGAATGTCTTTACACTTATAATTGCTCCAATTTATATCCTTGATGGCATAGTGCATTCCCATCCAAGAAAAGTGGGAAATGGGGCAAAGTCAAAATTTCATTAACCATCTTATAAACATTACCTACCAGCTGTGATCCTGAGAACCATTTGGTCGAGTTAGAGTACAAACAAATTACATGCTCTCCTGGAGTGTGTGAGGTAAATGTAAATCGGCCTTCACTGCTGTACACCTGGAATGATAATAAATATTAGAAAATGACTTTGTAACAGATACTACATATACAGTAGGTCTCCACTTATACGGCAGGTTAGGTTCCAGGCTACTGCCGGAAAGCAGACTTCGCCAGAAAGCAGAATGCCATTTTTTTCCACTTATAAATGCATATAAATGCCATATAACAAGTTTACACTAACATATATTAAGTTAGCAATAGAACTTAGGCATTAAAAAACAATAAAAAGTAAAATACACACACAGTACACTCATTATTTACCTCAAAATATTCGTAGTCTTAATGTAGGGAAAAAGGTGAGTAGCATTATTTGTCTCAGTGCTGGTGGAAATGATATTGGGAAGGGTAGGAGAGAAGAGCTGCTAGGTAAGTACAGGTCAGCTATAGATTTCATTAAGTCTAAGGGAGGGGTCCCAATCATATGTAGCATCTTGCCTAGAAGGGGAGTAGGAAGTGAATGGTTGTCTAGGGCAATTGGTGTAAATTGCTGGCTAGACAGATACTGCAAGGAACTTGCAATCCCATTCATTGACAACTGGAACAACTTTTATGGCAAACATGATATGTATGCAAGGGATGGGGTACATCTCTCTGGGGCTGGGGTGGTAGCACTTGCAAACTCAATTGAGAAGGCCATTGGTGAAATGCCTATGATTTTAAACTGACAGAAGATAGAGGTATGGGTGTGTGTGGGAAACAAGCAGGTTGCAACACTAGGGTTGGAAACAGTAAATGTATAAAAGGCATTCAGCATGAAGTTATAAATAAAGACAATAGATCAGGTCAGCAAACAAAGGGGGACAGCAGAGGACAGCAAGGGACTAGCTCCCTTAAGGTTTACTATACTAATATCAGGAGTGTAAGAAATAAGATAGATGAGCTAAGATTAATTGCAAGTGCAGGAAACATAGATATTATTGCTATAACAGAGACCTGGCTCAATCTGAAAGATAGAGAGATGCCCTCTGAATGTCATATACAAGGCTATAAATTATTCTACACTGACAGGGTCAACAGGAAGGGTGGTGGAGTAGCGATGTATGACAGAGACAATTTAAATTGTTGTGTTAGACAAGATATAAAAGTAGAAGCGTCAGCCACTGAATCTGTTTGGTTACAGCTTCTCGAGGGCTGAGAAAAACTAATTTTGGGTGTGATTTACAGGGCCCCAAATCTTGATAGGGAGTGCAGTAAACTTCTATGGGACGAAATTCGTAAGGCATCTACATACGAAAATGTTGTGCTAATGGGAGATTTCAACTATAGACAGATTGACTGGAGCAATTTGACAGGAAATTTAGAGTCAGGTGACTTTCTTGATACGATCCAGGATTGTTTTTTAAAACAGTTTGTGACAGAGCCAACTAGGGGAAATAACCTCCTTGACTTGGTTCTTGCCAGTAGGGAAACACTAATTAATAATCTTGAGGTTAATGATGAGCTTGGGGAAAGTGATCACAAATCACTCAGTTTTAATATATCATGGAATTCCCCTAATAATGGCAATCAAGTCTCCGTCCCTGACTTTCGCTTGGCTGATTTCATAAGACTGAAAAATTACTTAGGTGGGCTGAACTGGAATGACCTGACTAAGGGTCAGGTAGGTGGTGATGGTTGCCGATATGATGCTTTCCAGGGCATAGTTCTAGCTGCTCAGTCAAATTATGTTCCAAATAGGGAAATCAGATCAAACAAAAATGATCCTAAATGGATGAACAATAGATTAAAATATCTGACTGGTCAAAAGAGAGGCATATACATGTATAGGCAAATCAAAAGAGGAGAGGGGCAATTAAGAAATTGATATATTCAGTTAAAGAGAGAAATAAAAAAGGGAATTAGAAAAGCAAAAAGAGATTATGAGGTTAAAGTTGCAAGAGAATCGAAGACTAACCCAAAAAGATTCTTTCAGGTATACAGAAGTAAGATCAGGGACAAGATAGGCCCACTCAAAAGTTCCTTGGGTCAGCTCACTGACAGTGATAAGGAAATGTGTAGAATTTTTAACACATACTTCCTCTCAGTTTTTACACAGGAGGATACCAGCGATATTCCAGAAATGATAAATTATGTAGAACAGGACCATAATAAACTGTGCATGATTAGAGTCACAAGTGACATGGTCCTTAGGCAAATAGATAAATTAAAACCTAACAAATCCCCAGGCCCTGATGAACTGTATGCAAGGGTTCTAAAGGAATGTAAAGAGGAGCTTAGCAAATCTTTGGCTAATCTTTTCAACATATCACTACAAACTGGCATGGTGCCAGATAAGTGGAAAATGACAAATGTGATACCTATTTTTAAAGCAGGTGACAGGTCCTTAGCTTCGAACTATAGACCAATAAGCCTAACCTCCATAGTGGGAAAATTTATGGAATCAATAATTGCCGAGGCAGTTCGTAGCCACCTTGAAAAGCATAAATTAATCAACGAATCTCAGCATGGTTTTACAAAGGGGCGTTCCTGCCTTACGAATTTATTAACTTTTTTCACTAAGGTGTTTGAGGAGGTAGATCATGGTAATGAATATGATATTGTGTATATGGACTTAAGGCTTTTGACAGGGTCCCACATTAGAGACTATTGAGGAAAATTAAGGCACATGGAATAAGAGGAGAAATTTTTTCCTGGATAGAGGCATGGTTGACAAATAGGCAGCAGAGAGTTTGCATAAATGGGGAGAAATCAGAGTGGGGAAGCGTCACGAGCGGTGTTCCACAGGGGTCAGTGTTGGGCCCCCTGCTGTTCACAATCTACATAAACGACATAGATGAGGGCATAAAGAGCGACATCGGCAAGTTTGCCGATGACACCAAAATAGGCCGTCGAATTCATTCTGACGAGGGCATTCGAGCACTCCAGGAAGATTTGAATAGACTGATGCAGTGGTCGGAGAAGTGGCAGTTGCAGTTTAATATAGACAAATGCAAAGTTCTAAATGTTGGACAGGACAATAACCATGCCACATATAAACTAAATAATGTAAATCTTAATATTACGGATTGCGAAAAAGATTTAGGAGTTCTGGTTAGCAGTAATCTGAAACCAAGACAACAGTGCACAAGTGTTCGCAATAAAGCTAATAGAATCCTTGGCTTTATATCAAGAAGCATAAATAATAGGAGTCCTCAGGTTGTTCTTCAACTCTATACATCCTTGGTTAGGCCTCATTTAGATTATGCTGCACAGTTTTGGTCACCGTATTACAGAATGGATATAAATGCTCTGGAAAATGTTCAAAGGAGGATGACAAAGTTGATCCCATGTATCAGAAACCTTCCCTATGAGGATAGACTAAGGGCCCTGAATCTGCACTCTCTAGAAAGACTAAGAATTAGGGGGGATATGATTGAGGTGTATAAATGGAAGACAGGAATAAATAAAGGGGATGCAAATAGTGTGCTGAAAATATCTAGCCTAGACAGGACTCGCAGCAATGGTTTTAAGTTGGAAAAATTCAGATTCAGGAAGAATATAGGAAAGTACTGGTTTGGTAATAGAGTTGTGGATGAGTGGAACAAACTCCCAAGTACAGTTATAGAGGCCAGAACGTTGTGTAGCTTTAAAAATAGGTTGGATAAATACATGAGTGGATGTGGGTGGGTTTGAGTTGGACCTGATAGCTTGTGCTACCAGGTCGGTTGCCGTGTTCCTCCCTTAAGTCAATGTGACCTGACCTGACTAGGTTGGGTGCATTGGCTTAAGCCAGTAGGAGACTTGGACCTGCCTCGCATGGGCCAGTAGGCCTTCTGCAGTGTTCCTTCGTTCTTATGTTCTTATGTTCTTATACTGAAGCTTGTATATCAGTGGTAGAATATAACGAAAAGTATGTTAATTGGACACTATTCGGTTTATGGTATTTTGGTCACCGTATTATAGAATGGATATAAATGCTTTGGAAAACATACAAAGGAGGATGAAAAAAGATGATCCCATGTATCAGAAATCTTCCCTATGAGGATAGACTGAAGGCCCTGAATCTACACTCTCTAGAAAGACGTAGAATTAGGGAGGATATGATTGAGGTGTATAAATGGAAGACAGGAATAAATAAAGGGGATGTAAATAACGTGCTGAAAATATCTAGCCTAGACAGGACTCGCAGCAATGGTTTTAAGTTGGAAAAATTCAGATTCAGGAAGGATATAGGAAAGCACTGGTTTGGTAATAGAGTTGTGGATGAGTGGAACAAACTCCCGAGCACATTTATTGAGGCTAAAACGCTGTGTAGTTTTAAAAATAGGCTAGATAAATAAATGAGTGGGTGTGAGTTGGACCTGACTAGCTTGTGCTACTAGGTCAGTTGTCGTGTTCCTTCCTTAAGTGAACGTGACCTGCCCTGACTAGGTTGGGGCATTGGCTTAAGCCGGGAGGAGACTTGGACCTGCCTCGCATGGGCCAGTAGGCCTGCTGCAGTGTTCCTTCTTTCTTATGTTCTTATGTTCTTATTTACTATAAGAAGTTAGGTGTGGTAGCCCTCCTGGCCACCCCCACCCACACATAATATACGACGATGCTTAGTGATAAAATGCATATACAGTACACTCATTACTTACATTAAAATATTTGTAGTCTTAATGTAGGGTGAAAGGTGAAAAGCATTTATCTGTAGAAAGTGGTGTGGTAGGTAGGGTAGTGTAGGGAAGCCAGCCTGGCCACCCCACCCACTATGTAAACAAACAGACAATGCATTTGGTTATGGTTCATAAACATTCATACAAACACCTTACATTGTGTACAAGTTGTCTCCACAGTGGTACATTAAAATAAATAAAGACCAACACTTCCATTCTCATGTAATTTTTAGAAGGAATGATGCTCTGACAAATTATTATTATTATTACAAATGATTATTATTACAAGTAATTATTGCAAGTTATTATTATTATAATCATAATAAAAAAGGAGCACTAAACCCACAAGGGTTGTGAATTGCTATATATAGAGTGAAGGCATACAAAAGGAATATCTATCTGCAGTTATCCCCCAGTGTTTGACTAGAGAAAACGTAATTCTTCCGACACTTCTACAGAGCCGCTTTGTAAACAAATCTCATATTTATGTCAATTTTAATTCTGTGGGTGCATGTCTAATGTTTATATGTTATGTAACATGTTTCTTATATAATTTTCAAGAAAATATCATAGATGGATTAATGAAAATGTCTTTATTAACATAAAATAAGACATTTAATGTGCCCAAGAGAGATTATTACATAGTATGTACATGTACAGTATTACTATGGCATCATGAGTAGAGACACTCTTAGTGATTTTAATGTGTACCTACATGCCAGCACAGTGCGTAAGTATATTTAGGTACAGGTACACAAACATAATTATCAGAATACATATAAAATATGCAATAACTTTAAAACACTTGAAATTTTGGAAAGCTTCCAGGCATAATAGATGTGCTCACGAAGAATGTAAACAAACCGGGTGGGGCGAGCCGTATTTGAAAGACCACTTGCCGTATAGCAAATTTTGGTCATGATTTGAAATTGCCGTATTAGTGGAACACTAAGGCGAAACACCGTAAAATGGAGCCCTACTGTATTATGATGATTAATATACCAGTAAAACCTCAATTTAAAAGACTAATGGGATGGGAAAGGGTTGGGAAAGTGATTACAATATGTGAAATCTTAAGGACTATTAAGAGAGCAGGTAAGTACCTACTGCTTAAATTAACCCTTTTGATGTCACAACACCTAAAATTTACCTTTAAACTGCTGGGGCTGGCACTGGTGTCGCATCAACTAGTGCTGCAGGTATGGCAACTCAATGGAGTTTGGTCATATGATCTCCTATGTCCCTTGGCAGTAGCCTTAATGACACTACCAGACAACATGCATCAATGAATAAACTGACTCAAGATGAACACTCATTAACACTTTTATTTGTATGATCATCAAATCAAAGTTAGCATCACTGTAATCACAACGGGTGTGATAAATTATCAATAATGGCATCTATAGGAATCAGTGGATGTTGGCTATTTATTATTATATCTGTAGCAGCAAAAATTCTGGTATCTTCCCATCCCTAATTACTACTACTCAAATATGTGCCCAAACCATTTGGTCTTGTGGCTGCACTGATGCCTGCAGTACATGGTTAGGGGTCACTTGGACCTACAGAACTATTCCCAGCATTTTCCTGTCGCTTTCAGTCACTGTTTCAAAACAGTAAAAGTCTTTCAGATTTCATATCCTCATTGTTGGAGCTATCAGCAATGATTAAGACACTTAATTCACCTGGAAGTGAGAATTGTGTAGGTGCAAGCATAATCAGCAATTCTGTATTTGCACAGCATTCCCATTTTGCATTGCAGCAACCCCTATTTTTTGTAAGCTGCACACAAAGACCACACAGACCCATTTCCTCATGCCGAAGCCTCCCAGGCCTTTTGCTCCAAATATAAAGTTGCTAAAATTTACACAATACAAGCATACCTCACTGATATGGTGGGTTAGGCTCTAGACTGCTATACCTTTGATATACCTTTGAAGAGTTTCGAGAGTTTAACTACTCTCGGAGCCTGGCCATGGGCCGTAAAGCAAATCACAGCCTTGTTTTCCACATGTTTACATTATTATTTATTAAATGTGCAATAACACTAGTCCTAAAAAAAAACGTGTAAACGTAAAAAATAATAAAGAAAATTTTAAAATTGCCAAAAACCATCTGAAGAGCAAGGCAAGTGCCAAAAATAATAAACATGAATATAAATGTCTATCCTGGCAGTAGTCATATGTTTGTCTCAAAGATTAAGCCATGCAGGTGCAAGTACAAGCTGAAACCACGAAACCACAAACTGCTCATTAAGCCTTTAGATTTTAGGTACATCTTGCTACTTCTACTTACACTTATGTCACACTACACGTACATGTACACATTTATGTATACACAGTCATCAATGTTTTCTTCGATTTTAACTTAATAGTTCTTGTTCTTATTGCTTTTCCTTTCATATCCATAGGGAAGTGGAATAAGAATCTTTCCTCCGTAAGCCATGAGTGTTGTAAAAGTCAACTAAAATGCCGAGAACAATGGGATAGTAACCCCTTTTCCTGTATAGCTTACTAAAAAGAAAAAAAGAATATATACATATATTCTAAACTGTCGTATCTGAGTGCCTCTGCAAAGACAGTGATTATGTTTGAGTGAGGTGAAAGTGTTGAATGATGATGAAACTATTGTTCTTTTTGGGGATTTTCTTTCTTTCTGGGTCACCCTGCCTCGGTGGGAGACTACCGACGTGTTAAAAAAAAATTGTAAAGAGCCATATTAGTGAAGCACTCTAAAACAAGGACCGTATTAATGAAGTATACCTGTAGTTGTGGAGGCAAATTCAACATGCACCTTTTGGAGAAGATATGATAAGGCCCAAGAGGCCAGAAAACATTGATACATTTCAAAGTACAGTAGCTTACAAGGTAGGGACAGGAGTAGAGTCTGAACCCTCATAAACACAACTCGGCAAATACAACTCTTCAAAGACACGTGTTCACACACATTTGAAAATGAAAATGAAAATGTCTATTTCCTTGCAAAGCTTACAATGTGTGGTTTACATATTATAAAATATTAATTACAAAGAAGGCCACTAGCATGCCTAGGCATTTTGGGCAGACTAATCCTAATTCTTAATCAATACTGACACAGGTTATGAAGCAGTACATTTTAATATATTTACATATAATAAAAAAAGTAAGAAAAATCAGCCATACACACACAGTTACAAAAATACGGGTTTGATTAACTGATTAAATATTAATTCTAGTACTACTACTGCTGCTGCTAATTTTATAAGTAATAGAAAGAAAGAACAGAATTTAAAAAAGAACTCACTCTAGATAGAAGAACTTTGTCATCTGGGTCCCTAATTTCCACATGCATACCAAGTCCTGGAGAAGATGGCATGAAACCTCCTGTGCGTGGATCATACAACTGTAGTTTATAATTGCCTGGTAAAATAAAAAAAAATTATTTTGCATATGCCCCAAAATGGTTGGACATTTTCATGGTATATTACAGTGGAAATAGCAGCTAGTGTTATTTTAAGAGATGCCATGAAAATGTGCATACCTGCCTGAAATTCAGCATGGCTATAATTTTGGGAGGTCTAATGCACAACACAAGTAGGGTTAATCTTCGCAATTTTTTTTTTTTTTTTACCATTTTCACCCAACCCCACACTTCTGTCTTTAGATAGGCTGGGTACCAGAGCTGCTCATACAGGACCAAGTGGGGTCCCCAGACCAGTGACAGGACCGGGTGGGGGTCCCCGGACCAGTGACAGGACCGGGTGGGGGTCCCCGGACCAGTGACAGGACCGGGTGGGGGTCCCCGGACCAGTGACAGGACCGGGTGGGGGTCCCCGGACCAGTGACAGGACCAGATGTGGTCCCTGGACCAGTGACAGGACCAGATGTGGTCCCCAGACCAGTGACAGGACCAGATGTGGTCCCCAGACCAGTGACAGGACCAGATGTGGTCCCCAGACCAGTGACAGGGCCAGGTGTGGTCCCCAGACCAGTGACCGGACCAGGTGTGGTCCCCAGACCAGTGACCGGACCAGGTGTGGTCCCCAGGCAAGTGACCGGACCAGGTGTGGTCCCCAGACCAGTGACAGGACAAGTGTGGTCCCCAGACCAGTGACACAACCAGGTGTGGTCCCCAGACCAGTGACAGGACCAGGTGTGGTCCCCAGACCAGTGACAGGACCAGGTGTGGTCCCCAGACCAGTGACAGGACCAGGTGTGGTCCCCAGACCAGTGACAGGACCAGGTGTGGTCCCCAGACCAGTGACAGGACCAGGTGTGGTCCCCAGACCAGTGACAGGACCAGGTGTGGTCCCCAGACCAGTGACAGGACCAGGTGTGGTCCCCAGACCAGTGACAGGACCAGGTGTGGTCCCCAGACCAGTGACAGGACCAGGTGTGGTCCCCAGACCAGTGACAGGACCAGGTGTGGTCCCCAGACCAGTGACAGGACCAGGTGTGGTCCCCAGACCAGTGACAGGACCAGGTGTGGTCCCCAGACCAGTGACAGGACCAGGTGTGGTCCCCAGACCAGTGACAGGACCAGGTGTGGTCCCCAGACCAGTGACAGGACCAGGTGTGGTCCCCAGACCAGTGACAGGACCAGGTGTGGTCCCCAGACCAGTGACAGGACCAGGTGTGGTCCCCAGACCAGTGACAGGACCAGGTGTGGTCCCCAGACCAGTGACAGGACCAGGTGTGGTCCCCAGACCAGTGACAGGACCAGGTGTGGTCCCCAGACCAGTGACAGGACCAGGTGTGGTCCCCAGACCAGTGACAGGACCAGGTGTGGTCCCCAGACCAGTGACAGGACCAGGTGTGGTCCCCAGACCAGTGACAGGACCAGGTGTGGTCCCCAGACCAGTGACAGGACCAGGTGTGGTCCCCAGACCAGTGACAGGACCAGGTGTGGTCCCCAGACCAGTGACAGGACCAGGTGTGGTCCCCAGACCAGTGACAGGACCAGGTGTGGTCCCCAGACCAGTGACAGGACCAGGTGTGGTCCCCAGACCAGTGACAGGACCAGGTGTGGTCCCCAGATCAGTGACAGGACCAGATGTGGTCCCGAGACGAGTATTACATTCATGGAGAGCTAAACCGGTAGGGATTATACAGCGCCTGGGGAAGTGGGAGGCATTCAGGTTCGATCCAAGGAAGGGGAGCACAGGTCCAATTCTTTAAGTAAAGATCCCGTCCCCAGCACCCAGGAACCTGCCTGGAGGTGCTCTACATCACTAACTTTACATCCTTCTACTTAACATATTGTCGGTAATTCTAGCATTATTATTATTATTATAATCAAAAAGAAGCGCTAAGCCACAAGGACTATACAGCAGGTAATTCTAGCAATATTAATACACAGCTTTAAGACTGTCATGTCACACTCACCTGTCACCATCGTTTCGTCCGGAATTTCTTCAATAAAGCATTTTCTTTCAGTTTCCCCAATGTGAAAATACAAAGAGTTAGCAAAGGTACAAAATATGGCCAATAAGAGGAATATATAGGTATATTTGTTGATCATGTTGATGTTTTGACTGCTGTTGTCTGGCCGCCACCTGACTCACTCAACACTCAAACAACAACTATAATCCCGACTCTACTCCCAAAAATTATTTTATCTATAAAATCAGAAATAAAACATTTTGGGTTTAAAGTACTATATTTTTTACCTTAATTTGAAAGCGTGTAATTATTAGAATATACAGTACATATATATAATACACAATAAAGTGTCTCATAGGACTTTCTCCTGGCAATAGACTCAGTAATGAAGCTGACGTGGACAACTCTCGTAGGATCAAATACTTTAAACTTACTCCTAAATTAACTAGAGTGTAACATATTCCACACTTTACTCAAAATAGTAAACCTTATAGATATACCTCTCAAAACTACACAACAATTATTTCATTAAATTAAATTAAATTATAAAATATTGTTAAGTACAAAGAAAGAAAGTAACATGCCTGATCATTCCATAATATATACCCGCATTTTCCTAATTAAACGAATCATATTATTGACGTGTAAATTTATATGTATAAACCTTTCCTCTGTATGTGTGCCTCTGTATGTGTGCTCAAATTGTAAATAAATAAAAATAAAAAAAAATAAATTGTTTTCTTAATTTTAAGTCCTGATGATTATTATTATTATTATAATCAAGGGGGAAGCACTAAACCCGTAGGATTATACAGCGCCTATGGGGGGATGGAAGGCATTCAGGCTTAATTCAGGGAACTGGAGCACAGATCCAATTCCCTAGATCAAGAGCCCCTCACCAGCGTCAAGGAGTCTTCCTTGAGGGGTTAATTTTAAGTCCTGATGAGAGCCATATTTTTAACATGCCGAAATGCTCTGTATAAACGATGGCTTTCCAAATAGCTTGTGTCTATTTGTAACTATTAAAAAGATTTTTAGAAATAAACTTCATTTTTATTCTAATTTCCATGATGATATGAGCATTAAAGTCGGTGGTTCAGTAGGCAACGTTCTCGCCTCACACTGAGTGAACATGGTTCAATCCCCGGCCTAGTAGAAACACTGGACACATTTCCTTACACCTGGTGTGGGTCGCATCCTGGGGGACAAGATTGAAGGATCTCAATGGAAATAAGACAAGAGTCCTCGATAATGTACTGACTTTCTTGGGTTATCCTGAATGGCTAACCCTCCGGCTTAAAAATCCGAATAAATCTTAACTGAATGAGTGACATTTGGCTCACAACCGAAAGGTCTCGCGTTCGAACCCTCGGACCAGCGAAACGTGTGGGCAAGTTTTCCTTAATCTTCGCTGCACTAATTCCTACAATGTGGTGTAACCAGTTTCCTAAAATAAAATATGAAATTGCTGATGCTGCCCATTTAGTTATAACATTAGTAGATGTAACAGTGTAATACCTGGAGTTCATTACCTTGTAACCTGTTCATGATTGTGACCAGATCTACCCGGAGTTCATTACTTTTGTACCTTATTCAGCTATCAAAACTTCTGGGCCCAGTCCCTGGACCCACTATGTACCTCTGTAATCCTTTGACTACCACCCACAGGATGAGCATGGGGTGCATAATAGATATTAAACTAAATTAACTAATCATTGAGAGGCAGTGTAGCAAACTTACTGGGTCAGTCCCTCTCAGATCCAACCTTTCTCACTCGGTGATAATGTGAGTAGTCACGAATGCGCTTGGAATTTCTCTATTCTTTCACAG
This sequence comes from Cherax quadricarinatus, assembly GCF_038502225.1. Classification (NCBI taxonomy): domain Eukaryota; kingdom Metazoa; phylum Arthropoda; class Malacostraca; order Decapoda; family Parastacidae; genus Cherax; species Cherax quadricarinatus. The sequence continues at coordinate 15,605,577 of NC_091308.1, forward strand.
TGTGTGTGTGTGTGTGTGTACTCACCTATTTGTACTCACCTATTTGTGGTTGCAGGGGTCGAGTCCTAGCTCCTGGCCCCGCCTCTTCACCGGTTGCTACTAGGCCCTCTCTCTCCCCGCTCCATGAGCTTTATCAAACCTCGTCTTAAAACTGTGTATGGTTCCTGCCTCCACTACGTCATTTTCTAGGCTATTCCACTGCCTTACAACTCTATGACTGAAGAAATACTTCCTACTATCTCTCTGACTCATTTGTGTCTTCAACTTCCAATTGTGGCCTCTTGTTTCTGTGTCCCCTCCCTGGAACATCCTGTCCTTGTCCACCTTGTCTATTCCACGCAGTATTTTATAAGTCGTTATCATGTCTCCCCTGACCCTCCTGTCCTCCAGTGTCGTCAGGCCGATTTCCCTTAATCTTTCTTCATAGGACATTCCCCTTAGCTCTGGAACTAACCTTGTTGCAAACCTTTGTACTTTCTCTAGTTTCTTGACGTGCTTTTGGTGGCCCGGTGGCCTGGTGGCTAAAGCTCCCGCTTCACACACGGAGGGCCCGGGTTCGATTCCCGGCGGGTGGAAACATTTCGACACGTTTCCTTACACCTGTTGTCCTGTTCACCTAGCAGCAAATAGGTACCTGGGTGTTAGTCGACTGGTGTGGGTCGCATCCTGGGGGACAAGATTAAGGACCCCAATGGAAATAAGTTAGACAGTCCTCGATGACGCACTGACTTTCTTGGGTTATCCTGGGTGGCTAACCCTCCGGGGTTAAAAATCCGAACGAAATCTTATCTTATCTTATCTTTATCAAGTGCGGGTTCCAAACAGGTGCTGCATACTCCAGTATGGGCCTGACATACACGGTGTACAGTGTCTTGAATGATTCCTTACTAAGGTATCGGAATGCTGTTCTCAGGTTTGCCAGGCGCCCATATGCTGCAGCAGTTATCTGATTGATGTGTGCTTCCGGAGACATGATCGGTGTTATACTCACCCCAAGATCTTTCTCCTTGAGTGAGGTTTGCAGTCTTTGGCCACCTAGCCTATACTCTGTCTGTGGTCTTCTGTGCCCTTCCCCTATCTTCATGACTTTGCATTTGGCAGGATTAAATTCGAGAAGCCATTTGCTGGACCAGGTGTCCAGTCTGTCCAGGTCTCTTTGAAGTCCTGCCTGGTCCTCATCAGATTTAATTCTCCTCATTAACTTCACATCATCTGCAAACAGGGACACTTCTGAGTCTAACCCTTCCGTCATGTCGTTCACATATACCAAAAATAGCACTGGTCCTAGGACCGACCCCTGTGGGACCCCGCTCGTCACAGGTGCCCACTGTGATACATCATTACGTACCATGACTCGTTGTTGCCTCCCTGTCAGGTATTCTCTGATCCATTGCAGTGCCCTTCCTGTTATATGCGCCTGATGCTCTAGCTTCTGCACTAATCTCTTGTGAGGAACTGTGTCAAAGGCCTTCTTGCAGTCCAAGAAGATGCAATCAACCCACCCCTCTCTCTCTTGTCTTACTTCTGTTATTTTATCATAAAACTCCAGAAGGTTTGTGACACAGGATTTGCCTTCCGTGAATCCGTGCTGGTTGGCATTTATACTCCTGTTCCGTTCCAGGTGCTCCACCACTCTCCTCCTGATAATCTTCTCCATAATTTTGCATACTATACACGTCAATGACACAGGTCTATAGTTTAGTGCCTCTTTTCTGTCTCCTTTTTTGAAAATGGGAACTACATTTGCCGTCTTCCATACCTCAGGTAGTTGCCCAGTTTCCAGGGATGTGTTGAAGATTGTGTTAAGTGGTATGCACAACATATCTGCTCCCTCTCTAAGGACCCACGGAGAGATGTTGTCCGGTCCCATTGCCTTTGAGGTATCGATGTCCCTTAGCAGTTTCTTCACCTCCTCATCTGTATGTATGTCGTCCAACACTTGTTGGTGTATTCCTTGTTGGTGTCCCCATCTGGTCTGTCCCCCCAGAGTCCTTCCTGTCTCTACTGTAAATACTTCCTTAAATCTCGTGTTGAGCTCCTCACATACCTCTTGTGTGTGTGTGTGTGTGTGTGTGTGTGTGTGTGTGTGTGTGTGTGTGTGTGTGTGTGTGTGTGTGTGTGTGTGAGTATGAGTGTGTGTGTGTGTATGAGTGTACTCACCTATTTGTACTCACCTATTTGTGGTTGCAGGGGTCGAGTCACAGCTCCTGGCCCCGCCTCTTCGCTGATTGCTACTAGGTCCTCTCTCTCCCTGCCCCATGAGCTCTATCATACCTCGCCTTAAAACTATGTATGGTTCCTGCCTCCACCACATCACTTTCTAGGCTATTCCATGGCCTGACTACTCTATGACTGAAGAAATACTTCCTAACATCCCTTTGATTCATCTGAGTCTTCAACTTCCAATTGTGACCTCTTGTGTCTGTGTCCCATCTCTGGAACATCCCGTCTTTGTCCACCTCGTCTATTCCGCGCAGTATTTTATATGTCGTTATCATGTCTCCCCTGACCCTCCTGGCCTCCAGTGTCGTCAGGCCGATTTCCCTCAACCTTTCTTCATAGGACAATCCCCGTAGTGTGTGTATGAGTGTGTGTGCGTGTGTGTGTATGAGTTTGTGTATGTATGTATGTGTGTGTGTGTGTGTGTGTGTGTGTGTGTGTGTGTGTGTGTGTGTGTGTGTTTATGTGTGTGTGTGTATGAATTTGTATGTGTGTGTGTGTGTGTGTGTGTGTGTGTGTGTGTGTGTGTGTGTGAGAGACTCAGCAATCAACATTTGCACCAATAACTCACTCCAGTTGTGACCGGGTGTGGAAGTGTGAATTGCTCATTACTCTAAAATTTGTTCATGATTGCAGCCATGTATAAACGTAAGTAACCATTCTTACAGTATGAATTTTTTATGAGAGAGCCACAAAATTTGACTAACACAAGCCTATCCGATGTTATCCTGACGCCAAATGACTTCGAACAGGCGATAAATGACATGCCCATGCACTCTGCCCCAGGGCCAGACTCATGGAACTCTGTGTTCATCAAGAACTGCAAGAAGCCCCTATCACGAGCCTTTTCCATCCTATGGAGAGGGAGCATGGACACGGGGGTCGTCCCTCAGTTACTAAAAACAACAGACATAGCCCCACTCCACAAAGGGGGCAGTAAAGCAACAGCAAAGAACTACAGACCAATAGCACTAACATCCCATATCATAAAAATCTTTGAAAGGGTCCTAAGAAGCAAGATCACCACCCATCTAGAAACCCATCAGTTACACAACCCAGGGCAACATGGGTTTAGAACAGGTCGCTCCTGTCTGTCTCAACTACTGGATCACTACGACAAGGTCCTAAATGCACTAGAAGACAAAAAGAATGCAGATGTAATATATACAGACTTTGCAAAAGCCTTCGACAAGTGTGACCATGGCGTAATAGCGCACAAAATGCGCGCTAAAGGAATAACAGGAAAAGTCGGTCGATGGATCTATAATTTCCTCACTAACAGAACACAGAGAGTAGTCGTCAACAGAGTAAAGTCCGAGGCAGCTACGGTGAAAAGCTCTGTCCCACAAGGCACAGTACTAGCTCCCATCTTGTTCCTCATCCTCATATCCGACATAGACAAGGATGTCAGCCACAGCACCGTGTCTTCCTTTGCAGATGACACCCGAATCTGCATGACAGTGTCTTCCATTGCAGACACTGAAAGGCTCCAGGCGGACATCAACCAAATCTTTCAGTGGGCTGCAGAAAACAATATGAAGTTCAACGATGAGAAATTTCAATTACTCAGATATGGTAAACATGAGGAAATTAAATCTTCATCAGAGTACAAAACAAATTCTGGCCACAAAATAGAGCGAAACACCAACGTCAAAGACCTAGGAGTGATTATGTCGGAGGATCTCACCTTCAAGGACCATAACATTGTATCAATCGCATCTGCTAGAAAAATGACAGGATGGATAATGAGAACCTTCAAAACTAGGGAGGCCAAGCCCATGATGACACTCTTCAGGTCACTTGTTCTATCTAGGCTGGAATATTGCTGCACTCTAACAGCACCTTTCAAGGCAGGTGAAATTGCCGACCTAGAAAATGTACAGAGAACTTTCACGGCGCGCATAACGGAGATAAAACACCTCAATTACTGGGAGCGCTTGAGGTTTCTAAACCTGTATTCCCTGGAACGCAGGAGGGAGAGATACATGATTATATACACCTGGAAAATCCTAGAGGGACTAGTACCAAACTTGCACACGAAAATCACTCACTACGAAAGCAAAAGACTTGGCAGACGATGCACCATCCCCCCAATGAAAAGCAGGGGTGTCACTAGCACGTTAAGAGACCATACAATAAGTGTCAGGGGCCCGAGACTGTTCAACTGCCTCCCAGCACACATAAGGGGGATTACCAACAGACCCCTGGCAGTCTTCAAGCTGGCACTGGACAAGCAACTAAAGTCAGTTCCTGATCAGCCGGGCTGTGGCTCGTACGTTGGTTTGCGTGCAGCCAGCAGCAACAGCCTGGTTGATCAGGCGCTGATCCACCAGGAGGCCTGGTCACAGACCGGGCCGCGGGGGCGTTGACCCCCGAAACTCTCTCCAGGTAAACTCCAGGTTGTAACTTGTGAGTTCATTACCTTTGTAACTTGTGAGTTCATTACCTCGTACCTAGTTCAGCCATCAAAACTTTGGAGCCCGGTCCCTGGACCCATTGTGTACCTCTGTAATCTGTAAATACCTTTGTAACTTGTCATGATTGTGACTAGACCTACCTGGAGTTCATTACCTTTGTAAATTGTGAATTCATTACCTCTGTAACTTGCTCAGCTATCAAAACTTTGAGGCCCAGTCCCTGGACCCATTATGTACCTCTGTAATCTTTTGACTACCGCCCACAGGATGGGTATGGGGTGCATAATAAACATATTAAAATAACTAACTAACTTTCACAGTGGTTGTTTTGCACACACACATATATATATATATATATATATATATATATATATATATATATATATATATATATATATATATATATATATATATATATATATATATAGACATATATATATATATATATATATATATATATATATATATATATATATATATATATATATATATATATATATATATATATATATATATATATATATATATATATATATATATATATATATATATATACATACACACACAAACACACATGCACATCTTCCCTGACTTTTGTCTGAATTCCGTGACCGACCGGTCGGATCTCGAAACGGATTGATGTCGGAATTAAGTTAGTATGACGTATAGAAGTCGTATGCCTGTACAATATTCTTTTAACCTAATAAATTTCTCTTATGATTATTTCGTTTATTTTTATCAATTTGCTTTATTTCCTTAAGTTTCATTATTCACAAACTGATGTTCCTCACTTGTAGGTATCATTCATAGGCTTCACAAATAAAAATGCTGTATGGAATGTAGACTAGGTCAGGCCAATCAATTTTTCATGTTACTCATTATTTCAACATTCTCTTTTACCTTCTTAGTCTTTTTTATGGTTTTAACAAGAAGGCACTGGACAGGCACCTAAAGTCAGTACCTGACCAACCGGGCTGTGGTTCATACGTCAGCTTGCGTGCGGCCAGCAGTAACAGCCTGGAGATCAGACCCTGATCTGCCATGAGGCCTGGTCTCAGACCGGGCCGCGGGGGCGTTGACCCCCGAAGCTCTCTCCAGGTAACAGTACAGTATGTATAGTTGTAATAAAATCATCATCATCATAATAATAATAATCTTTATTTCTACAAGTACATGTAGAAGGTGTACAGTCCTAGCTTATATCAATAACATACTAATATACAGAAAACACCTTGTTATGCAGAGCATTTCGGGCAAATTAAGTCAGTTTTGTCCCCATAATGCGCCTCATACCAGTTGCTACACTAACACCCAGGTACCTATTTTACTGATAGGTGAACATGGACAACTGGTGTCTTAAGGAAACACTTCCAAATGTTTTTCCATCCGTACCGGGGATCGATCCTCGGACTTCAGTGTATGAGCTGAGTGATCTAGCAATCGAGCTACAGGACACCTTTATTTTCTATATTTGCGTACATATATTTGTTTTATTTTTCTAATTTATCGTATATATTTTTTTTGTCGTATGTGAGGACAGAAGTCGCGTAGGTGGGAAGTCGGGGAGGATCTGTATAAAGAGACACATGACAACTCTCTCTTCACCCATCAACAAGTCTGGGAAACAGTTCATTGCCAGGTGGCCCTTAAGAACAAGAACAACAACACTACGTGGAGGTGTGGCTGCCGGTTTTGGACGTTTAAACACCATGAATACGGATTGTAAGAAGCAGAAAACAGTAAGTATTTATTGTCGAGTTCCACATCATGTGGTGTGGTTGTGAAAATAATACAGAGGGAGATGATGGGGGATGGACTGGGCAGCAAAGTTTTAATAACTAAGCAAGTTTTAGCGGTAATGAAGTATTTGTATGTTTAGAATAATAATAATAATAATCTTTATTTCTACAAGTATATGTACAAGGTATACAGTCCTAGCTGACATCAATGGCATATTACTATATAGAAAGCCGCTTGTTATGCTGAGCATTTCAAGCAAATTAGGTCAGTTTTGTCGCAGGATGCGACCCACACCAGTCCACTAACACCTGTTTTACTATAGGTAAACTTGGACAGCAGGTGTCTTAAGGAAACGCATCCTAATGTTTCCACCCGTACCGGGGATCGGCCCCCAGACCTCAGTGTGTGAGCTGAGTGCGCTAGCAATCGTAATGAGTTATATATGCAGACATGAATTAGGCCCCCCAAAGTACGGAAACATCACCTTATATTTCAGCAAGATATGCTTGTAATAAAAAGTAAGTGGTTGTGCGTTATTTACAGTGGGCAAAGTCTGGGTATTTTTCCAGAATGGTTGGTAATATACCGCTGTAGACAAAATATTTTCGCATTTCCTGAATAATTCTGAGTTGTCTCTGAATTCATTACTTTTATCACATTCCAGCACATGATACTGCAAAGTACATAAATTCTCCATCTGGCAAACTTAACATTTTGTTTGGTGTCCTGTAGCCTGGTAGGCAATGCTTACCTCATAGCTAGGAGCCATGAATCGACCCCTGCAACCACAAGTAGGTGAGTAGACGGTGTCTGTGGTTCGCTCCCCGGGGAGAGTGGAAACATTGGGTATGGTTCCTTACTCCTACTGTCCCCATTCACCAAGCAAGTAAGTAGGTACCTGGGTGTAAATCGACTGGTGTCGGTCGCATCCTGGGGAAGAAGATTGAGGACCCCAGTGAAAATGAGGCAGATAGCCCCTCGATGATGCACTGCCTTTCTTGGTCTATCCTGGGTGGCTGACCCTCTGGGGTTAAAAATCCTAACAAAATCTTCTCTGGTGATAGTGATTTAACCTCCCAGAGATACTCATAATCCAGCCAAAGCCTGGTGGTAGTGACATCAAAGCATCTGCTTATTTTGTTGGATGCACCATAGACATGTGGCTCCTCCTGAATGATAATGGACTGACTGGTGTCAATCTCCTTAGTCAATAAAATTCAGTTGAAATTCTTTTCATATTATTCTCAAACTACTACTTGTCAGCCCAAGATTGTGATATACTTCCTCTTTGAAGGTATATGACTTTGCCAATTCATCAGTTGTATTATGCATCTAAAGACTAATGTGAGATGGAATCATCAGGTATATGCTGACTCCACTGTCCACAGTCCAACCACACCTGTTTCTGGTTTTTGACATAATCGTGCCACAGTTGATACTTAAGGAGTTAAAAGTATTTATGGATGATAAAGAACAAGTAACAATTAAAGCATCAACCATAGATACATGGACACATTTAAGTGCAGGAGTATGATAAACAGTTTAGTTGTAGGGTAGGGGCCCAGTTATTGATGGGTGCTCCAATTTCTTAGAGAGCCATCACTCAGTATGACAACAGCAGCACTACCAATGGATTGGCGAACAGAATCACAGCATACATAATTTGTGTAAGAGTGTGTTGTGTGACTAAGACATCAGTACATCTTAAGACACCCTGCTTTGCCCTGAAGCTAAGTTTTGGTTGTGATTTAAGAAGTTTTTATGGGGAAGGATAGTGGTTTGGACTGGGATAACTTCCCATGATATTAAAATGTATAAGTTAACAGTATGTGTGTGTGCACAGACTAGAAAAGCCTCTAATGGTAGGATAGCAAGAATGCAATTAATGTCCCCAAGTTGTTGGTCAGGAGAAGTCTCCAATGTACGCCTACTGGTGAGAAATTCTCATGTATATTTAGTAATACTATCAGCAGGTACTAACCTAGTATAACCTAACCTGACTTAGTCAAAGTAAACGATTTAAACTAAACCTAAAATACATTGCATAACTCATAGTTACATTTGGTTATGGTTTAATAAGTCACTGAAGCTGCTAACTTAATGGATTACTTGCTGATATCAGTGATATGAAAACCTGGTGATTTTGTCTTATAACAGTAGGAGTATTTCTTATCAATGTGGACAGTATTCTCAGGAGAAAACTCTGTCAACATAACACACTTATTACAAGAAATCCTATCCATAACACAGGAAAGGTACATGTCTGTTGTGGAAAGTGTTATTTATCAATTTTTTTTCTTATTAGCACATTGGCCATTTCCCACCAAGGCAAGGTGACCCGAAAAGGAAGAAACACTTTCATCATCATTCACTCCATCACTGTCTTGCCAGAGGCATGTCTACAATTCAGTTACAAAAACTGCAATATCAACACCCCTCCTTCAGAGTGCAAGCACTGTACTCCCACCTCCAGACTCAAGTCCAAATCTCATTTTTCCTGAATCCCTTCATAAATGTATCAATCATAACACAGTAGTAATAATAATAATATAATAATAATAATAATAATGCACCGAACAGTGACTTGGTGAGTGTGGGTGGCCACAGCCTCACCTTGAACAACACTGACCCATGTGTTTACCTGGAGTTTACCTGGAGAGAGTTTCGGGGGTCAACGCCCCCGCGGCCCGGTCTGTGACCAGGCCTCCTGGTGGATCAGCGCCTGATCAACCAGGCTGTTGCTGCTGGCTGCACGCAAACCAACGTACGAGCCACAGCCCGGCTGATCAGGAACTGACTTAGGTGCTTGTCCAGTGCCAGCTTGAAGACTGCCAGGGGTCTGTTGGTAATCCCCCTTATGTGTGCTGGGAGGCAGTTGAACAGTCTCGGGCCCCTGACACTTATTGTATGGTCTCTTAACGTGCTAGTGACACCCCTGCTTTTCATTGGGGGGATGGTGCATCGTCTGCCAAGTCTTTTGCTTTCGTAGTGAGTGATTTTCGTGTGCAAGTTCAGTACTAGTCCCTCTAAGATTTTCCAGGTGTATATAATCATGTATCTCTCCCTCCTGCGTTCCAGGGAATACAGGTTTAGAAACCTCAAGCCCTCCCAGTAATTGAGGTGTTTTATCTCCGTTATGCGCGCCGTGAAAGTTCTCTGTACATTTTCTAGGTCGGCAATTTCACCTGCCTTGAAAGGTGCTGTTAGAGTGCAGCAATATTCCAGCCTAGATAGAACAAGTGACCTGAAGAGTGTCATCATGGGCTTGGCCTCCCTAGTTTTGAAGGTTCTCATTATCCATCCTGTCATTTTTCTAGCAGATGCGATTGATACAATGTTATGGTCCTTGAAGGTGAGATCCTCCGACATAATCACTCCCAGGTCTTTGACGTTGGTGTTTCGCTCTATTTTGTGGCCAGAATTTGTTTTGTACTCTGATGAAGATTTAATTTCCTCATGTTTACCATATCTGAGTAATTGAAATTTCTCATCGTTGAACTTCATATTGTTTTCTGCAGCCCACTGGAAGATTTGGTTGATGTCCGCCTGGAGCCTTGCAGTGTCTGCAATGGAAGACACTGTCATGCAGATTCGGGTGTCATCCGCAAAGGAAGACACGGTGCTGTGGCTGACATCCTTGTCTATGTCGGATATGAGGATGAGGAACAAGATGGGAGCTAGTACTGTGCCTTGTGGAACAGAGCTTTTCACCGTAGCTGCCTCGGACTTTACTCTGTTGACGACTACTCTCTGTGTTCTGTTAGTGAGGAAATTATAGATCCATCGACCGACTTTTCCTGTTATTCCTTTAGCGCGCATTTTGTGCGCTATTACGCCATGGTCACACTTGTCGAAGGCTTTTGCAAAGTCTGTATATATTACATCTGCATTCTTTTTGTCTTCTAGTGCATTTAGGACCTTGTCGTAGTGATCCAGTAGTTGAGACAGACAGGAGCGACCTGTTCTAAACCCATGTTGCCCTGGGTTGTGTAACTGATGGGTTTCTAGATGGGTGGTGATCTTGCTTCTTAGGACCCTTTCAAAGATTTTTATGATATGGGATGTTAGTGCTATTGGTCTGTAGTTCTTTGCTGTTGCTTTACTGCCCCCTTTGTGGAGTGGGGCTATCCCACTAGATCATCCCACTATTTTTCATCTTGTCCTCTATAATCAAGTTAAGGCCCATGATTTTTGTGCAACCAGTTTTATGTGGCTAGGGGATCGTCTCAGCAGAAAAGATTGGGGTAACCTGACAGAGGAATATCCTGTGGAGCAGGAAGGTAGAAATGGTTGCGATATAACATTGTTGAGAGCACTGTACAAGGGGTTCCAGCTACATATACTATTTCAAACTGGAAAATTATATCACACAAAAATGATCCTAAATGGATAAACAATAATTAAAACATCTTAAAGGTCAAAAGAGAGGCACTTATAGACAAATCAAAAGGGGATAGACACACTCAAGGAGCTAGTATATTCAGTAAATAAAGAAAGGAATGAGAAGCCAAGAGAGATTATGAAATTGAATTTGCAAAGGAATCTCAGCCCAACCCAAAAGGTTTCATGCATATAGGAGTAAAATTTTGGAAAATAAATGCTCACTTAAAAATTAGTTAGGTCTGCTTACTGTCAGTGATAAAAATGCTTACAATTTTTAAAACTTATTTCCTCTCTGTATTAATGCAGAAAGATATTAGCAGAAAGTCCAAAAATCACTAATTATATATGTCAGGGTGAAAATAAGTTATGCAAGGTCACTAGAGATTATTCTCAGACAATTAGGTTAGAACTAAATAAATCACTAGGTCCTTTTGAACTGTTCTGAAGGGCTATACCTCTTCAAGGGGGGCTCCTTGGCATGGTGAAGAGGCTCTTGGTCTGAGGAATTAGACCTGTCGGTCTCCTTCCTCAGACCGAATATAATTACCCCCCAATCCCCCCTTCCCTATCCCATCCTCCCCTTTCTCCTTTCCTCCTCCTCCTCCTCCTCCCCACCCCTCCCTTTTGCCCTTCCTTTTTGGCCTTTGGGATTTTTTCCCACAGGTGCGCTAGTTCCTAGGTAGGGGACAGGGTACCGGGGTCTATCTCATTCCATTGAGGTTCTTGGCGGTAGCGTAGTTTGCTGTGGAATCTGGATTGCCTGGGGATGTCCCGATCCCTCTCTGGTATCCCGTAGGGTGGCTTTAGGTGTCTTTCGGGTGACGGGTGTATCTCTGGAAGCCACCTTTCGGATTCCGGGGGTGGTAGCCGAAGGAGGTATGCTTTGTGGCGGATATCCGGCCGCCCTCTCTTTTGTCCACCGAGATAGCTCGGCAGATGTGAGGTTGTTATCTGGATTGCTGGTTTACTGGCATGATGGGTAGGGTATGGCACAGGTTCCATGCTGCATCTGCACTACTTGCGGTGCTGAGGTCCTCTTGGGCGCGGAGGGAGATTTCTGGCCCTTTCATTCCTCCTAGGAACTATCCCTCCCCAGTCCCCCCTTTTTTTTTCTTTTTTTTTCTTTTCTTTTCTTTTTTTTTTCTCTTAAAAACAAAAAGAAAGAAGTAACCTAACCATGGAGTACCCGATCCATGACCCCGCTACCCCCGGGCCCCTTATTGTTACCGCACCCCGTTCTGACCTCGCCTCGTCTTTTCGCCACTCTTCGTACATTCCTAAAGGCCCTGTACCTCTTGCTGGTGCTGTTTCATCACCCGCTTCAGGTGCCGGGGTTTCGACTGACTCCTTCGATTTGTCTGACCTCTGCTCTCCTTTGAACATGCTTCCGGCTTCTCCCTCTACGGTGCGGCAATTTTCGAATCGCCAGCCTGCCCCACGTCGGACCGACTCTGGTCCCACTTCTAAACGTCAATGACAATCTCCTGATGTTACTTCGTTACCTTCCCATTCTACTCAGAAAAGACTGACACGTCATGCACTCTCTCTCCACACTCAGTTTTGGACCACAAAATGGACTAAATTCTTTACATTAAGACCGACTTCTACTGCCTATCTTTCCGACCATAGTACAGTGGACCCCCGGTTAACGATTTTAATCCGTGCAAGAGGGCTCATCGTTATGCGAAATAATCGTTATGCGAATGAATTTTCCCCATAAGAAATAATGGAAATAAAATTAATCCGTGCAAGACGCCCAAAAGTATGAAAAATTTTTTTTTTTACCACATGAAATGTTAATTTTAATACACACAAACTGAAAAAGGCATGCACAATTACATGACACTTACTTTTATTGAAGATCTGGTGATGATTGATGGGATGGGAGGAGGGGAGAGCATTATCTTCTTACTGTTTAGAAGGGGAATCCCCTTCCATTAGGACTTGAGGTAGCAAGTCCTTTTCTGGGGTTACTTCCCTTCTTCTTTTAATGCCACTAGGACCAGCTTGAGAGTCACTGGACCTCTGTCGCACAACAAATCTGTCCATAGAGCTCTGTACCTCCCGTTCCTTCAAGACTTTCCTAAAATGGGCCATAACATTGTCATTGAAATAGTCACAAGCACGGCTTGCAACAGCTGTGTCAGGGTGATTTTCATCTATAAAGGTTTGCAGTTCAACCCACTCTGCACACATTTCCTTAATCTTTGAAGTAGGCACAATGGATTCCACAACTGGCATAGGCTTCTCAGGGTTAGCCCCAAACCCTTCAAAATCTTTCTTAATTTCCATACTAATTCCCACCCTTTTTACCACAGGGTTGGCACTAGAAGCTTTCTTGGGGCCCATGGTCACTTATTTTCCACAAACAGCACCGAAAACACTGTAATAATACGAAATATTCCGAGTGTATGCTTGGATGTTACCGCGGAGGCTGGCTGGTAAACAATGGGACGGCCGGCACATGTGAGGGCACATTGGACGCGTCTCGGACGAAAATCGGTATGCAGGTTTTTAATCGGTATGCGGGGCAAAAATTTTGCGATAAAAGTAATCGTTATGCGGAAAAATCGCTATGCGATGCCATCGTTATGCGGGGGTCCACTGTATTGGCAAAGCGCTCCTAAGCCACGTTGGTAGAGATATTTCCTTTCATGCTCTTAAGAGTGGTACGCGCATCATTACAGTCCAGAATTCTACCCAAGCTCATGATCTTTCTCTTCTTTCACATATCGATACTATTCCTATCACTATCGAAAAACATCATTCCCTCAATTCTTGTAGTGGTACGGTTATTCTGCCCCATACCATAGTCCAACAGAATTTCCAGACATGTGGCACTGACATTCTCGAACAGCTGGAACTCCAAGATCTCCCAATTCTCAAGGTAGACACTTATGTTCTTCCTGCCCGCAGGTGAAGACGATACCCTTGCAATGTGGCTCGTTTAACTTTTGACAGCTGTGAACTCCCATCCTCTGTTTATGTAGCAGGACATCGATTACAAGTTCGGAAGGTGATCCCTACACTGCAACAGTGTAGGAATTGCTGGCGATTTGGCCACCCAGCAAAATATTGCAGATCTATAGCCGAATGCCCAGTCTGTGGTGCCGATGACCATTCTAATACGTCTTGCAGTCAAACTCAATTGTCATGAGGCTCACCTTTTGTACTCTCGCCGTTGCCAGGTCTACTTAAATGACTTCACCTGGTCTGCTCTCCCGGATTTACATGACGGCGATCATTTCCCAATCATTCTTACTTCCCCTTCATATTCACCACCTCTTCGTAACCCACGCTGGCAATTTGATCAGGCAAATTGGAACCTCTACTCACAACTAACTGTTTTTAGTGAGGTTCCTTCTTCGTCCTTCATTGATGAGCTTTTACACCTCTTCTCGTCCTCCGTTTTAACCGCAGCTTCTCATTCTATACCCCAAACTTCGGGCAGGCATTCTCAGAAATGCGTGCCTTGGTGGTCTCCTGCTTGTGCTCGTGCAGTACGTTTGAAACACGCTGCGTGGGGCAGGTACCGGTACAATAGAATCACAGAGAGACTACTTGATTTTAAGCAGAAGCGTGCGATCGCTCGCCGTGTCATCCGTGATGCTAAATGCACTTGCTGGCGAGATTATGTCTCCACCATCACCTCTGCTTCCTCTATGAGTGCAGTCTGGAAAAAAGTACGAAAACTGAGTGGTAAATAATCTCTTGACCCTGCTCCTGCTCTGCGGGTTGCTGGTGTTGATATAGCAAACCCACTAGATGTTGCCAATGAAATTGGCAATCATCTGGTCCGTATTTCTCAGGGGCTCCATCTATGCCCCTCGTTTCTTTCCTCAAAGTCTGCCAGAGAGTTAGCACCCTTGGACTTTTCTTCTCTCAGAGAAGAACAGTATAATGTGCCTTTTACACTTCAGGAACTGGAGGCAACACTCTCAGCTTGCCGATCATCGGCAGCTGGGCCCGACAACATTCATATTCGTATGCTACAACATTTACATCAGTCAGCCCTTGCAGTCCTTTATGCCTTTTCAATCTTATTTGGTCACAAGGAGCTCTTCCACAGCTGTGGAAATCTGCCATTGTTCTCCCTTTCCGCAAACCGGGCACTACGGGACATGAAGCCTCCCACTATCGTCCCATTGCTCTTACTAGTGCAGTTTGCAAAGTGATGGAACGCCTGGTAAATAGACGTTTAGTATGGTATTTAAAGACACACAACAGTCTCTCCACTCGTCAATATGGCTTTCGTAAGGGCCGTTCTACCATAAACCCCTTACTACGCTTGGATACGTATGTTCGTAATGCCTTCGCGAATAACCACTCAGTTATTGCCATATTTTTTGACCTTGAGAAGGCATATGACACAACTTGGAGGTATAATATTTTGGCCCAAGCCCACTCCTTAGGCCTCCGAGGCAATCTACCATACTTCCTTAAGAACTTTTTTACTGAAAGACATTTCCGTGTTCGGGTTAATAATGTGCTCTCCCCAGACTTTATCCAAGCTGAAGGTGTCCCCCAGGGATGTGTTCTGAGCACAACACTTTTTCTCCTTGCTATAAATGATTTGGCCTCTAGTCTTCCATCAAATATTTGGTCATCACTCTATGTTGATGACTTCGCTATTTCTTGTGCAGGCGCTGACTGTCACCTTATTACAGTTTCTCTCCAGCATGCGATCGACCATGTTTCCATTTGGGCCACCACACATGGGTTTAAATTTTCCAGTACCAAAACTCACCAAATTACTTTCACTAGACACTCTGTCATCTCCGATCATCCTTTGTACCTCTATGGCTCCTGTATCCCTGAACGTGATACAGTCAGGTTTCTAGGCCTAATCTTTGACCGTAGGTTATCCTGGAAACCTCACATTACCTCTCTGAAGGCAACTTGTCACAGCCGGCTGAACCTTCTTAAAGTCCTTGCTCATCTTTCATGGGGAGCTGATCGTCGAACTCTCCTTCGTCTACATTCCACCCTCGTTTTATCGAACCTTGATTATGGTGACCAGATCTATTCAGTGGCCTCTCCTGCTACTCTCTCTAGCCTTAACCCCATTCATCACCAAGGATTATGTTTATGCTTTGGTGCTTTTTGCTCTTCCCCTGTCGAGAGCCTCTATGCAGAAGCGAATGTTCCATCCTTATCCGATCGCCGTGATGCCCATTGCCTTCGCTACTATGTACGTTCTCATGATCTCCGCAGTCCTTCCATTTATAGAATGGTCACTGATATTAGTAGACATTCTTTATTCGTTCGCCGCCCCTGTTTGCTCCGTCCCTTCTCTCTTCACCTACATTTGCCCTTGTCTTCTCTTCAATTACCACCTTTCTATGTTCATGTTGCATCTCACTTTTCCCTACCCCCCTGGGAAGTTCCAGCTGTTCGAGTCTGTTCTTTCTCACTCCCTTGCTCGATAGCCCAACTGTCTACGGTAGCTTCCCGCTCTCTTTTTCTTGACCACTTCCACTCTCATTCTCGTGCCATTGCAGTGTACACAGATGGCTCTAAGTCTTCTGACGGCGTAGGGTTCGCAGCAGTGTTTCTGGACAGCATCGTACGAGGGCATTTACTATCTTCGGCTAGTATTTTTACTGCTGAATTGTATGCCATTCTTGCAGCACTTATCAGTATTGCATCTATGCCTGTATCATCGTTTGTGATTGTCTCAGACTCCCTTAGTGCTTTACAGGCTATACAGAAATTTGATACACCTCACCCCTTAGTCCTCCGTATCCAACTTTGGCTATGCCACATCTCTACCAAACATAAAGATATTCTTTTTTGTTGGGTCCCTGGTCATGTTGACATACAGGTCAATGAACAGGCAGACACTGCTGCGCGGTCAACAGTACATGACCTACCAGTTTCATATAGAGGTGTTCCATTTACGGACTATTTTGCTGCAATAGCTACCCACCTTCACACCCGTTGACAACAACGTTGGTCTACTCGGTAACAAACTTCAATCTATTAAACCGAGTATAGGTTACTGGCCGTCTTCTTGTCACCAGTGTCGAGGTTGGGAGACTACTCTCTCCCGTCTTCGCATTGGACATACTTGTCTTACTCATGGATATCTCATGGAGAGGCGCCCTGCTCCTCTCTGTGAGAATTGTCAGGTTCTATTATCCGTCAGCCACATTCTGTTAGACTGCCCACTTTATCAACGAGCACGCAGAATTTACCTCCAACGTCGTCTTCGCTCCGCTGCTCTCTCTTTACCTTCCCTTCTCGCTGATGGACCTACCTTTCATCCGGACTCTCTCATTGACTTTTTGACAACAACTGACTTACTTCACAAACTCTGATACCTTCAGCCCTTTCTACCTCAATCTCTTGCTAACCCTCTACCCCCGCACTATCCCCTGCCCCTCTGTTTTCTGTAACCTACTGATCATCCCTTCCCCCTTCTGCCGCCCAATACCCTTGCTTCCTTCCCTACCCTGCAGCGCTGTATAGCCCTTGTGGCTTAGCACTTCTTTTTTATTATAATAATAATGAAGGGCTATAGTGGAATATAAGGAGGAACCTAGGTAACTGTTGGCTGATCTTCTCAGCAGACCACTACAGACTGGTATTGTACTGGATAATTGAAAAATGGCAAATGTGATACCTAACTACAAAGGAGGGGATGAGTCCTCAGCCTTGAATTATAGGTTGGTTAGCCTAACCTCCACTGGGGAATAATTGAAGGAATCTATAATTGCTGGAGCAATTCGAAGCCACCATGAAAGATACAAATTGTTCAGTGATTCTTAGTATGGTTTTACAAAGGCTTTCTTCCCTTACGAATTTACTTATCTTTTTTATTAAGGTATTCAAGGTGGACCGTGATAGAGAATATGAATAGGGAAAATTTTCTCTTGGATCAAGGCATAGTTGATCGATAATCAAGAGAGGTTTTGCGTAAATGGGGGAAAATCGGAGTAGGGATGCATCACAGATGTTGTGCCACAGAAGTCAGTTTTCTGCCCTTTGTTTTTCACAAAATATATAAATGACATAGTTGAGGGAATAAAGAGCACCATACAATACAATTTTTATTTCCTTATGCTGTACAAGTAATGAAGTTACATAACATGTAATAAAACATTGGTTTGCACAAAAGAAAGTCACTAATGTGCAATGCATTTTGGGCAAACTAATGCTTAAAAGTTACTTAAGATTTAGACATAGACTCTAAATAGAAGTTCTTATGTAGTTAACTACAATCGTATATACAATAAGAAAGGTAGCTAATGAACAAATGGTACGATTTCAAAAGTATGGCTTCTTTCAGACTGATTCAGTGATCTTCAGTTTGTGGAGTGATTGACTAGAGATGGTGAAGATACAGGAAGTTGCTTAGTTACAATAAAAAATACAATGTGAGATGTGTTACCAGTTTTCTATGGGAGTTGAAGAAAGGCTGGAAGAACAGGTACAGAACGGAATGAGCTGGTTTTGTTTGACAGCATATGCTGTTTCAATTTTGTTGAGGCCTTTAGGGTGCTACAGGAAGATGTAGATAGGCTGATGCAGTGGCAGATGCAGTTCATTGTGGACAAATGTAAGGTTCTAATCCTGGGAAAAGATAATATCCATGGCTTTTATAAGCTAAATAATGTAAATCTTAGTCATTTCAGATGTGAGAAAAGCCTTAGGAATTCTGGTTAGCAGTAATTTAAAACCAAGACAACATTCCATATTTGTTTGCAATAAAACTAGTAGAATTCTTGACTTCATATCACGAATTACTGTGTAAATAATAGGAGCCCAGAGGTTATACAGTAAAACCTCCATGAAACAGACTATTAATGGGGAAGGAGTGTTCATCTTAGTGAAAATCCATTACATGTATATTCAAAATTTTAATTTATCTCTCTCTTTACCCCCTCTCTCCCACTTTCTCTCTTCTCCCTCTCCCTATCCCCTTTCCTTCCCTCTCCCCCCCTCTCCCCCTCCTTCCCTCTCTGTATTATCCTTATTCTTGTACTTTCAGGTAATATTAGTAAGTTTTATTTAGGCACAGGTACACATAAGTACATACAATTATCTTACATAATGTAAATTAGCTAGGATAACCCAAAAAACTCGGAGAAAGTGACTTGACTTCCATTGGAGTAATAGATTTGTGATCACTTGCACCAAGCTCTTTAGTGATCTCTAAGTTATTTGCGAGGGTTTCATTATTTGGCAAGACTAGGTCGAACAAATTATTACCTCTCTGGTAAGCTCTGTTATAAACTGCTGCAGAAAGCAGTCCAAAGTTCCATTTTGCACTCCTTAAGAATCTATTTTCTTCAGACCCACTATAAAAAATTAATTACTGGAATATCGTTTGTGTCATCATGTGTGAAAACCAAGAAGAAATAATTATTAAAAATTAAGCACATTTCATTCTTGTCAATACGCTGTCCAGAGTTTTAAGAGGACCTAACTTTTCTCTAATCTTTGTTCTACATACTGTACCTGGAAATAACATTTTGGGTTTGTTTTCAAATCCTTAGCAACTTTAATTTCATAGTCCTGTTTAGCTTTTTTTTTTTTTACCCCCCTTTTTTTTTAACCTCCCTCTTAATGTGAATATATAGATCCATGAGATGGCTCTCACTTCTTCTGATTTATAAATTCCTTTCTTCTCCCCTAAAGATGTTTGAGCCTATGGTTCATCTATTTTGGATCATTTCTATTCAATTTCAGTTCCTTAAATGGAACAGATGATCTTTAAAAAATAAAGAATAAAGATTTTATTTCTTTGCAAAGGTTACAATGTGTAATTACAATTTCAATGTGTAATTAGAAAGCCACTATCATGCCGGGGCATTCCGGGCAGCAATTCTAGTGTTCCCTGACATTAAGTACCACCCCTACATCCCTTCACATAGTGCCACTGACTTTCCAGTATTCATCGATAACTCCACCTCATTCTGCCTATGACCTAGTTGTACTTTAGCTCATTCCAGCACGACACATAGACAACACCAACTCCATTATGTGTATTAGTGACTATACTCTACATGACCAAAATGCTATAGCTATATACTTGTCCAAACTTCCCACCACTACAGATATCAGTACTAAAACTCAACCCACAACTCAGGATATAAATAACCATAATTTAAACCTAGAAGATGATTGATCACGTTGACCCTGATCTAAACCTCCATAATCTGACACACAATCAAAACCTATTGGAAAGTAACTGCCTTTACTACACAGCATCACAAGCCAGCACTATCCTAAACAATGCTAAAAGTCTATCAGTACTTAACTACAACATCAGGTCCTTAAGCAAACACTATGATGACCTCCTGGCACTCCTTGAATCACTAAAGACACCCTTCTCCTGCATTATTCTTACCGAGACCTGGCTTAAGCAGGACATAATAGATATCTACCCTCTACCAGGATACACAGCAATCCACAACTGCAGACCATACCAAGTTGGGGGGTGGTATTGCAATCTATTACTCTAACCAATTATCTTGTATTAGCACCACTTGCTTCAGTGATGAATATGGAGAATTCATTTTTGCTAATTTTACTGTAAAAAACCTTAAGACGCCTATAACAATCGGTGCCATTTACCGGATACCCCACACAAACATCCCAAATTTCAGTGAGAAACTAAAGGCACTAATAACACACAGACAAATGAATAAGCACCACCTTCTCTTAGCTGGAGACTTCAACATCAACCTTGGCCTACTAGATGATCAGCCTGTAACTGATTTCATCAACAATATGAACAACACACTTCTCATACCAACAATAACTAAATCAACCAGGCTCACTGAAACGAGTGCAACCATAATAGACCACATATGGACCAATATACTAGCCCCCCTTAAATCAGGGATAATCACAGATAGCACTACAGACCACTACCCTACCTTCCTCTTGACAAACATTAGTAAACCACCACTTGAATACAACAAAGTTCCATTTAGACTCCATGATGAGGCCTCAGTAAGGAAGTTCACAGCTGACCTAGAGACTGTTGACTGGCCTACAGAATTCTCCAAGGCCAATGGTATTGACGACTGGACAGACATTTTTCTTAACAAATTACTTAGACTATACAACAAACATTGTCCTATAAAAACGAAACATCACAAACAAACGGCTTGGTTGCCCATGGCTAACCAGCACCATTCTGAAATCCATTTATAAGAAACACCAATATGAAAAGCAATATAGACAGGGCTTAATACACAAAGATTTTCTTAAACACTATTCATCAGTCCTCACCAAAGTAATAAAGAAAGCCAAACAACTATACTACTCCAGTAGATTCACTGACACAAGAGGAGATATAAAAAAGACCTGGAAAACACTCTCTCAGATTCTAGGGACCCACAAACTGAAAAAACCAAGAATATTGCCCTAACTAAACCTAATGAAACACCACTGCATCCCACTGACACAGCTAACAAGATAAACGACTTCTTCTCAACCATAGGTTCTAATCTCGCCAATAAAATCCCACATACCAATGCCCATGCCGGGGACTACCTAGATGGGAATTTCCCAAATTCCTTCTATCTTGCTCCAACTGAGCCCATGGAAGTCACCGAGATTATAAAGTCACTTAAAAATAACTCAGGGAATCTGTCTCATGTCCCACCATTATTGTACAAGAGAGCGGCCCATGTCCTCTCGCATGCTATCTCATTACTTTTTAACAAGTCACTAGAAACTAGCACCTTCCCGAAACTACTAAAGACGGCAAGGGTTACACCAATACAGATTTAAACAACTATAGGCCAATATCAAACTTACCATTGCTATCCAAATTCTTTGAGAAACTCGTGCACAGGAGACTATATTCATTTATAACGGCACAAAACATTCTCAACCCCTGCCAATTTGGATTCAGGAAAAATAAAAGCACTAACGATGCAATCATAAAAATGCTAGATCTGCTTTACACAGCATTGGAAAATAAGGAATATCCACTAGGAATTTTTATTGACCTAAGAAAAGCTTTTGACACAGTAGACCACGGCATCCTACTCCACAAACTTGACCATTATGGTATAAGAGGCCATGCGCTTGCATATTTCAAATCTTACCTTATTAATAGGTATCAGTATGTCACCATTAAAGACAGCATCAAAAACACAGCCACTTGATACTGGAGTTCCGCAGGGAAGTGTCCTTGGTCCCCTGCTCTTGCTCATATACATCAATGATCTTCCAAACGTATCTCAACACCTGAACCCCATTCTCTTTGCTGACGACACGACTTATGTCATCTCTCACCCTAATCTTGCCACCCTCAACACCATTGTTAATGAGGAGCTGATCAAAATATTGACTTGGATGACAGCCAATAAACTTAAGCTTAACACTGACAAAACCTACTACATTATGTTTGGTAGCAGAGCAGGAGATGCGCAAATTAACATTAAGATCGACAACACTCTAATTGCCAGGCATAATGAGGGCACATTCCTAGGCCTATACCTCGACAACAACCTGAACTTCAGCACCCATATCCAACACATAACCAAAAAAAGTATCCAAAACGGTTGGGATCCTCTCCAAGATATGATACTACGTGCCGCAAACTGCCCTTCTCACACTATACCATTCACTTATATATCCATACCTCACCTATGCTATATGTGCTTGGGGTTCAACTGCAGCAACACACCTAAAGCCAATAATAACCCAACAAAAAGCCGCAGTAAGAATAATCACTAAATCCCATCCCTGGCAACACACCCCCCCACTCTTCATAGATCTAAACTTGCTCCCTGTTCAGTACATCCACACTTACTACTGTGCAATCTACATCTACAGGACCTTAAATTCCAATATTAACCTTGACCTAAAATGCTTTCTTGATAATTGCGACAGAACCCACAGGCACAATACCAGACACAAACATCTCTATGACATTCCCCGTGTCCGACTAAACCTTTACAAAAATTCAATGTATGTCAAAGGCCCTAAAATCTGGAACACCCTACCTGAAAATTCTAAAACTGCAGACACATTCATCACCTTCAAAACTACCATCAGAAAACATCTTATCTCCCTGATACACCCTGTCAACTAATTACACGAATACCACCTGGTGGTTAACACTTACACTCACTCACCCATTTGACCATAAACAGAAATATCAATCTCAATCTCAAAATAATGAATCTTAACTAGTCATAAGTTGGCCTGTGATACTCCAATACTGAAACTATGTATAGTGCCAAAACAAAAGCATTCACATTGCTAAACTCACAAACTAGTATTTAGTCACTTAGCCATAATACCAACTTACCTCATAATTTTGTAATATTTTAAACTTAAGATTTAATTTAAGTCTGCCCGAAATGCCTAGCCATGCTAGGTGTTCTAGTGGTACACTCTGTAATTATTATTTTACTACATGTAAACAATGCAATAACCAAATTCTGTAAACTCAGCATTGTAATCCTTATAGAGAATAAACTTTGAATTGAATTTAAACTCACAATATTGCTACCCTGATAAGTCATCTTGCCAAATTCTATTGTACCATATTCCACTGCTTTTCCACAAAACCCATACCTCTGACTATATCTAATTTAAAGTCCTAACAGCTCCCTCCACCGCACTGGCCAATGCCTCCGCACCTGCCCTGGATAAGTGAACCCCATCCCTGGCATACACGTCATTTCTGCCATAGAAGAGGTCCTAGTTATCTATAAATGGTACTGCAATGTCCTTACAGTGCTTGTCTAGCGAGCAATTAACACCAGTTTCCTTGGACTACAATTACAGTGGACCCTCAACCAGCGATATTAATCCGTTCTTGAGAGCTCATCGTTAATCGAAATAATCGTTAGTGAAGTTAATTTTCCCCATAAGAAATAATGAAAATCAAATTAATCCGTGCAATAAACTAAGGGAGGAGGAAGTTCGGGTGAGATATAAGCGACTATTGGCAGAAAGGTGGGCTAGTGCAAAGATGAGTAGTGGGGGGGTTGAAGAGGGTTGGAATAGTTTTAAAAATGCAGTATTAGAATGTGGGGCAGAAGTTTGTGGTTATAGGAGGGTGGGGGCAGGAGGAAAGAGGAGTGATTGGTGGAATGATGAAGTAAAGGGTGTGATAAAAGAGAAAAAGGTAGCTTATGAGAGGTTTTTACAAAGCAGAAGTGTTATAAGAAGAGCAGAGTATATGGAGAGTAAAAGAAAGGTAAAGAGAGTGGTGAGAGAGTGCAAAAGGAGAGCAGATGATAGAGTGGGAGAGGCACTGTCAAGAAATTTTAATGAAAATAAGAAAAAATTTTGGAGTGAGTTAAACAAGTTAAGAAAGCCTAGGGAAAATATGGATTTGTCAGTTAAAAACAGAGTAGGGGAGTTAGTAGATGGGGAGATGGAGGTATTGGGTAGATGGCGAGAATATTTTGAGGAACTTTTAAATGTTAAGGAAGAAACAGAGGCAGTAATTTCATGCACTGGTCAGGGAGGTATACCATCTTTTAGGAGTGAAGAAGAGCAGAATGTAAGTGTGGGGGAGGTACGTGAGGCATTACGTAAAATGAAAGGGGGTAAAGCAGCTGGAACTGATGGGATCATGACAGAAATGTTAAAAGCAGGGGGGGATATAGTGTTGGAGTGGTTGGTACTTTTGTTTAATAAATGTATGAAAGAGGGGAAGGTACCTAGGGATTGGCAGAGAGCATGTATAGTCCCTTTATATAAAGGGAAAGGGGACAAAAGAGACTGTAAAAATTATAGAGGAATAAGCTTACTGAGTATACCAGGAAAAGTGTACGGTAGGGTTATAATTGAAAGAATTAGAGGTAAGACAGAATGTAGGATTGCGGATGAGCAAGGAGGTTTTAGAGTGGGTAGGGGATGTGTAGATCAGGTGTTTACATTGAAGCATATATGTGAACAGTATTTAGATAAAGATAGGGAAGTTTTTATTGCATTTATGGATTTAGAAAAGGCATATGATAGAGTGGATAGAGGAGCAATGTGGCAGATGTTGCAAGTATATGGAATAGGTGGTAAGTTATTAAATGCTGTAAAGAGTTTTTATGAGGATAGTGAGGCTCAGGTTAGGGTGTGTAGAAGAGAGGGAGACTACTTCCCGGTAAAAGTAGGTCTTAGACAGGGATGTGTAATGTCACCATGGTTGTTTAATATATTTATAGATGGGGTTGTAAAGGAAGTAAATGCTAGGGTGTTTGGGAGAGGGGTGGGATTAAATTATGGGGAATCAAATTCAAAATGGGAATTGACACAGTTACTTTTTGCTGATGATACTGTGCTTATGGGAGATTCTAAAGAAAAATTGCAAAGGTTAGTGGATGAGTTTGGGAATGTGTGTAAAGGTAGAAAGTTGAAAGTGAACATAGAAAAGAGTAAGGTGATGAGGGTGTCAAATGATTTAGATAAAGAAAAATTGGATATCAAATTGGGGAGGAGGAGTATGGAAGAAGTGAATGTTTTCAGATACTTGGGAGTTGACGTGTCGGCGGATGGATTTATGAAGGATGAGGTTAATCATAGAATTGATGTGCGTTGAGGTATATGTGGAGTCAAAAAACGTTATCTATGGAGGCAAAGAAGGGAATGTATGAAAGTATAGTAGTACCAACACTCTTATATGGGTGTGAAGCTTGGGTGGTAAATGCAGCAGCGAGGAGACGGTTGGAGGCAGCGGAGATGTCCTGTTTAAGGGCAATGTGTGGTGTAAATATTATGCAGAAAATTCGGAGTGTGGAAATTAGGAGAAGGTGTGGAGTTAATAAAAGTATTAGTCAGAGGGCAGAAGAGGGGTTGTTGAGGTGGTTTGGTCATTTAGAGAGAATGGATCACAGTAGAATGACATGGAAAGCATATAAATCTATGCACAGTTACATGACACTTACCTTTATTGAAGATCTGGTGATGATTGATGGGATGGGAGGAGGGGAGACCGTTGATCTTCTTAGTGTTTAGAAGGGGAATCCCCTTCCATTAGCACTTGAGGATATGATTGATGGGATGGGAGGAGGGGAGACAAGTCTTTTTCTGGGGTTACTTCCCTTGTTCTTTTAATGCCACTAGGACCAGCTTCAGAGTCACTGGACTTCTGTCGCACAACATATCTGTCCATAGATACCTGTACCTCTCGTTCCTTTATGACTTTCCTAAAGTGGTTCACAACATTGTCAGTGTACAGGTTGCCAACATGGCTTGCAGTAGCTGTGTCAGGGTGATTTTCATCAAAAAAGGTTTGCACTTCAAGCCACTTTGCACACATTTCCTTAATCTTAGAAGTAGGCAACTTCTTCAATTTCTCTATCCCCTCCTCCGAAGCAGTTTCCTCAGGTCTGCCCTCTTGCTGTTCAAGATGATCTAGCAACTCATCAGTGGTTAGTTCTTCATTGTCCTCCTCCACCAGCTCTTCCACATCCTCCCCACTAACCTCCAACCCCAAGGACTTCCCCAATGCCACAATGGATTCCTCAACTGGCATAGGATTCTCAGGGTTAGCCTCAAACCCTTCAAAATCCCTTTTGTCTACACATTCTGGACACAGTTTTTTTCCAAGCAGAGTTCAAGGTCCTCTTAGTCACTTCCTCCCAAGCCTTACCTATAATGTTTACACAATTGAGGATGGTAAAATGATCTTTCCAAAACTCTCTTAGAGTCAGTTGAGTTTCTGAGGTCACTACAAAGCACCTTTCAAACATAGCTATTGTGTACAGTTTCTTGAAGTTGGAAATGACCTGCTGGTCCATGGGCTGCAGGAGAGGAGTGGTACTAGGAGGCAAAAACTTCACCTTAATGAAGCTCATGTCCCTAGAAAGTCACTCTGCCAAGTCTGAAGGATGACCAGGAGCATTGTCTAATACCAGGAGGCACTTAAGGTCTAATTTCTTTCAATTTTTCACATTGGGGGCAAATGCATGGTGTAACCAGTCATAGAAAAAGTCCCTAGTGACCCATGCCTTACTGTTTGCCCTCCACAGCACACACAAATTAACCTTGACGACATTGTTTTTCCTGAACACTCTGGGAGTTTCAGAGTGATACACCAATAAAGGCTTCACTTTGCAATCACCACTAGCATTGGCACACATCAACAGAGTAAGCCTGTCTTTCATAGGCTTATGTCCTGGGAGTGCCTTTTCCTCCTGAGTAATGTACGTCCTGCTTGGCATTTTCTTCCAAAACAGGCCTGTTTCGTCACAATTAAACACTTGTTCAGGTTTCAGTCCTTCACTGTCTATGTACTCCTTGAATTCCTGCACATGTTTTTCAGCCGCTTTGTGGTCCGAACTGGCAGTCTCACCATGCCTTATCACACTATGAATGCCACTACGCTTCTTAAATCTCTCAAACCAACCTTTGCTGGCCTTAAATTCACTCACATCACTAGTTGCTGGCATTTTTGTAATTAAATCGTCATGCAACTTCCTAGCCTTTTCACATATGATCGCTTGAGAGATGCTATCTCCTGCTATCTGTTTCTCGTTTATCCACACCAATAAGAGTCTCTCAACATCTTCTACCGCTTGCGATCTCAGTTTCGAAAACATAGTTGCACCTTTGGCAGGAACAGCTTCCTTGATTGCCGTTTTCTTGCCCACAATAGTAGCGATGGTTGATTGGGGTTTATTATACAACCTGACCAGCTCAGAGACACGCACTCCACTTTCATACTTAGCAATGATCTCTTTCTTCATCTCCATAGTAATTCTCACCCTTTTTGCTGTAGGGTTGGCACTAGAAGCTTTCTTGGGGCCCATGGTGACTTATTTTGCAGGTGCAATCACTACAAAGGCTGTGATAATATGAAATGTTCCAGTTGTATGTTTGGAAGCGACCGCGGTGGCTGGCTTGTAAACCCTGGCACCCACAGGACAAGTGAGGTGCGCTCAGGCCAAAGTGGACGCGTCTCGTACGGAACGAATAGCTCTGGTCGGGTTTTTAAGCGCTAGTCGAGGCAAAACTTTTGCGTTAAAATGTATCGCTAGTCAGATTCATCGTTAATCGATGCCATCGCTGGTTGAGGGTCCACTGTAATTTTTAAGTTCTCTACTCTGCAACATGCCTAATTATGTCTGTTTCTGATCTATACTTAATGCTATACCTATACCAGGTGGGACATGCAACTTTGACGATCCCAGGAAATGCCGTGCCCACATGACAGCAGGAGAATGCAACTCTTCTTCCTGTAAATTTTTCCGCCCTTAAATGTGTCGCTCTTCATTCTGGGAAAGACAGTGCTATAACATGCATTGTCAGGCACAGCACCTAATGGGGACAGGAAGATACAGAACATTCATATCATGGGAAAATTAGGGTAGCCACAACCACTCCAGTGAGAGAGTGAGAGTGAGTGAGTGAGTGAGTTTTTTACCACCAGGAAAAAAACTGGCAAAAGATGACAGAAATCGTACACCAACTCAAATCACTTCTGGAGTGGAGGCATAGTCAGTGGCCTCCACTAAAAAGCAAGAGATATTAATGCCAGAAAAAAGCCCTCCCACATACCATCAATACGATGACATTCATCTTTGCGAATATAGTAGGGCCCTGCTTTACAGCATTCCACTAATACAGACATTTCAAATTATGACCAAAAATCACTATACGGTTCCCGCTATACGGTCACTGCATCATTGCACCCCACCCGGTTTGTTTACATTCTCCGTGAGCTCGCATCTCTCCATTTTGTTTGGAAATTTTCCAGAATTTCAAGTGTATTAAAGTTATTTCATAATTTATATATACAGTGGACCCTCCTTTTTCGTCATTAATCCATTCCAGAGAGTCCGACAAAATGTGAAATTGACGAAAACTGAAACCATTTTCCCCATAAGAAATAATGTAAATCTAATTAATCCTTACCAAACTCCCAAAAGTATTAACAAAAAAAAAATTTTTTTAGAGATTAAATATAGGTTTACATACAGAAAAGAGTGACAGATATATTATAAAGCACTAATAAAATGTATAAATGAGCATTAAATATCAGACTTACCATTACTGAAGACTCTTGTTAGTGTATGGAAGACAGGGAGGAGGGGAGAGGGAGGACTGATTATTGTTTGGAAGGGGAATCCATTCCATAAAAACTTTAGGTATCAAGTCCTTATCCTGGGTTACTTCCCTTTTTTGTTTTTTAATGGCACTAGGACCAGCTTAAGAGTCACTGGACCCCTGTCGCACAAAAAAACTGTCCAGAGTGCTCTTGCAGCTCTACCCTCTACCACAGTCACTACCACCCTCTACCACAGTCACTACCACCCTCTACCACCATCACTGCCACCCTCTACCACCATCACTGCCACCCTCTACCATGATCACAACCAGTACCACCCTCTACCACCATGACTACCACCCTCTACCACCATCACAACCACTACTACTCTCTACCACCACCACTTTCGTATTTTTCTACAATCTTTTTCATTAATTCTATAGTGTTTCTCACCTTTACCAAAGGACCTCTTTACCAAAGGACTGGCACTAGCAGCTTTCTTTGGACCCATGGTGGCTTATTTAGCAGTCACACAGAATAAACAAGTGCAAAAAACAATGAATTATTACAAAATGTTTAAAATGACCTCACAGGATAATGTTCACTCACCGAGAAACAAAGTGACACTGCCTTAGAATGCATGTACTCACCTATTTGTACTCACCTATTTGTGGTTGCAGGGGTCGAGTCCTAGCTCCTGGCCCCGCCTCTTCACCGGTTGCTACTAGGCCCTCTCTCTCCCCGCTCCATGAGCTTTATCAAACCTCGTCTTAAAACTGTGTATGGTTCCTGCCTCCACTACGTCATTTTCTAGGCTATTCCACTGCCTTACAACTCTATGACTGAAGAAATACTTCCTACTATCTCTCTGACTCATTTGTGTCTTCAACTTCCAATTGTGGCCTCTTGTTTCTGTGTCCCCTCCCTGGAACATCCTGTCTTTGTCCACCTTGTCTATTCCACGCAGTATTTTATATGTCGTTATCATGTCTCCCCTGACCCTCCTGTCCTCCAGTGTCGTCAGGCCGATTTCCCTTAATCTTTCTTCATAGGACATTCCCCTTAGCTCTGGAACTAACCTTGTCGCAAACCTTTGTACTTTCTCTAGTTTCTTGACGTGCTTTATCAAGTGCGGGTTCCAAACAGGTGCTGCATACTCCAGTATGGGCCTGACATACACGGTGTACAGTGTCTTGAATGATTCCTTACTAAGGTATCGGAATGCTGTTCTCAGGTTTGCCAGGCGCCCATATGCTGCAGCAGTTATCTGATTGATGTGTGCTTCCGGAGACATGCTTGGTGTTATACTCACCCCAAGATCTTTCTCCTTGAGTGAGGTTTGCAGTCTTTGGCCACCTAGCCTATACTCTGTCTGTGGTCTTCTGTGCCCTTCCCCTATCTTCATGACTTTGCATTTGGCAGGATTAAATTCGAGAAGCCATTTGCTGGACCAGGTGTCCAGTCTGTCCAGGTCTCTTTGAAGTCTTGCCTGGTCCTCATCAGATTTAATTCTCCTCATTAACTTCACATCATCTGCAAACAGGGACACTTCTGAGTCTAACCCTTCCATCATGTCGTTCACATATGTGGGAGGTTGTGTGCGCGCAGGCACACTCAGACATGTTCAGTACCACCGATGAGAACGGAGGAAAGTAACAAAAACTGAGCCAATATTTTTACGAAAAAAAGTTAGCGATAACTGAATTTCGCGAAAACAGAACCCAATGAAAAGGGAGGGTCCACTGTACTCTGATAATTATACAGAGGTACCTCGGGATGCGAACAACTCAAAACTCAAACATTTATGTAAGCGTATTTATGTAAGTGCTTTTGTAAGTGTATTTTTGGGGGTCTGAAACGGATTAATCTAATTTACATTATTCCTTATGGGAACAATTTCATTCGGTATCGGCACTCGAACAGCCTTCTCGAATGAAATAAATTCATATCCCAAGGTACCACTGTACTTATGTGTACTTGCACCTAAATAAACTTAGATTGTGCTGGCATGCAGGTACACATGAAAATCATTAAAAGTGTCTTATTAGTCTTGAAGATGCCATATTAATAATGATAATAATAGCACAATAATAATCACTCTGAGGTGCATTAAATGTCATATAAAACGTTAATATAGACATTTTGCTTAATCCATCTATGATATTTTTTTCAAAATTACATAATAAACTCACTACTTAACATATAAACATGATAAATACACCCACAATAGAATAAATTAACATAAATATGAGATATTTTTCCAGTCGTGTTGTTGGAGTGTCGGAAAAAATAATGTTTTCTCTAGTCCAACACCAAAAAAAATGTGTACACAATAGTATTACTGGGGGTAACTGTAGAAAATTATTCCTTTCGTATGCCTTCACTTGGAGCATTATTCCTTCTAAAAATGGTGTGTTACACGAGAATAGGAGTGTTGCTCTTTATTTATTCTACTATACCAATGTGGAGACAACTTGTACACAATGTAAAGTGTTTGTATTATGATATAAACTTTACAACTTTACAAATGGAAATGAACATGTATCAACCCACCTGCTGTGTTCGTCTGTTTACATACTCTGAAGCTACCTGTCCTCTCTCATATACTCATTCTCTCTCATTTATTCATTTTTTTTTCATGTTTACTCACCTCTCACCCTACATTAAGACTACAAATATTTTAAGGTAAGTAATGAGTGTACACCCTCTCCTCACTTAGTGGCGTACTCGTTTACTGACACCTCGGACTTGCAACGGGCTCTCTGACCAGTATTCATACCTAAATAATGTATATTAGAACTGATTTCCTCTATTCTGTTTATTTCAATATACAGTGGACCCCCGCATAACGATATTATTTCAATCCAGAAGTCTGTTTGGGTGCCGTTATAGACTGAATTTGTTCCTATAAGAAATACAGTGGACCCCCACATAACGGACGCCTTGCATAACGGACAATCCGCATAGTGGACGCTTTGATCGCTAAAATTTTGCCCCGCATAGCGCCCAAAAACCCGCTCAGCGGCCTTCGTCCGAGACGCGTCCAATGTGCGGCCTGAGCCAGCCTCATATGTTCCGCCGGTGGCATTGTTTACCAGCCAGCCTCCGCGGTAACATTCAAGCATACAATCGGAATATTTCGTATTATTACAGTGTTTTCGGTGCTGTTTCTGGAAAATAAGTGACCATGGGCCCCAAGAAAGCTTCTAGTTCCAACCCTACAGCAATAAGGGTTAGAATTCCTATAGAAATGAAGAAAGAGATCATTGATAAGTATGAAAGTGGAGTGCGTATCACCGACCTGGTCAGGTTGTACAAGAAACCCAAATCAACCATCTCTTCTATTGTGGCCAAGAAAACGGCAATCAAGGAAGCTGTTCTTGCCAAAGGTTTAACTGTGTTTTCGAAACAAAGATCGCAAGTGATGGAAGATGTTGAGAGACTCTTATTGGTGTGGATAAATGAAAAACAGCTAGCAGGAGATAGCGTCTCTCAAGCGATCATATGTGAAAAGGCTAGGAAGTTGCATGAGGATTTAATTAAAAAAATGCCTGCAACTAGTGATGATGTGAGTGAATTTAAGGCCAGCAAAGGTTGGTTTGAGAGATTTAAGAAGCATAGTGGCATCCATAGTGTGATAAGGCATGGTGAGGCTGCCAGTTCGGACCACAAAGCGGCTGAAAAATATGTGCAGGAATTCAAGGAGTACATAGAAACTAAAGGACTGAAACCTGAACAAGTGTTTAATTGTGATGAAACAGGCCTGTTCTGGAAGAAAATGCCAAGCAGGACCTACATTACTCAGGAGGAAAAGGCACTCCCAGGACATAAGCCTATGAAAGACAGGCTTACTTTGTTGATGTGTGCCAATGCTAGTGGTGATTGCAAAGTTAAGCCTTTATTAGTGTATCACTCTGAAACTCCCAGAGCGTTCAGGCAAAAGAATGTCCTCAAGGATAATTTGTGTGTGCTGTGGAGATCAAACAGTAAGGCATGGGTCACTAGGGACTTTTTCTATAACTGGTTACACCATGCATTTGCCCCCAATGTCAAAGATTACCTAACTGAAAAGAAATTAGAACTTAAGTGCCTCCTGGTGTTAGACAATGCCCCTGGTCATCCTACAGACGTGGCAGAGCGACTTTATGGGGACATGAGCTTCATTAAGGTGAAGTTTTTGCCTCCTAATTCCACTCCTCTCCTGCAGCCCATGGACCAGCAGGTCATTTCCAACTTCAAGAAACTGTACACAAAAGCTCTGTTTCAAAAGTGCTTTGAAGTGACCACAGACACTCGATTGACTCTAAAAGAGTTTTGGAAGGATCACTTTAATATCCTCAATTGTGTAAACCTTATAGGTAAGGCTTGGGAGGGAGTGACTAAGAGAACCTTGAACTCTGCTTGGAAGAAACTGTGGCCAGAATGTGTAGACAAAAGGGATTTTGAAGGGTTTGAGGCTAACCCTGAGAGGAGTATACCAGTTGAGGAATCAATTGTGGCATTGGGGAAGTCCTTGGGGTTGGAGGTTAGTGGGGATGATGTGGAAGAGTTGGTGGAGGAGGACAATGAAGAACTAACCACTGATGAGCTGATAGATCAACTTCAAGAGCAAGAGGCCAGACCTGCGGAAACTGGTTCAAAGGAGGGGAGAGAGAAATTGAAGGAATTGCCTACTTCAAAGATTAAGGAAATGTGTGCAAAATGGCTTGAAGTGCAAACCTTTTTTGATGAAAATCACCCTCACACAGCTATTGCAAGCCGTGCTGGTGACTGTTACAATGACAATGTTGTGAACCACTTTAGACAAATCATAAAGGAACGAGAGGTACAGGCCACTATGGACAGATATGTTGTGCGAAAGAAGTCCAGTGACTCTGAAGCTGGTCCTAGTGGCATTAAAAGAAGAAGGGAAGTAACCCCAGAAAAGGACTTGCCTCCTCAAGTCTTAATGGAAGGGGATTCCCCTTCTAAACACTAACACTCTCTCTCCCCTCCTCCCATCCCATCAATCATCACCAGATCTTCAATAAAAGTAAGTGTCATGTAATTGTGCATGCCTTTTTCAGTTTGTGTGTACTAAAATTAACATTTTTTTTGTGGTAAAAAAATTTTTTTTTCATACTTTTGGGTGTCTTGCACGGATTAATTTTATTTCCATTATTTCTTATGGGGAAAATTCATTCACATAGCGAACATTTCGCATAACAGCCAGCCCTCTTGCACGGATTAAGGTCGCTATGCGGGGGTCCACTGTATTGTGAATTAGATTAGTCCTTTTCAGACCCCTAAAAATACACCTACAAAAGCACTTACAAAAATAAACTTACATAATTGGTCGAGTTGGGAGCTGATCATTATCTGGGGGTCCACTGTATGTACAGTGCAGTATTGTATAAACAGAAATGTTATAAATGGTGCAAATTTGACATTAAAACAATACAATATCAAAGATGGTTGACACAAACTCACTGCCATTATAGTATGCTCCTCACTTAGTGACAAATTTGTTTAATGACGTGGTCTTAGGAACGGAACTCCGCCGTTAAGTGAGGAGAGGCTGTACTGTATATGCATTTTATCGCTCTAAGGTGCTTTAAATGCCTTGTATATTATGTATGGGTGGGGTGGTCAGATGGGCTACCATACCTACCACACCTGACTTTCTACAAATAAATACTCTTCATCTTGCACCCTATATTAAGACCATTAAGACTACAAAAATTTTAAGGTAAGTAATGAGTGTACACTATATGCATTTTATTGCTCTAGGGTGCTTTAAATGTCGTAGTATATTTCGTGTGGGTGGGGTGGGGTGGCCTGGCTGGCTACCATACCTACCACACCTGACTTCTTACAATAAACACTACTCGCTTCTCACCCTACATTAAGACTACAAATATTTTGAGGTAAGTAATGAGTGTACTGTGTGTGTATTTTACTTTTTATTGTTTTTTAATGCCTAGTTCTGTTGCTGACTTAAATATATATGTTAGTGTAAACTTATTATCTGACATTTATTAGTGGCAACAAATGGCGTTCCGCTTTCCAGCGGTAGCCTGGAACCTAACCTGCCATATAAGTGGGGCCCTACTGTATACAGGGTCTAAAGTCAGTAACAAACAAGAAAATACCTTTCATCAGTGGACTGCTCACAGAGTCAGATGCAGTGTTTGTGGGTTTCACAGAGACCCACATAAAGGATCACTTTGACAATGAAATATGGATCCCAAGTTATAGCCTATACAAATGCGACAGAGTGAACAGGCAAAAAGGGAGTTTTGGCCTGTATGTCACAATGTCACTGATATGCTCAGAACTACTAAACACCTCAGATGATGTTGAAGTTTTGGCAGTAAAGATCGAGAACCAAAACCTTGTCATTGTGGTTGTATGCAAGCTTCCGGCTGCAACTTCTCAAAAATTCCAGGAACACCTTTTGAAAACTGACCATTGTCTGGAAAATCTTTCAGCTCCTACCCCAAGCATCTTGCTGCTGGGGGATTTCAACCTTAGATACCTAAAATGGAGGAATGTAGCAAATAATGCTGTAGCAGAGATAACCCCAGGAGGCAGCTCAGATGAAAATTTGCACACACACAAGCTATTAACCCTTTGACTGTCGCGGTCGTATATGTACGTCATGGGAGATACCATGTTTGACGTATCTATACGCATAAATTCTAGCGGCTTCAAATCGAGCGGGAGAGGGCTGGTAGGCCTACACGAGAGAGAATGGGTCTCAGTGGTCGGTGTGCACCCTGTGAAAAAAATCTGGGACTCAGCGGTGCATTGTGGGAACGCCATCTTGGTAGTCCATTTTCACCATGCCTCGCGGTAAGAAGTTCCTCACTCCTCGGCGGATTGGAGGTCTTTTGTTCCCAAGTGATAGCTCAAACAGTGATGATAGTGTCAGTGAAAGTGAATTCCCTGGTTTTGAAGCGGGTGTGACCGAGAAAATTACCCAGGATAACATAATTAGTGATGAAAACCCAGATGACCCACAACCATCCACTTCTGGTGCTAGGCCGGCTCGTTCATATTCACCTGTACCAGGACGAAAGAGGAAACTATTTGCCCGTGTACAAGACTCAGATGTGAGCAGTGCAAGTGATAGTGATAGTGATTTCAAGGTTATTGAAAGCACTTCTAGTTGTGAGGGTGAATATTCCCCAGTGAAACAGCAGTATGTACGACGTCGCATGCGGTCTGGTAGTGTGCCATATGCTCTTCCAAGAGGAAGGAGTACATCTCGGAGCACATCCTGTGGCCCTACACCACGTCCTGATAGTGAAGATGACGATATTGTTACGATGGGTATAAATGATGTGAGTGAGGCAGCAGGCGGTGGTGGTGATAGTGACGGTGCCATGAGTCATGTGACACCAGCAGCGGGCCACGCTAGTGCCCGCGCTGCTGACTCTGCACAACTACAACCTGCTTCGGCCGACCCCACACTCTCACAACCACAACCACAACTTGCACAACCACAACGACATTACAATATCCAGAACGCACCAGCTGACCGCATCTGGGATTGGCATCAAGATGACGAGTTTGTTCCCAATCCCCATGACTTTGATGGAGGACAAAGTGGAATACGGCCATCATGTACACTTGGGAACAATCCCACTGAACTGGAATGCTTTCAGTTGTTCTTCGATGAACCCCTGATGGACATTATTGTCAGGGAAAGCAATACATACTATGAGTACACCATGGCAAACACTATGCTTTCACCAAGATCACGCCTACACCAGTGGAAGGACACAACTGTGGCAGAGATGTATCTGTTCTTTGCCACAATAATGCTTATGCCACATGTGTATAAGCATAGTGTCAGCACATACTGGGCGACAGACCGCCTGATTTCAACCCCTGCTTTCAGTGACATTATACCAGTGAATAGATTTGTGTTACTGTTACGTATGTTACACTTTTCAGACAAAACCAGGCCTGACAGAAGCGACAGGTTATATAAGATCAGACGTGTGTTTATGTACCTGAAACAAAAGTGCTGTATGTATTTTTATCCCTTCAGGAAGCTTGTTATTGACGAGTCTTTGATTTTGTTCAAAGGAAGACTCTCATTCAAGCAGTATATACCAAGCAAGAGGAAACGCTTTGGTATAAAGTTATTTGTTCTGTGTGATTGCAAAACTGGTCTGGTTTTGGATATAATTGTGTACACTGGCGGTAAAACAATGGAAGATACCAGGAAGTTACTGGGTATCTCTGGTGATGTGGTTAGAACAATGATGGAGCCATATCTTGGTAAGGGGCATATTTTATATACTGACAACTGGTACACAAGCCCTATACTCAGTGATTTCTTGCGAGTGAACATGACAGATGTGTGTGGCACAGTGCGTAGAAGTCGTAAACATATGCCTAGGTTCGAAGCTGGCAGTCGTAGAGGTGAAGTGCAGGTGTTTGCTGCCAATGACATCATGGCATTTCGGTGGCATGACAAACGTGATGTCACACTGCTGACATCAGTTCACCGACACGAAATGGTAGAGACTGGCAAGCAGAATAGAGAGACCAATGAACCTATTGTAAAACCTGCAGCTGTGATGGATTACAACCTCAATATGCGCTTAGTGGACAAATGTGACATGCAGATTGGGTTTGCTGACTGTGTTCGCAAGAGTTATAAGTGGTACATAAAACTGTTTGTCCATCTTCTTGACATTTCCATGCTGAATGCTTATAATATGTATAAGTTGAAGACCAAGAACAAACCCAAATATGGTGAATTTTGTTTGTCAGTCATCAGACAAATAATATTCAAGTACCAAGAAACAACACCTGCAATAGACCAGCGCCCACGAAATTATCAACACATGTCCTCTCGTCTGAGGCCTGGTGATCACTACCCCATACCACTGCCTGCTACTACTGCCAAGAAAAATGCTCAGAAGAGGTGTTTTGTCTGTGGACATACCACAAAACGCCAACAAAAACGCAGAGACACTCGTTTTATGTGTGAGGAGTGTAAGACACCATTGTGCTTATACCCATGTTTCAAAGAATTCCACAAGCTGCAGCACTTCTAATAAAGTGTCCAGTGATTGTACATATGTATATATATTATAAAGCAATCGTAATAAACATTTGTTTACATTGTTTGTTTGTGTAAACAAGTTTTAGCAACATTATAATGATACGAGTGTTTTTGCTATAATTGTGTTACATTCAACGAGTGTATATTTGAACATTGCACAATAATTTGGTCTCACAGGCCACAAAAGTTATGTGAAAAAATAAAATAGTGAAAAAAACAAGAAACCATCGAATACAAGTAAATAAAAGTTTACCGGGTGAGCGGCAGTCGCCGCTGTTGCCGCCAGCAGATCAATTTCAGCAAACTTCAGGACTCTATATCTCGGTAAGTACTGATGGGAAAAAAATTTTTTTGGGACTAAAACAATCAGAAAAATAATCTTAACATTTTGATAAGAAAAAATAATTTTTTTTTTTTTCGAATATTTTGCGACACCAGAAGCAACTTCAGGATTTGGCCCTTCGACAGTCAAAGGGTTAAATCTCCACCAGTCACCTTAAACCAGCAAATAATAGAACCAACAAGATTGGAAAATGCACTGGATCTCATCTTCACTAACAATAATAATCTGATACGAAATATAATTGTATCAGACAATATACTCGGATCACAACATAATAGAGGTATACATATGTGTATTTGCAAGGCCCCAGACCAACAGAATGTCATCAGTCATGAGGGTGCCTTCATCAAATTCAACTTCAATAACAAAAAATATGGTGGGACCAAGTCAACCATGTCCTAAATGAAACAAGCTGGGAAGTTATCCTAAGCAACATGGATCCGAACCTGTGTCTAGAAAAAATTAACTCTGTGGCACTTCAGGTATGCTCAAGGCATATTCCTTTAAGGAAAAGGAAGAGAAGATGTAAACTAGAAAGAGAGAGGTGCTCCCTATACAGGCAAAGATGAAGAATCACAGAGCTGCTGCAAGTGGCCAGTATATCTGTAATATGATGGAAGGCACTGGTCACTGAAATAGCAAATATCGAATGTAAGCTTAAAAGATCTTACAGGAGACAAGAAACGCAGGAAGAACTAAAAGCCATAAATGAAATTGAAAGAAACCCAAAGTATTTCTTGTCTTATGCCAAATCTAAGTTGTGAACAACATCCAGTATTGGGCCCCTACTTAGATGAGATGGGATTTACACAGATAACAGCTAAGAAATGAGTGAGTTACTAAAATCCCAATATGACACGGTATTTACTGAACTGCTAACAGGACAAAGAGTTGATGACCTAAATTAATTTTTTATGACCGAGACTCAGAATTTGGTCAATTCAAACATCTCTGATATTATCCTAACACC
Organism: Cherax quadricarinatus; assembly: GCF_038502225.1. Classification (NCBI taxonomy): domain Eukaryota; kingdom Metazoa; phylum Arthropoda; class Malacostraca; order Decapoda; family Parastacidae; genus Cherax; species Cherax quadricarinatus. The sequence continues at coordinate 15,644,682 of NC_091308.1, forward strand.
ACATGACTTCGAAAAGGTAATAAATGACATGCCTATGCACTCTGCCCCAGGCCCAGACTCATGGAACTCCGTGTTCATCAAGAACTGCAAGAAGCCCCTTTCACATGCCTTTAGCATTCAATGGAGGGGGAGTATACACATGGGTCATTCCACAGTCGCTAAAAACAACAGACATAGCCCCACTCCACAAAGGGGGCAGTAAAGCAGTAGCAAAGAACTGCAGACCAATAGTGCTAATGTCCCATATAAAAATCTTTGATAGGGCTCTAAGAAGCAAGATCACCATCAGTTACACAACCCAGGGCAACATGGGTTTAGAGCAGGCTGCTCCTGCTTGTCCCAATTACTGGACCACTGTAACAAGGTCCTGGATGCTATAGAAGACAAACAAAATGCAAATGTATTGTACACAGACTTTGCGAAAGCCTTCGACAAGTGTGACCACGGTGTAATAGCACACAAAATATGTGATAAAGGAATAACAAGAAAAGTTGGTAGATGGATCTCTAACTTTCTAACAAATAGAACAGAGTAATAGTAAACTGAGTAAAGTCTGAAGCAGCTACTGTAAACAGCTCTATTCCACAAGGCACAGTACTCGCCCCCATCCTGTTCCTCATCCTCATATCTGACATAGACAGGGATGTAAGCCACAGCACTGTGTCTTCATTTGCAGATGACACCTGAATTTGCATGACAGTGTCCTCCATTGAAGACACTGCAAGACTCCAGGCAGACATCAACCAAATCTTTAAATGGACTGCAGAAAACAATATGAAGTTCAACAAAGAGAAATTTCAATTACTATTATATGGAAAACTTGAGGAAATTAAAACTATATCAGAATATAAAACAAATTACAACCACACAGTAGAGTGACAAACTAATGTGAAGGACCTTGGGAGTGATAATGTTGAAGGATCTTACTTTCAAAGACCACAACAGTGTATCTACCATATCTGCTAGAAAAATGATAGGATGGATAATGAGAACCTTGAAAACTAGGGATGCAAGCCCATGATGACTATCAACAGATCACTTGTTCTATCTAGGCCAAAATATTGCTGCACATCAACAGTACCTTTCAGGGCAGGTGAAATTTCTGACCTGGAGAGTGTACAGAGAACCATCATGGCATACATAAGTACACGATAAAACACCTTAATTACTGGGAACAGTTGAAGTTTCTTGATTTGTACTCCCTGGAATGCAGCGAGAAAGATACATGATAATATACACTTGGAAAATCCTAGAGGGATTAGTACCAATTTTGTACATGAAAATCACTCCCTACGAAAGCAAAAGACTCAGCAGGTAGTGCAACATCCCCAAATGAGAAGCAGGGGTGCCATGAGCACACTAAGAGACAACACAGTAAGTGTCAGGGGCCCAAGATTGTTCAACTGCCTCCCAGCATATGTAAGCAGGATTACCAATAGACCCCTGGCTGTCTTCAAAAGTGATGGACAAGCATCTGAAGCCAGTACCTGACCAGCCAGGTTGTGGTTCGTTGTCAGTCTACATGCAGCCAGCAGTAACAGCCCCGAATTCAACGCGAGGCTGGTCACAAACCGGGCCACAGCAGCATTGACCCATGAAACTCTCTCCAGGTATATTAGTTAGGTACTCACTCATGCATCTGCTAACTTTGTTGCCTCCTGCACTAAAACAGATACTAATAGGATTGTTCCCTTTACATTTCAAGACGTTGTCCAGATGGCTAGCAATATCCTCCATCCCAGCCCCAGGAAAACAATCCCTCTGCCTCCTTTTCCTGTCTCTAAGACACAATGCCATATCCATGAATTTAACCTGACTGTCCCTAAGACAATGTTCTTACCTTTGCTGATGGTGTTCGTCATGACATTATCGATGTGTCTCAGGAGATAAGCTTGGTATGATACTCACTCCAAGATACTGTACTCACCTATTTGTGGTTGCAGGAGTCGAGTCTTAGCTCCTGGCCCCCGCCTCTTCACCGGTTGCTACTGGGCCCTCTCTCTCCCCGCTCCATGAGCTTTATCAAACCTCGTCTTAAAACTGTGTATGGTTCCTGCCTCCACTATGTCATTTTCTAGGCTATTCCACTGCCTTACAACTCTATGACTGAAGAAATACTTCCTACTATCTCTCTGACTCATTTGTGTCTTCAACTTCCAATTGTGGCCTCTTGTTTCTGTGTCCCCTCCCTGGAACATCCTGTCTTTGTCCACCTTGTCTATTCCACGCAGTATTTTATATGTCGTTATCATGTCTCCCCTGACCCTCCTGTCCTCCAGTGTCGTCAGGCCGATTTCCCTTAATCTTTCTTCATAGGACATTCCCCTTAGCTCTGGAACTAACCTTGTGGAAAACCTTTGTACTTTCTCTAGTTTCTTGACGTGCTTTATCAAGTGCGGGTTCCAAACAGGTGCTGCATACTCCAGTATGGGCCTGACATACACAGTGTACAGTGTCTTGAATGATTCCTTACTAAGGTATCGGAATGCTGTTCTCAGGTTTGCCAGGCGCGCAGCAGTTATCTGATTGATGTGTGCTTCCGGAGACATGCTCGGTGTTATACTCATCCCAAGATCTTTCTCCTTGAGTGAGGTTTGCAGTCTTTGGCCACCTAGCCTATACTCTGTCTGTGGTCTTCTGTGCCCTTCCCCTATCTTCATGACTTTGCATTTGGCAGGATTAAATTCGAGAAGCCATTTGCTGGACCAGGTGTCCAGTCTGTCCAGGTCTCTTTGAAGTCCTGCCTGGTCCTCATCAGATTTAATTCTCCTCATTAACTTCACATCATCTGCAAACAGGGACACTTCTGAGTCTAACCCTTCCATCATGTCGTTCACATATACCAAAAATAGCACTGGTCCTAGGACCGACCCCTGTGGGACCCCGCTCGTCACAGGTGCCCACTGTGATACATCATTACGTACCATGACTCGTTGTTGCCTCCCTGTCAGGTATTCTCTGATCCATTGCAGTGCCCTTCCTGTTATATGCGCCTGATGCTCTAGCTTCTGCACTAATCTCTTGTGAGGAACTGTGTCAAAGGCCTTCTTGCAGTCCAAGAAGATACAATCAACCCACCCCTCTCTCTCGTGTCTTACTTCTGTTATTTTATCATAAAACTCCAGAAGGTTTGTGACACAGGATTTGCCTTCCGTGAATCCGTGCTGGTTGGCATTTATACTCTTGTTCCGTTCCAGGTGCTCCACCACTCTCCTCCTGATAATCTTCTCCATAATTTTGCATACTATACACGTCAATGACACAGGTCTATAGTTTAGTGCCTCTTTTCTGTCTCCTTTTTTAAAAATGGGAACTACATTTGCCGTCTTCCATACTTCAGGTAGTTGCCCAGTTTCCAGGGGCATGTTGAAGATTGTGGTAAGTGGCATGCACAACATATCTGCTCCCTCTCTAAGGACCCACGGGGAGATGTCCGGTCCCATTACCTTTGAGGTATCGATGTCCCTTAGCAGTTTCTTCACCTCCTCCTCATCTGTATGTATGTCGTCCAACACTTGTTGGTGTATTCCTTGCTGGTGTCCCCATCTGGTCTGTCCCCCCAGAGTCCTTCCTGTCTCTACTGTAAATACTTCCTTAAATCTCGTGTTGAGCTCCTCACATACCTCTTGATCGTTTCTTGTGAGTTCTCCACTTCTTTCCTCAGCCTTATCACCTGGTCCTTGACTGTTGTCTTCCTCCTAATGTGGCTATACAGCAGTTTCGGGTCAGATTTGACTTTCGATGCTATGTCGTTTTCATACTGTCGCTGGGCCTCCCTCCTTATCTGTGCATACTCGTTTCTGGCTCTTCTACTAATCTCCTTGTTTTCCTGGGTCCTATGCCTCCTGTACCTTTTCCATTCTCTGTTGCACTTAGTTTTTGCCTCCCTACACCTTCGGGTAAACCAAGGACTCGTTTTGGTCTTCCTATTATTTCTGTTTCCCTTGGGAACAAAACTTTCCTCTGCCTCCTTGCACTTTGTTGCCACATATTCCATCATCTCGTTTACTGATTTTCCTACCATTTCTCTGTCTCACTGAACCTCCTGCAGGAAGTTTCTCATACCTGTGTAGTCCCCCCTTTTATAGTTTGGCCTGTCCCCTTCAGTTCCTGTTACCTTCTCCACTTGTAACTCTACTATATAATCAAAACTCAGAACCACGTGATCGATAGCTCCAAGGGGCCTCTCGTAAGTGATGTCCTCAATGTCTGAACTGCTCAGGGTGAACACATGATCCAGTCTTGCTGGCTCATCCTCCCCTCTCTCTCTGGTTGTGTCCCTGACATGTTGATGCATGAGATTTTCAAGTACCACATCCATCATCTTGGCTTGGTGTGTGTGTGTGTGTGTGTACTCACCTAATTGTGGTTGCAGGGGTCGAGACTCAGCTCCTGGCCCCACCTCTTCACTGATCGCTACTAGGTCCTCTCTCTGCTTCCTGAGCTGCATCATACCTCTTCTTAAAACTATGTATTGTTCCTGCCTCCACTACTTCACTTGCTAGGCTATTCCAGTGTGTGTGTGTGTGTGTGTGTGTGTGTGTGTGTGTGTGTGTGTGTGTGTGTGTGTGTGTGTGTGTGTGTACTCGCCTAATTGTACTCACCTAATTGTGGTTGTGGGGGTCGAGACTCAGCTCCTGGCCCCGCCTCTTCACTGATTGCTACTAGGTCCTCTCCCTCTCTGCTTCCTGAGCTTTGTCATACCTCTTCTTAAAACTATGTATGGTTCCTGCCTCCACTACTTCACTTGCTAGGCTATTCCAGTGTGTGTGTGTGTGTGTGTGTGTGTGTGTGTGTGTGTGTGTGTGTGTGTACTCGCCTAATTGTACTCACCTAATTGTGGTTGTGGGGGTCGAGACTCAGCTCCTGGCCCCGCCTCTTCACTGATTGCTACTAGGTCCTCTCCCTCTCTGCTTCCTGAGCTTTGTCATACCTCTTCTTAAAACTATGTATGGTTCCTGCCTCCACTACTTCACTTGCTAGGCTTTTCCACTTCCTGACGACTCTATGACTGAAGAAATACTTCGTAACTTCCCTGTGACTCGTCTGAGTCTTCAGCTTCCAGTTGTGACCCCTTGTTTCTGTGTCCCCTCTCTGGAACATCCTATCTCTGTCCACCTTGTCTATTCCCCGCAGTATCTTGTATGTCATTATCATGTCTCCCCTGACCCTTCTGTCCTCCAGTGTTGTCAGTCCAATTTCCCTCAACCTTTCCTCGTACGACATTGTTGCAAACCTTTGTACTTTCTCTAACTTCTTGACATGCTTGACCAGGTGTGGGTTCCAGACTGGTGCTGCATACTCCAGTATGGGCCAAACATACACAGTGTGCAGTGTCTTGAACGATTCCTTATTAAGGTATCTGAACGCTATTCTCAGGTTTGCCAGGCACCCGTATGCTGCAGCAGTTATTTGGTTGATGTGTGCTTCTGGTGACGTGCTCGGTGTTATGGTCACCCCAAGGTCTTTCTCCCTGAGTGAGGTCTGTAGTCTTTGTCCACCTAGCCTATACTCTGTCTGCGGTCTTCTTTGCCCCTCCCCGATCTTCATGACTTTGCATTTGGCAGGGTTGAATTCGAGAAGCCAGTTTCTGGACCACATGTGTGTGTGTAAGTAAGTAAGTAAGTAAGTAAGTTTATTCAGGTATACACAAATACAGTTACATAGAATTATCATACATAGCAGCATATGTGTAGAGAACCTAGCATGAGTGAGTGAGAGTGAGAGTGAGAGATAAGTAGTTACCATTCAGTCCTAGGCACATGTCGATTAGACACTTGGCCTGTTGTATATAGGCGTGTGCGTGAGTGTGCGTGCGTGAGTGTGCGTGCGTGAGTGTGCGTGCGTGAGTGTGCGTGCGTGAGTGTGCGTGCGTGAGTGTGCGTGCGTGAGTGTGCGTGCGTGAGTGTGCGTGAGTGTGCGTGCGTGAGTGTGCGTGCGTGCGTGTGTGCGTGCGTGTGTGTGCGTGCGTGTGTGTGCGTGCGTGCGTGTGTGTTTTTGTGTGTGTGTTTTTGTGTGTGTGTTTGTGTGTGTGTGTGTGTGTGTGTGTGTGTGTGTGTGTGTGTGTGTGTGTGGTGAATGGTGTGTAGGTTTTGTAGTGAGTGTCGATTGTATAGTGGGAGGTTTGGGTTGTTTCGGGTGATGGTGCAATTAGTGTGGTGGATATTGTGGGTTGTGTGTATGTTGGTTAGATGTGGAGCATTTTTGAGGTGTGTTGTATGAGACAGATAATATGCGATGCATTATCAGTGTTATACATCAGTAAACAAGATAAACTGGTGGAGTAGGCGGATAGATTGTGTTAGTAGCTCAGATGTCAGTAGTATAGTTCCTTAGTTTCATCTGGTACTGCCTCGTCATCACTACCACCGCCACCTTCATTCCTCAGTATGATGCGCGACGTACAATTTGCTCTCAACGCTCGCAAGAATTTTTCTAGGGTAATGTCTGTACTGTCGTAGTTAATGAGTCTCTGTACACAATGTTGTATTTATTTTGTAATGTTTATTTATTTTGCCAGTATGTAGACTAGAATATTCAGGGTCATTTGCAGAAGTCCGCCCAAAGCAGACTATATAGATTAATGGCTTCTTTGAAGTTTTTAGGTTCCTAGGTAACATCTATGACCGGTTTCGAGGGATCTTCACTCGCAGCCCGGCCTGTGGTCAAACTTCTTACTTGCCTGTTATAACAAGCGGCTCACAGGCCTACATAACTGCTATAACGTGCTTTGAAAAGCACTCTTGAAACTTTTGCCTTATGGATATAATTTGATTTATCATTAATGCACTTAAATTTGTTTTGTTTATATTGTGAGTATGATATCGGTAGGTGAATTAGTCACTATACCCACATTTGGTATTTGGTATTAGTTGAGCGTTAAGTTTTTTAAAAATTGGTAATGATGGCAGCAAATTAATGTTATCGACATGTTAAGTACTAGATACCTATATGGTTTCAATGCTTTGTAAATTGTTTAACTCCGCTCCCTTTACTTGCCCACTTCACTTTCATTTTTTTTTGGGGCAATAGTTGATCGCTCTTCTCTTTCATTTATCATTGAAAAAACGGGTTTTCCTGTATATAATATTATATACGGGTTTTCCTGTATATAATATTATATACGGGTTTTCCTGTATATAATATTATGTACGGGCTTTCCTGTATATAATATTATGTACGGGCTTTCCTGTATATAATATTAGTCCTGTCTAATTAGATGTGTAGGGATTTTTAAGATATGAGAGAATAATATATTTTAAGAAACCTAATTTTAAAGAAGATAACATTGTGGATGGTGCGGTAGAAAAGTTTGAAGTGCCAGATGTATCGTTTATAAAAATGTGAGTAATTTCAGTGACTTATGGTAAGAGGTTTATTAATGGGAAATACACATTTCAGTAAGAAACATAAGTATTCAAACATAATAATATGAGCAGTTAGAGTATTTTGCTGCACTGTGTTAGTAGTTAAAGGATTGAGTGATAAACTTTTGGGTGTACTGGCTTCTGGACGAGTGAATGATAAATCTGATCATTATTTATTGGTAGAGTGAGGTACAGAATGGTGTTAGTGAGTAAATGAGAAGTGAAAAGTTAGTAAAAGGAGAGGATGGTTAGTGAGACGTGGGAGTAATTGTTGGAATGAAGGTTGTTTAGTGACAGTTCTGCATTTCAAAGTGATATGTTGATTTATGAATGCAGTGTCAGTGCAACACAGTTTGTGGTTACAGAGGGTAGTTGTACAAAAGGAAGTGGAAATTACTAAATAATGAAGTGAAAAGTTTTACCCAATGCAGGAAAATATATAGTATTAGGAGGGCTTAGTATAAGCAAGAAAGAGAGGTGTAAAAGAATGGGAACGAGTACAAAAGAACAAATCAGTAGATTTTGCCGAGAACAAAAGCACAATTTTAAAGGGATAAGAAAACCTAAGGTGCAAATGGGATTACCTATCAAGTGTGACTAGAATTTGTTTCACGTTCCTGTCTAGTTTATATTTCCTCAAGTTTTCCGTAGCGGAGCATTGAAATTTGTCCTCATTGAACTTCATATTTTCTGCTGTTGCTCACTTAATGATTTGGTTTTTATCCGCTTGGAGATTTGCAGTATCCTCAATGAATGACTCGTAAATTCTAGTATTGTCAGGAAAGGAAGATAGTGCTATGATTTACATTTCTGTTCATGTTAGATGTGAAGATAAGGAAAAGTATGGGAGTGATGTCAGTGAAAATCTAAATTTCAATTGGTTCAAATTCAAATTCAAAGTTTATTCTCTATAAGGATTACAATGCTGAGTTAACAGAATTTGGTTATTATGTGGTTTACATGTAGTAAAATAATTACAGAGGGTACCACTAGAGCACCTAGCATGGCTAGGCATTTCGGGCAGACTTAGATTAATTCTTAAATTTAAAATATTACAAATTATGAGGTAAGTTGGTATTATGGCTAAGTGACTAAATACTAGTTTGTGAGTTTAGCAATGTGAATGCTTTTGTTTTGGCACAGTACATAGTTTCAGTATTGGAGTATCACAGGCCAACTTATGACTAGTTAGGATTCATTATTTTAAGATTGAGATTGATATTTCTGTTTATGGTCAAATGGGTGAGTGAGTGTATGTGTGAACCACCAGGTGGTATTCGTGTAGTTAGTTGACGGGGTGTATCAGGGAGATAAGATGTTTTCTAATGGTAGTTTTGAAGGTGATGAATGTGTCTGCAGTTCTAGAGTTTTCAGGTAGGGTGTTCCAGATTTTAGGGCCTTTGACATACATTGAATTTTTGTAAAGGTTTAGTCGGACACTGGGAATGTCATAGAGATGTTTGTGTCTGGTGTTATGCCTGTGGGTTCTGTCACAACTATTAAGAAAGCGTTTTAGGTCAAGGTTAATATTGGAATTTAAGGTCCTGTAGATGTAGATTGCACAGTAGTGTGGATGTACTGAACAGGGAGTAAGTTTTGATCTATGAAGAGTGGGGGGGGGGTGTTGCCAGGGATGGGATTTAGTGATTATTCTTACTGCGGCTTTTTTTTGGGTTATTATTGGCTTTAGGTGTGTTGCTGCAGTTGATCCCCAAGCACAAATAGCATAAGTGAGGTATGGATAAACAAGTGAGTGGTATAGTGTGAGAAGGGCATTTTGTGGCATGTAGTATCTTATCTTGGAGAGGATCCCAACCGTTTTGGATACTTTTTTGGTTACGTGTTGGATATGGGTGCTGAAATTCAGGTTGTTGAGGTATAGGCCTAGGAATTTGCCCTCATTATGTCTGGCAATTAGAGTGTTGTCGATCTTAATGTTAATTTGCGCAACTCCTGCTCTGCTACCAAACATGATATAGTAGGTTTTGTCAGTGTTAAGCGTAAGTTTATTGGCTGTCATCCAAGTCGATATTTTGATCAGCTCCTCGTTAACAATGGTGTTGAGGGTGGCAAGATTAGGGTGAGAGATGACATAAGTCGTGTCGTCAGCAAAGAGAATGGGGTTCAGGTGTTGGGATACGTTTGGAAGATCATTGATGTATATGGGGAAGAGCAGGGGACCAAGGACACTTCCCTGCGTAACTCCAGTATCAAGTGGCCGTGTTGTTGATGCTGTGTCTTTAATGGTGACATACTGATACCTATTAGTAAGGTAAGATTTGAAATATGCAAGCGCATGGCCTCTTATACCATAATGGTCAAGTATGTGGAGTAGAATGTCGTGGTCTACTGTGTCAAAAGCTTTTCTTAGGTCAATAAAAATTCCTAGTGGATATTCCTTATTTTCCAATGCTGTGTAAAGCAGATTTAGCATTTTTATGATTGCATCATTAGTGCTTTTATTTTTCCTGAATCCAAATTGGCAGGGGTTGAGTATGTTTTGTGCCATTATAAATGAATATAGTCTCCTGTGCACGAGTTTCTCAAAGATTTTTGATAGCAATGGTAAGTTTGATATTGGCCTATAGTTGTTTAAATCTGTAGGGTCACCACCTTTATGTATTGGTGTAACCCTTGCCATCTTGAGTAGTTTCGGGAAGGTGACTTGTTAAAAAGTAATGGAATAGCATGCGAAAGGACATGGGCTGCTTGCTTGTACAATAATGGTGGGACATGAGACAGATTCCCTGAGTTATTTGTAAGTGACTTTATAATCTCGGTGACTTCCGTGGGCTCAGTTGGTGCAAGATAGAAGGAATTTGGGAAATTCCCATCTAGGTAGGCCCCGGCATGGGTATTGGTACGTGGGATTTTATTGGCGAGATTAGATCCTATGGTTGAGAAGAAGTCGTTTATCTTGTTAGCTGTGTCAGTGGGATGCAGTGGTGTTTCATTAGGTTTAGTTAGGACAATATTCTTGTTTTTTTTCAGTTTGTGGGTCCCTAGATTCTGAGAGAGTGTTTTCCAGGTCTTTTTTATATCTCCTCTTGTGTCAGTGAATCTACTGGAGTAGTATAGTTGTTTGGCTTTCTTTATTACTTTGGTGAGAACTGATGAATAGTGTGTATTAAGCCCTGTCTATATTGCTTTTCATATTGGTGTTTCTTATCAATGGATTTCAGAATGCTGCTGGTTGAGGATTTTCCCACCTTTATCTTCAGTCCCAGAGCTTTGTTCTTTGTTGAGTTAACAGAAGTAACTTAAAACCCTAATTTATAAAGGGGTGGACCGGTAAGCCAGCGGAAGGCCTCGGTCAGATGACCAAAACCTCCAGCTGTGGATCATATGACTAAGACCTACATCAGGAAACACTTCTCCTGTTTCCTGACAAACCTTACCTAACCTGGAGTTAATGACAGGTGTTTTCCCATCTATCACCTCTGTTGCACATTTTTACATATTTTCGAGGTCACTTTTGATATGCTTTTTTTTTTTACTTGTTTTCAAGGTATATTGCCGAGGCAATCATCAGTACTGATAAGATGAACACAAGGTCGAACACCAAGGATGAGCGAGGCGGATAATAAAAAAAAATTAAAACTATTTTCGGCCTGAGAAACATAATTATTGAAGCTATGGTCATGTTAAAGTACAGAAGCGTTTGTGATATATGTTGGTTGTGTGTGCATAGAAGCTCTGTTGGAATGTGTGTGTGTACAGAAGTTGTGTTGGGATGTGTGTGTACAGAAGTTGTGTTGGGATGTGTCTGTGTACAGAAGTTGTGTTGGGATGTGTGTGTACAGAAGTTGTGTTGGGATGTGTCTGTGTACAGAAGTTGTGTTGGGATGTGTGTGTACAGAAGTTGTGTTGGGATGTGTCTGTGTACAGAAGTTGTGTTGGGATGTGTGTGTACAGAAGTTGTGTTGGGATGTGTGTGTACAGAAGTGTTGGGATGTGTGTGTACAGAAGTGTTGGGATGTGTGTGTACAGAAGGTGTGTTGGGATGTGTGTGTACAGAAGTTGTGTTGGGATGTGTGTGTACAGTTGTGTTGGGATGTGTGTGTGTACAGAAGTTGTGTTGGGATGTGTGTGTACAGAAGTTGTGTTGGGATGTGTGTGTACAGAAGTTGTGTTGGGATGTGTGTGTACAGAAGTTGTGTTGGGATGTGTGTGTACAGAAGCTGTGTTGGGATGTGTGTGTACAGAAGTTGTGTTGGGATGTGTGTGTACAGAAGGTGTGTTGGGATGTGTGTGTACAGAAGGTGTGTTGGGATGTGTGTGTACAGAAGTTGTGTTGGGATGTGTGTGCACAGAAGTTGTGTTGGGATGTGTGTGTACAGAAGTTGTGTTGGGATGTGTGTGTACAGAAGTTGTGTTGGGATGTGTGTGTACAGAAGTTGTGTTGGGATGTGTGTGTACAGAAGTTGTGTTGGGATGTGTGTGTACAGAAGTTGTTGGGATGTGTGTGTACAGAAGTTGTGTTGGGATGTGTGTGTACAGAAGCTGTGTTGGGATGTGTGTGTACAGAAGCTGTATTGGGATGTGTGTGTACAGAAGCTGTGTTGGGATGTGTGTGTACAGAAGCTGTATTGGGATGTGTGTACAGAAGCTGTGTTGGGATGTGTGTGTACAGAAGTTGTGTTGGGATGTATGTGTACAGAAGTTGTGTTGGGATGTGTGTGTACAGAAGCTGTGTTGGGATGTATGTGTACAGAAGCTGTGTTGGGATGTGTGTGTACAGAAGTTGTATTGGGATGCGTGTGTACAGAAGCTGTGTTGGGATGTGTGTGTACAGAAGTTGTGTTGGGATGTGTGTGTACAGAAGTTGTGTTGGGATGTGTGTGTACAGAAGTTGTATTGGGATGTGTGTGTACAGAAGTTGTTGGGATGTGTGTGTACAGAAGCTGTGTTGGGATGTGTGTGTACAGAAGTTGTATTGGGATGCGTGTGTACAGAAGTTGTGTTGGGATGTGTGTGTACAGAAGTTGTGTTGGGATGTGTGTGTACAGAAGTTGTGTTGGGATGTGTGTGTACAGAAGTTGTGTTGGGATGTGTGTGTACAGAAGTTGTGTTGGGATGTGTGTGTACAGAAGCTGTGTTGGGATGTGTGTGTACAGAAGTTGTGTTGGCATGTGTGTGTACAGAAGCTGTGTTGGGATGTGTGTGTACAGAAGTTGTGTTGGCATGTGTGTGTACAGAAGCTGTGTTGGGATACGTGTGTACTGAAACTGCATTGGTATGTGTGCACAGAAGCTGTGTTGGGGTGTGTGTGTACAGAAGCTCTGTTGAGATGTGTGTGTACAAAAGCTGTACTCGCCTAATTGTACTCACCTAACTGTGGTTGCAGGGGTCGAGACTCAGCTCCTGGCCCCGCCTCTTCACTGATCGCTACTAGGTCCTCTCCCTCTCTGCTTCCTGAGCTTTGTCATACCTCGTCTTTAAACTATGTATGGTTCCTGCCTCCACTACATCACTTGCTAGACTATTCCACTTCCTGACGACTCTGTGACTGAAGAAGTACTTCCTAACATCCCTGTGACTCGTCTGAGTCTTCAGCTTCCAATTGTGACCCCTTGTTTCTGTGTCCCCTCTCTGGAACATCCTGTCTCTGTCCACCTTGTCTATTCCACGCATTATTTTGTATGTTGTTATCATGTCTCCCCTGACCCTCCTGTCCTCCAGTGTCGTCAGTCCGATTTCCCTCAACCTTTCTTCGTAGGACATTCCCCTGACCTCCGGAACTAACCTTGTTGCAAACCTTTGTACTGTGTTGGGATGTGTGTGTGTACAGAAGCTGTCATGGTATGTGTGTGTATAGAAGCTGTGTTGGGATGTGTGTGTACAGAAGCTGTGTTGGAATGTGTGTACAGAAGTTGTGCTGGGATGTGTGTGTGTACTGAAAAAGCTGTGTTGGAATGTGTGTGCACTGAAGCTGTGTTGGGATGTATGTGTGTGTGTGTGTGTGTGTGTGTGTGTGTGTGTGTGCGTGCATGTGTGTGTGTTTGTGTGTGTATGTGTGTGCGCGTGTGTGTGTGTGTGCGCGTGTGTGTGTGTGCGCGCGCGTGTGTGTGTGTACTCACCTAGTTACTCACCTAGTTGAGGTTGCGGGGGTCGAGTCCGAGCTCCTGGCCCCGCCTCTTCACTGATCGCTACTAGGTCACTCTCCCTGAGCCGTGAGCTTTATCATACCTCTGCTTAAAGCTATGTATGGATCCAGCCTCCACTACATCGCTTCCCAAACTATTCCACTTACTGACTACTCTGTGGCTGAAGAAATACTTCCTAACATCCCTGTGATTCATCTGTGTCTTCAGCTTCCAACTGTGTCCCCTTGTTACTGTGTCCAATCTCTGGAACATCCTGTCTTTGTCCACCTTGTCAATTCCTCTCAGTATTTTGTATGTCGTTATCATGTCCCCCCTATCTCTCCTGTCCTCCAGTGTCGTCAGGTTGATTTCCCTTAACCTCTCCTCGTAGGACATACCTCTTAGCTCTGGGACTAGTCTTGTTGCAAACCTTTGCACTTTCTCTAGTTTCTTTACGTGCTTGGCTAGGTGTGGGTTCCAAACTGGTGCCGCATACTCCAATATGGGCCTAACGTATACGGTGTACAGGGTCCTGAACGATTCCTTATTAAGATGTCGGAATGCTGTTCTGAGGTTTGCTAGGCGCCCATATGCTGCAGCAGTTATTTGGTTGATGTGCGCTTCAGGAGATGTGCCTGGTGTTATACTCACCCCAAGATCTTTTTCCTTGAGTGAGGTTTGTAGTCTCTGACCCCCTAGACTGTACTCCGTCTGCGGCCTTCTTTGCCCTTCCCCAATCTTCATGACTTTGCACTTGGTGGGATTGAACTCCAGGAGCCAATTGCTGGACCAGGTCTGCAGCCTGTCCAGATCCCTTTGTAGTTCTGCCTGGTCTTCGATCGAGTGTATTCTTCTCATCAACTTCACGTGTGTGTGTGTGTGTGTGTGTGTGTGTGTGTGTGTGTGTGTGTGTGTGTGTGTGTGTGTGTGTGTGGGTATGTGTGTGTGTGTACTCAATTGTGCTCACCTAATTGTAGTTGCAGGGGTCGAGACTCAGCTCCTGGCCCCGCCTCTTCACCGAATGCTGCTAGGTCCTCTCTCTCCCTGCTCCATGAGCTTTATCATGCCTCGTCTTTAAGCTATGTATGGTTCCTGCCTCCACTACATCGCTCGCCAGACTGTTCTACTTCCTGACCACTTTATGATTGAAGAAATGCTTCCTAACATCCCTGTGGCTCATCTGAGTCTTCAACTTCCAAGAGTGACCCCTTGTTTTTGTGTCCCCTCTCTGGAACATCTTGTTTCTGTCCACCTTGTCTATTCCACGCAGTATTTTGTATGTCGTTATCATGTCTCCCCTGTCCCTCCTGTCTCCCAGTGTCGTCAGGCCGATTTCCCTCAATCTTTCTTCATAGGACATTCCCCTTAGC
>NC_091308.1:15662104-15664604 GCF_038502225.1 Cherax quadricarinatus
TGAACAGTATTTAAATAAGGTTAAAGGGATTTTCGTTGCATTTATGAATTTGGAAAAGGCGTATGACTGGGTGGATAGAAGAATACTGTGCCAGATGTTGCAAATGTATGGACTAGGTGATAGGATACTGAAAGCAGTAAAGAGTTTTTAAGAGGATAGTGAGGCTTAGGTTAGAGCATGTAGGAGAGAGGGAGATTATTTCCCAGTAAAAGTAGGCCTTAGACAGGGATGTGTGGCGTCATCATGGTTGTTTAATATATTTTTAGATGGGGTTGTAAGAGAGGAATGAATGTTCGGGTGTTGGCAAGAGGTGTGGGATTAAGAGATAAAGAATCTAACACAAAGTGCGAGTTGTCACAGTTGCTTTTTGCTTCTGACATTCTTCTTTTGTATGATTCTGAAGAGAAGTTGCAGAGGTTGGTACACGAGTTAAAAGGGCATGTAAAAGAAGGAAATTAAAAGTGAATGTAGGAAAGAGCAAAGTGATGAGGATAACAAAAAAATTAGGTGATGAAAGACTGGATTGGAGGGAGAGAGTATAGAGGAAGTGAATATATTCAAATATTTGGAAGTTAACTTGTCAGCAGATGGGTCTGTGAAAGACGAGGTGAATCATAGAATTTATGAGGGGGGGGGAAAGGTGGAAAAAGGTGAGTGGTACACTGAGGAGTCTGTGGAGACAAAGAATATTATCCATGGAAGCAAAGAGGGAAATGTGCGTTCTTATATGGGTATGAAGCATGGTTGGTGAATGTTGCAACAAGGAGAAGGATGGAGGCAGTGGAGATGTCGTGTCTGAGAGCAATGTGCAGTATGAATATAATGCAGAGAATACATAGCTTGGAGATTAGAAGGTTGTGTGGGGTTACTAACCATATTATTTAGAGGGCTGAAGAAGGGTTGTTGAGGTGGTTCGGACATTTAGAGAGGATGGAACGAAATAGAATGATTTTAGAGGGAATATAAATCTGTAGTGGTAGGAAGGCCGGGTAGGGGTCGTCCTAGGAAAGGTTGGAGGAAGGAGGTAAATGAGGTTTAGTGTGCGAGGAGCTTGGACTTCCAGCAAGCGTGCGTGAGCGTGTTATATAGGAGCGAGTAGAGACGAAAGGGTTTTATGACCTGACGTGCTGGTGGAGTGTGAGTAAAATAATATTTATTAAGGGATTCAGGGAAACCGCTTAGCCGAACTTGAGTCCTGGAGGTGGGAAGTATAGTGCCCGCACTCTGAAGGGCGGGTGTTAATGTTGCAGTTTCCTAACTCTAGCTTAGGCGCGTCTCTGGTAAGACAGTGATGGAGTGAATGATCGTGATGAGAGTGTTTAATTACTTTTTCTGGTCACCTGTCTTGGTGGGTAACAGCCGATGTGTTAATACAAGATATATATGTCGTGCAGAACAAGTAAAAACTTGCGATTTTGGCTTAAGTAACAATGCACTTCTTGCCGAATAAGGCAAGCAAAAATTTGTGCATGCAGTAATTACACAAAAATCACTCTGAACCTAACGAAAAATAATATATTTCATTGTGTCTGTTTAGTATTAAATTACTGTAAACTTATCTAAAATGTATTTAGCTGGAATACACTAAATTAAATTCCGCTTCTTATAATAAGGTTAGGTAAGTTTGCTAAGGTTCTTTTGGCACAAAATTATTAACTTTTCATTAGCATAAATAAAAAAAAATATATCCTAAAACGTAAACATATATATATATATATATATATATACATATATATATATATATATATATATATATATATATATATATATATATATATATATATATATATATATATATATATATATATATGTGTCGTGCCGAATAGGCAGACCTTGCGATCTTGGCTTAAATAGCAACGCTCATCTTGCCATATAGGACAAGCGAAAATTTGTGTATGCAATAATTTCGCAAAAATCATTCTGAACCTAACGAAAAAAATATATATTTCATTGTGTTTGTTTAGTATTAAATTATTGTAAACGTATTTAAAATATATTTAGTAGGATTAGGCTAAAATAAATTGTTCTTGTTATAATAAAATTAGGTAAGTTTTCTAAGATTCTTTTGGTGCAAAATTAAAAATTTTTACATTAACATTAATGAAAAAAATATATCTTTAAACGTATAAGAGAAAGTTTTAGAAAGGACTTAATTTTAAATGAGTTCTTGCTAATTGACCAGTTTTACATATTCGGCACGACATATATATGTATATATATATATATATATATATATATATATATATATATATATATATATATATATATATATATATATATATATATATATATATATATATATATATATATATATATATATATATATATATATATATATATATATATATATATATATATATATATATATATATATATATATATATATATACATGTATATATATATATATATATATATATATATATATATATATATATATATATATATATATATTGTCCAATGAGTTATTAAAGAGACGTTACAACATATTTTGACCTTAAT
>NC_091308.1:15679604-15722973 GCF_038502225.1 Cherax quadricarinatus
CGGGGCTGATGGTCCCCAGAAAGCAGGAAACCCACCAATAAAAATGATCTCACACACTTCTATTCCAGTCAAGATACCAAGACCAAAAGAGGCATCATCATCGGGTTTTTCCTAAAAGCATACCGAATTTGTAGTCCTGAGTTTCTTGACGAGGAATGTACTTACATTCACCAAACATTCACTGAGTTACAATTTCCTTCTTTTTTCATCAAAAACTGCAAGAAAAGAGCTCTTCAGATCATCAATTCTCCACGCATCAACACCGCTCCAACAAAGTTATAATCCTTCCCAACAGCCAGGTTGCACTAAACGTCTCAAAAGTACTTTCACAAGCTAACACCAGAGTCGCCATCGCTTCTACCACTTCAATAAAGGATCTAACCAGGACAAAACCCAAGCACCACGAACCAGTCGATGCAGGAGTTTACACTATACCCTGTGGAGGCTGTGACAAGATCTACGTAGGTGAAACAGCAAGAAACCTCGACACCCGCCTCAATGAACACATTTACGCATGTAGGAACGACAACTTAAACAACGCCTGTGTACAACACCGAAATTCCACCAATCATCTCATGAAATTCAGAGACGCCCAATTAGTGATCAAAGAAACTAATTTCCGCAGACGCAAGTGCCTTGAATCAGCACTGATCGCTGTTTCGAATACAATTAAACAAAACAACGGCAGCTTCACCATCTCCGAAGTCTTAGCAAGAATCCTCCTGAAAACAGTAAACCCTGCCATCACATAGTCTCTCCTGTTATACTACACAAGCACATTACAGAGAGTGAACACCGGAAAAAAACCTGCCTCTTTCCAGTCTATATTTGTCCAACTATTTTTATGTTACCCAAGTAATAGCTTTTATATCCTTTTACTCATGTACGAATTATTTGCTCTTCCATATTGTATTATTTTTGTTACTACTACTACTACTACTACTACTACTACTACTACTACTACTACTACTACTACTACTACTACTACTACTACTACCACTAGTGAACATCGAAATGGTACCTCACTAGTATTGCACCTCACTCAGAGCCTTTATATACCCTTTGTGTCCATGTATTGTTTGTAATGGCTTGATAAAGCTCCTGGAGAGCGAAACGTTGCCACAATAAATGTCACATTAGTTGCACTTGTGTCCTTTTACTTTACATATTGTCGGTAATTCTACCAACTTTATTACATATTTTATATAGGTGAGTTTTTGTCCTTCCTTCCTAATAATAATTGATATTGTTTAATATATGAGTACATGCTGGCTCAAGGTTTGTGTTTTTTAGTGTAATTTTATAACCCGTAGACAGCAGTGTGAGCAGCCTTTAGGAGCCAGGAACATTTTATTTAAGTTACGACATCAAAGTCGTAACAATAACACAATTCTTTTTAAGGGGTGGACCGCAAAGCCAGCTGAAGGCCTTGATCAGATGACCAGAAGTTCCAGTAGCGGGTCATCGTATGACCGAAACCCGCGTCAGGAAACTGTTTCCCGAAGAATCTTACTCAACTTAACCTGCTTATTAATGATGCAAACCTGATTATGATAATAAGAAAAAGGCGAGGACAGGCAAAGGCAGCAAATGTATCTGGACAAATTGCAAGATTAGTCAGATAAGTGGTTGCTTGAATTCAACCCCAGGCAATGAAAGGTCATGAACATCGGGAAAGGAAACGGAAGACCAGACGTTGTATATAGTCTTAGGAACCAGAGGCTGTAGACCTCGCTTAGAGACAATTTATTTATTTATTTATTTATTTATTTATTTATTTATTTATTTATTTATTTATTTATTTTATGTCTTTGCAAACAGTACATTGAAATTTTGTGGGTTGCAATGCAAAGAGATCCTCTATTATGCCTAGGCTTTATGGGCCAACTTAACATTATTGGCTTACAGACTACTTAACACTAGGGATTATATCATAGTTGTACAGTAGGATAGTAATTATTTCATAGTTGTACAGTAGATTATTAATTATAAGTGAATCAAAATTTGTATAAGACAAAAGATATATTCATATAATCAAAAATGCTTTTTGTGAAAACAATGATTCAATTATATTCCTGTCAATAATGGATAAACGGTTCAATGTTATTGTTGAAGTTATGATGTGGGAGTACATAAGTGAGTGTGTACTGAGTATTTAGCATTTAGTCTAGGGTGATTAAGTGGATTTTGAGAAGTCTTAAATTGATTTTCAGACTTGGTTACTTTAATATCTTCTGGTAATGAATTCCATATTTTGGGGCCCTTTATGTGCATAGAGTTTTTACAGTGTAATATGGACACGAGGTATATCAAAAAGAGATCTGTGTCTTGTGTTGTGGTCATGTGTCCTGTTTAGGTTGGTGAGGAGAAGTTTGAGTGGAGGGTTTATATTTGCGTGTATTGTTCTGTGTATGTAGTAGGCGCGTGAATAAGATGGATGTTCTTAATGGTGAGCAGATTCAGACTTTTGAAAATTGGTGGAGTATGCTGGCGGGAGTGGGAATTTGTTATCATTCTTACTGCTGCCTGTTACAAAAAGCGCGATTCTAAAAGCTTAGAGATCTCCAGTGAATACTAGAAAGGACTGCCCTTCTAGCATCCAGCCTGTTACTGGGTTTTCGTAACAAGTAGTCAGTATCCTTATCCAATTATCCATTAAAGTTCAGTATGGTTCAATAGTGCTTTAGGATTACAACTGGTAGGCTACTAACTAGAGAAATTAAAATTTAATAAATTTATTAAGTAATAAGTTGTCTAGAGGTATATTATCAAATTAAATTAATTACAGCAATCAAAATAAAATCAATCTCTCGAGTTCAATATTATTGTGCTGAAAGCACATATCACATTTATAATTCTTAAGTACCGTCAGGTACATTAACATTTAATAAGATATTACAAATATGTACAAGTGTGTGTATGCGTATAAGTGCTCTTAAGTAGTTAGCTGTTTCTCAAGACTCGAATTAGACTTAAACAAGTGACTGACAAAGTCCTCAAATAAACTAACTTCTTGACCGACTGGCAACCCGAACAGTCTGCTTGAACAACAAAGAATGCTAAGCCCAATAGCAATGCAATATCAAGCGACTGCGACACAGAATTAGGAACAAGGAGATAATATAACGACACAAAGTAGGGACCATCAGCAGATCCTCCACTAAAGTTACAAAACTCCCATAAAACTGAATCTACGTTCAGCATAGGAAAAACTGTGACTGTGACAATACACAGGAACCAGTACAAAATTAGGTCAGAAGCTATAGCTAAGGACCTGAGATTTTCAGAGTGTCTATGTGACACACAACCTCAGTACAACGTCGAAAATCACTAAGTCTTTACAATGTTCTGTGAACAAAGTTCTACAGAACTAACAAGAATAATGAGACAGACAATCTATCCAACCAGCAAGCGAGTCTCCAGCAGACTGTCAGACAGACAAGCTGTCCAACCAGCAAGCGAGTCTCTAGCAGACTGTCAGACAGACAAGCTGTCCAACCAGCAAGCGAGTCTCTAGCAGACTGACTACTTCACGAGAGGTGAAGACACCCCCCCCTCGATCACGTGATAGCTACGTGGACAACTGCAGCTCAGAAGCCGGCAGTATAACGAGCGACAAGCGATAATTACAGTAGTTTGACAATCAAGCCTAACTGAGCACATTTTATATACATCCTAACAACATAAGCTAAATAACAATATAACAGTCAAATAATAATATAAAGTCATACATTTACGATTTAGCTATTATCGCAAATATAAGCAATATAAAATTAAATGAAAAGATAATATACATTACATATATACATAATAGTCATTGTAACCCATTCAGGGGTTGCAACACCCCCCCCAACACGACAGAGGGTCGCACTAGGAGTTGCATGAATGTCTTTCACATTATTTCTGGTTACTCATATCAATATTATCAATATCAATATTAACGAGTCTCTCTTGTGCCAAGCACCTCTACAATTTCACAGCGTCCGTCACTAGGATATGCCCCTAGGTACTAGGGCAGTACACAGTATCGTATCTCTTCATACTCGTGGTTATGTACATCAGTGTAGAGACAGGATAGCGCTGGCAAGGAGGGCACGTTGAGGCTCGATCATAGTAGAGGAGACTGCATTCCACTCTTAAGTAGTGGTTATGGAATGCTAGGCAGTATGAACATCTGAGTATGAAACAGCTTAAGGTGTGTAGTGAGGGGGGGGTCTGCGGCAGGACAGTGTTGCGTCACGCGCAGTACCATCTCCCACACCACACTACTCACTCAACACTCGGCTTGTCTCCTCCTCACACAACATTACTGTGAATATATAAATATAATAATTAGACATGACATGAGTATATATAGTTAATATGGGCTGGAGGGATTAAGTTACTTTACTGAATTTGACATAGCAAGTAACAAAAGGTATTTGGGCATAAAATTACGTAAATTTTAAATAGGGAAGTGCCCAAATACTCGTCAAAATGTTCAAAGGACACCACAAGAGCTAGATTTTTCTGGTGTCGTTTGAGCTTAGATGAATAGTAACATATAGGATGGAGAATATCAGTGGATGTTGACTGTTGGAGCAGCACAACACACTGCATAACAACTCGCATCTATATGTAAAAAGAAGGGAAGATTGAAATTAGGACTCTTCAACACAGGAGCAGAGGATAGCAAGCGCTTCAACCTTTTGAACGAGTCTGAACAATCTCTAGTCCAGGTGAACTGAACTTTGGTACTAGTAAGCTCAGTAAGAGGAGCTGCAATCTGAGAAAAGTTTGGACAGAACCTGCGATAATATCCTGCCATACCCAGGAATCTCTGTACTCCTTTCCTATCCTGTGGCACTGGAAATTCAGAAATTGCACGAACCTTAGCCTCAATAGGAGCAACCTCACCTTGGCCGATACAAAAGCCTAGATAGGTAATCTTGGCTTGACCAAAACTACATTTAGCTAAGTTAACAGTGAAGTTGTAGTGCGCCAGTCTCTCAAACAATGCTCTGAGACGCGTCAAGTGCTGTTCCCACTCGTCACTGTACACCACTAAGTCGTCAAGGTAGGCTTCTACTCCTTCCAAGTTGTGGGTCAACTCGTTCATTATACGTTGGAATGAAGAAGCCGCGTTACATAGGCCGAAGGGGGTGACGAGGTAGTTAAACAATCCATCTTGAACAGTAAAAGCAGATATTTCTTGAGCACGTTCAGTAAGCGGGACTTGATAATAGCCTCGTAAGAGATCTAAACGGCTGACAAACTGGGCTCCTGACACACGGTCAATAAGGTCGTCAATGCGAGGTAGAGGATAACCATCAGGCAAGGAGACAGAGTTCACTTTCCTATAGTCAGTGCACATCCTGAAACTACCGTCAGGTTTAGGCACTAAAATACAGGGAGATGCCCATGGACTTTTACTGCGTTCAATAAGTCCGTGAGATAACAGAAAATCAACCTCTTCTCTCAATGCTTTATGCTTTGTTGGACTCATTCTATATGGTGATTGCTTAATGGGTGATGCTCCCTGTACATCAACGTCATGTACACCCAGAGTACAACGTTTAGGAACATCACCGAACAATTCAGGGAAATGCAAAATCATGTTTTTAACATCACCAGCTTTATCAATCCCAAGGTTACTAAGAAAATCGTCTAGTGACTGTAGAGTCACAGAATTTTCTAAACGCACCTCTATACCTCTAGAGATGTCAGGTAGACTGACGTTTTCTTCCTCTGTCCTAGGAAGAATAGAAGTAGTAGGTAGAGGACTAGCGTAGTATGCCTTAAGCTGGTTAACATGGTACACATGATTAGATTTCTTTTTCCCAGGCGTACGTACCAAATAATTTACGTCGCTAAGCTTTTTCACTACTTCCAGGGGACCATCATACCTGGCTTGTAGAGCATGACCTGGTACTAATTTCCGAGCCATCACCTTATCTCCTGCTTTAAAAGAACGAGAGACAGCACGCTTGTCATAATGTTGCTTCATTCTAGCTTGGGCTGAAACTAGGTTTTTTGAAGCTAGCTCTCTAGCGGCTGTCAAATGTTGCTGCATTAATGAAGGTGAAGTACTCAATGATGGATTTGATTTTCCTGTCCACACGTCTTTCAACACTGCGAGAGGACCACGCACTTGGTGTCCGAATATTAATTCAAACGGACTAAATCCGAGACTTTCTTGCTCACTTTCTCTCATAGCGAACAGAAGAAAAGGTATACCCTCATCCCAGTCTCTAGAAAAATGTTCACAATAAGCTCTCATCATAGACTTCAATGTCTGATGAAATCTCTCTAGAGCACCTTGTGACTGTGGATGATAACTGGTTGAAAGTACAGACTTTATTCCTAGGTGGGATAATGCTTCTCGAAAGATCTTAGAAGTGAAATTAGATCCCTGATCTGATTGTATCTCTCGTGGCAATCCAACCTGGGAGAAAAATTTCATCAGCGCTCTCACAATAGCACGAGCATTAATTTTTCTCATAGGAATAGCTTCGGGATAGCGTGTTGCAGCGTCCATAATAGTAAATAAGTATTGGTTTCCTAGTTTGGTTCTAGGCAAAGGACCAACACAATCAATAATAAGACGTGAGAATGGTTCACCATGCACGGTGATAGGAATGAGAGGCGCAGGTGGAGGTGTGTGCGCTGGCTTGCCTGTCACTTGACACACGTGGCAACGTCGCAAATGATCAGCTATTGTTTCCTTCATCTTTGGCCAAGTAAAATGTTTTGCCAGTTTACCGAGTGTCTTCTTGACACCCAAATGTCCTCCTATGGGACTATTGTGAGCAAAATCAATGGCTTGTTCACGAAATGTAACTGGTAACACAACGAGATGCTTGACTGTCGTGGAAACACTATCAGCTGACAACTTACATGTATTTTTCTCCACCAAACCTCGCAAACTGTTCCTGAGAGATAGGACCAGTGGGTAATGGAGGAGTAGGGAAATTAACATGGTCTGGACGGTCCTTAGGTCGGACACTTGGTCCAGCCGTCTCTAGAGAGTCTAGATCTGGTCTAGGATAAGTAAATACAGGTGTAGTATACACTGTACTAGTATTAGGCTGTCATCCAACCAGCTACACTCTGTGCTATAGTGTCAGTGAGGCGGGAAGGTGTGAGCGAGAACTGAGCTACACTAGGCTCAGCCATTAGGCTCACTTCTGCTCTAGTTGCTCTTTCTTCATCAAATAGAGTCATACTTCCTAATTGTGACACTAGGCTTTCTGAATCTGAATCATAATCAGACATCTTTGTATGAGCAGGAAACAATATATCTTTAATTAATGCTCTGACAGTTTCAGCGGTGTAATTCCTGTTATACTTCACACCGAGATATTTGGCTACTTGCCAACACGTCTGAAGTTTTAATGTACTTAACTCAGACAAAGTCAGAGTATCAATTAACTGTTTCACTTTGGCATACATCACGAAAATAATTGTACTACGAGAGAGTGATTATGGGAAACTATAATCCTAATAGGAATTTTAGTGTTGGTTGTCTTAGAGCTAGAACTCATAAACAGTATTTCCATCTCCTTGGATCAAGAGACTCAGTCAGGTACATACATCCACCTGGTATGTTGTACAAGACTAAACTCAAAGTCTTCAGATTAGGAAAGTACTCAAAGTGTTTGACCATAGATTCACTAGTATGTCAAACTGGATAATTTCTCCAACACCTTGGATCAAGAGCATCCCGGACAGGCCCCCATTTGTTACAAAAAACGCGATTCTAAAAGCTTAGAGATCTCCAGTGAATACTAGAAAGGACTGCCCTTCTAGCATCCAGCCTGTTACTGGGTTTTCGTAACAAGTAGTCAGTATCCTTATCCAATTATCCATTAAAGTTCAGTATGGTTCAATAGTGCTTTAGGATTACAACTGGTAGGCTACTAACTAGAGAAATTAAAATTTAATAAATTTATTAAGTAATAAGTTGTCTAGAGGTATATTATCAAATTAAATTAATTACAGCAATCAAAATAAAATCAATCTCTCGAGTTCAATATTATTGTGCTGAAAGCACATATCACATTTATAATTCTTAAGTACCGTCAGGTACATTAACATTTAATAAGATATTACAAATATGTACAAGTGTGTGTATGCGTATAAGTGCTCTTAAGTAGTTAGCTGTTTCTCAAGACTCGAATTAGACTTAAACAAGTGACTGACAAAGTCCTCAAATAAACTAACTTCTTGACCGACTGGCAACCCGAACAGTCTGCTTGAACAACAAAGAATGCTTTGCTGGGTTATTAGGGGTTTTAGGTGATTGGATGTTGTTGATCCCCATGCACAAATTCCATATGTAAGATAAGGGTATATGAGTGAATGGTACAGTGCCAGGAGAGCTGATTGTGGAACGTAGTACCTTATCTTTGATAGTATGCCTACAGTCTTGGAGACTTTCTTGGTGATTTGTTGTATGTGTGTCTGGACTTAAGGCTACTGTCAAGGTGGATACCTAGGAATTTTCCCTCTGTGAGTCTTGTGACTGATGATCCGTAAGCCTAGCATTTCATCAGGGGTGAGCATAGTGCCTAGAATATCGTCAGGGGTGAGCATAGTGCCTAGAATATCGTCAGGGGTGAGCATAGTGCCTAGAATATCGTCAGGGGTGAGCATAGTGCCTAGAATATCGTCAGGGGTGGGTGAGCAACAACCAATAGCCTTAGCAGCCAATGCTCACCTGGCAAATTTAAGAGTGGCCTTCAGGAATCTCAACAGAGACTTTCCGAGCAATTTATACCAACGTCACGCCCCACTTTTTTTAGTGTTCGGCACTATTATGAAACCCATACTTGAGGAAGCATGTTAAGAAACTGCAGAAAGTGATGAAGTATGCAACAAGGTTTGTTACTGAGTTAAGAGGCATGATCTGTTAGTAGAGGATAACGGAATTAAATTTAACGACACTGCAAGATAGCTTAACGACACTGTAAGATAGCTTAACGACACTGCAAGATAGCTTAACGACACTGTAAGATAGCTTAACGACACTGCAAGATAGAAGAACCAGGGAAGATATGATAACGACAAGCAAAATACTCAAGGAATTCAAATGGTAGACAGGGACAGGCTATTTAAAAGGCGAGAAATATGAACTCAGGGACACAGCTGGAAGTTGAAAACAAATGAGACGAAAGGATGTCAGGAAGTATTTATTTAGTCACATGGTCGTCATAAAGTGGGATGTTTTCGACAAAAAAAAAATTGGTGGAGGCAAGCTGCTTACATAGCTTGAGGAGAAGGTACGATAAGGCCCTCCAGGCCAGTAGGGAGAGAATCTGGGAATCGGCAAGTTAAGAAGCGGGGCCAGGAGCCAAGACTCGACTCCTGCAGTCACATATAGGTGAGTACACACACACACACACACACACACACACACACACACACACACACACACACACACACACACACACACACACACACACACACACACATACAAACATACACACACACATACACACACACGCGCACACACACACACACACACACACACACACACACACACACACACACACACACACACACACACACACACACACACACACACATACACACACATACACACACACTGTAGGTACCAGGAAAACGCTGGAGGCCATTGGGAGACCAAGTAACTACAGGTCTCTGAAGGTCGCTGGAGGTCGCTCGGAAAGGTTATGGCAACGTGTTGGAGGTCGCTAATACAAGAGGTTCTGGCGACGTGCTAGAGGACACTATAAGAGAGGGTTCTGGCGACAAGCTGGATGTCACTGGAGGTCGCTGGGAGAGGCGGTTCTGGCAATGTGCTGGTGGTCACTGGAGGACGCTGGCAGAGGAGGTAATTAAATCACAGGGATCCTGCATGTGAAGAAGCTGAATAAAAATATGCAAATTGGGGAAATTTTTCAGCAAAACGTCTTCTTTCAGTGTTCTTTTGTCAATTAAAAGAGACTGTTGGTGAGAGGGGAGAGAGGGGAAGGAGGAGAGGGGAAGGAAAGAGAGGGGAAGGAGGAGAGGGGAAGGAGGAGAGAAGAACGAGGAGAGGGGAAAGGAAGAGAGGGAAAGGAAAGAGAGGGGAAGGAGGAGAGGGGAAGGAGGAGAGAAGAAGGAGGAGAGGGGAAGAGAAGAGAGAGGAAGGAGGAAAGGGGAAGGGGAGAGAGGGGAAGGAGGAGAGGGAAGGGAAGAGAGGGGAAGGGAAGAGAGGGGAAGAAGGAGAAGGGAAGAGAGGGGAAGGAGGAGAGGGGAAGGGAAGAGAGGGGGAAGGAAAGAGAAAGGAAGGAGGAGAGGGGAATTAAGAAAGGGGAAGGGAAAGAGAAGATAAAGGTCTTGATAAAGTCATCGCTTTATAAAGTCATCAACTGATATAAAGTCATAACCTGATAAAGTCATCACTTGATAAAGTCACCACCTGATAAAGTCATCACTTAATAAACTCATCACTTGATAAGGTGATGAGTTTATTAAGTGAAGACTTCCACAACGAGTACTCTTCTTCACCTTCTGGTTGTTGTCAGTTATCCACGACAATAGATCCTTTAGTCACTGTCTGAAATTTTTGTTATTCCTCCAACTTTTCCTTTATTTTTTCACTCATAACACGACGTGTCGTCCCATGGGGTAACCAAGCCAGCCAAGACTCTAGCAACACTTGCACTCATTCCCATCATCCTGAAATGACTAGGATACCTTCCAAAATCCTCAGTGGCGTAGCTTCAAACATTCAGAAATGTGACTCCTAGTGAGGAGAGTGAAATTCGAGAGTGTAAGCACACATCTAACAATTTTATCTATAAAATAGTGAGAAATTTTTATTTCCATTAAATCACGTTAAATATATTTGAGTCTACCGCTCCTGAACTGCTTCAGTGTTTATTGACTGATGGATCTTAAGGTCAGGATAGTGTCAATGAAGTCTAGTTTGTGTGCGGGCAAATTTGTCTGTACTAAATTAGTTTATCACGCTTGTAATGTGTGGAGTCGGTGCAATAACTGGAGAATGATTCTTCAGATCAACTTCAAATTTTCAGCGCTGGTGTGTTTTCCAGTAAGTAAGACTCACTTTGTTATTAAGCTTCGTAAGTCTCAGTTTGACAGTTTTTAGTAAATTAATAATGACATTGATTTCCATTCTTTAACTAAAGAATACCTGGCTTTATGGCCCCAGAATATCGACGCTGATGTCTTCCATAATGAAAATTCTGAAAAAAAAAAATGCAATCATTTGAATTAAAGTAATTACTGGGGAATGCTTTTCTGATAGGCTTCAAACTCTCAGTGCTGACAGACTTTAGTAAATGAAAGGCCGTCTTTCACTTTGAGCTTTGTAAATTTTTTATTGCCACTTTAATTAAATATATTAGTTTTATTCACAGATTCCTTAGTTCTTCTCACATAGCTGTTATTTACAGTGATTTGCAAGTTCCTGTCTGTGACTTTAACATTACTCTAAAAATAATCCTAGTAGGGGGTGAAAGCCCACTGTGGGCGCTTAAGCCCAGTGGTTAATTAAGCCCCACTGTATTTGACAAAGCCAGTGGTACATGAATACTTATCTTCCACTTGTTGTGATGATACATACCAGTCACCGGTGGTACATGGATACTTATCTTCCACTTGTTATGGTGATACATATCAGTCTCTGTTATGTATCACCACTGTTGTCATCTCTCTCCTCCTAATATTCCCACTTCGTCTTCAAAGAATATTTCCTTCCATCTTCTATGAAATTCCCTTCCAAGACTTTTACCTCTCTCTTTCTCAATTTACCTTTCTTCTTTTCAGCCATTTTGGTTGACCCCTTGTAGTCGTCTTCCTTCTAATGTGGCTGTGGAGCAATTTTAGTCCCAACTTTGCCTTTGATGTTGTGGTATTTTTAAATTGGCCCTCTAATGCTCTCCGCAGTCTTGCGTATTCGTTCATGTCTCTTCCGCTCAGTTCAAGGTTCACTTCTGTTCTTCGTCTTCTGTTCAATTCCAGGTTCACCTAAGTTCTTCGTTTTCTGTTCAAATCCAGGTTCCCTTGTGTTCTTATTCTTCTGTTTTCGTCTTCCACTCAGTTCAAGGTTCATTGGTCTTCGTCTCTTACAAGTGAATGAACTACGGGCTCTCTCTCTGCTCTTGAGTGTGTGTGTGTGTGTGTGTATATATATATATATATATATATATATATATATATATATATATATATATATATATATATATATATATATATATATATATATGTGTGTGTGTGTGTGTGTGTGTGTGTGTGTGTGTGTGTGTGTGTGTACTCACTTATTTGTGGTTGCAGGGGTCGATTCATAGCTCCTGTCCCCGCCTCTTCACTGATTGCTACTAGGTCCTCTCTCTCCCTGCTCCATGAGCTTTATCATACCTCGCCTTAAAACTATGTATGGTTCCCGCCTCCACTACGTCACTTTCTAGGCTATTCCACGGCTTGACTACTCTATGACTGAACAAATACTTCCTAACATCCCTTTGATTCATCTGAGTCTTCAACTTCCAATTGTGACCTCTTGTGTCTGTGTCCCATCTCTGGAACATCCCGTCTTTGTCCACCTTGTCTATTCCGCGCAGTATTTTATATGTCGTTATCATGTCTCCCCTGACCCTCCTGGCCTCCAGTGTCGTCAGGCCGATTTCCCTCAACCTTTCTTCGTAGGACAATCCCCGTAGCTCTGGGACTAGTCTTGTTGCAAACCTTTGCACTTTCTCTAATTTCTTGACGTGCTTGACTAGGTGTGGATTCCAAACTGGTGCTGCATACTCCAGTATGGGCGTGACGTAGATGGTGTACAGAGTCTTAAACGAATCCTTACTGAGGTATCGGAACGCTATCCGTAGGTTTGCCAGGCGCCCGTATGCTGCAGCAGTTATCTGATTGATGTGCTCCTCAGGAGATATGCTCGGTGTTATACTCACCCCCAGATCTTTTTCCTTGAGTGAGGTTTGCAGACTTTGGCCATCTAAACTATATTGTGTCTGCGGTCTTCTTTGCCCTTCCCCAATCTTCATGACTTTGCGTGTGTGTGTGTGTGTGTGTGTGTGTGTGTGTGTGTGTGTGTGTGTGTGTGTGTGTGTGTGTGTGTGTGTGTGTGTGTGTGTTTGTGTATATGTGTGTGTGTGTATTTGTGTAGGCTTTGTGAATGCTGCTGTAGTTGTTACTACTGCTCCTCCTGCTGCTGCTGCTGTTGTTGTTGCCACCAGCAACATTGCTAAAACATTAACGCATCTCAGTATATTTCAGTTTTTGAAGCTTCTCTCAGGCTGTGTCAACATACTCAGTCTCTGGAAGACACAATATATCCTCATCTTCCATTTCTTTCTCAAACCAGAATACATCCAGAAATTTGCCTCCCGAAATTACTGATCGACGTCAAATTAGGCTACCTATAATTTTTTTTCTTTGTTTTGTTCTCCCACATACATTTTTAAAACCAACAGGATATAAATTCCCACTACTATGGCTGGAACAATACACAAACAACCGGCGCACTTAAAAGAGGGGAAGCTTATGATGGCGTCATAGGTTCCCCTCTCCTATGTGAGACTTATTTGTGTATATTTAAAATCATTATTGACACTGGAAATCACGTGAAAATTGGTCTTACTCTGAAAGTAACTGATTTAAACTTTTTAGCACGCTGTTAATTGCTTGGTTAATAGGGTTTAAAGCCTATCCACTACAGGAGGGTCATTAAGGCTGCAAATAACTTGTTCACAGTGGCAGCGCCACCGAGGGGCTGGGGACTCTTCAGCCCCCATAATTTTCGTTAGTCCCACCGAAACCCCCGGTGATGAAAATCATCGGATTTTCAACTTATTCTTGTGTAAAAGTCTCCGTCTATACCAATAGGTATGTTGCAGTGCTCCTCTGTGTTGCTGTGTTCACACAGTGGAGCAAGTGCACACACTGCACGCTCCGCACCAGAACAAAAATAAACACCAAGAAAAATTTCTGATGAACAAGTGGAAAGGTCACGTCCGCAAGAGGTTGGTATGCACCTGCTTAGGTAGCAGTATTATTATTATTATTATTATTATTATTAGTAGTAGTAGTAGTAGTAGAAGTAGTAGTAATAGTAGTAGTAGTAGTAGCATAAGCAGCAGCAGCAATATAGGCAATACCTGTAGACCTGGAGAGGGTTTCAGGGGTCAACGCCCCCGCGGTCCGGTCTGTGACCGTAAGATAAGTTGAGGGTGTAGCTGAAGATGTATGGGTAATATAAACAATATATAGGTTGTGGATAGTGATTAACGATACAACGAAGAGAAGATAACATCACTCGAATATCAGGTAAAACAAAATGCATTTTTCTTGTATTCTCGTTTTTTCTCACTAGATAGCGTGATTAACGATGATAAACATTCCCGTATCGTTGGTTAAGGTACTATTTTCATTTTCTAGCCAGACCATCAGCTAAACGTATTGCTTTCAGATTCCAGGCAAGATAACACACAAGGAGGCATATTAATATGTTCTTCCATCCAGCAGTACGTGCTGGATGGACCTTCAGATATCAGCCAACTTCCAGATGATGGACCACGTCGACCAGTTACAAAAAAGCATCACTAATGTGAGTTTGGAACACTAACTAGAATATTCATAACAGCAGGATTGGTATATTCAGGTGTGTAAGATTCGGTATATTGATTTGTCAGTAGCCGCTTTAATCAGGAGAACTGGATCGTCATGAGGCTGATTTCATTCACTCACTGAGCTCTTTGTCACAAAACAGGGCTTGATTCTTCATAACATCCAGTAGAATTAAAGAATAAAAAAGCATAATACCGTGACTGGAACAATACACAAACGTCGCCACACATTTCTTTTTCCTATGTGAGGGTTATTTGTGTATCCTATATCATTAAAGAGGCAGCTATAATGCGCCTCCTATAATGTGACAGCAGAGCAAAGGTACTCCTTGCTCTGCTGTCTCATTAAGTTTCCAGTGATTTCTGAAACTCTGCTGGACACCATGAAAACTCAAAAGCTCTTCATGGTCTCATTGATGTCATGCAGAATTACTTTTGAAATGATGGAGATTTTACTGCAAATTACTAAGTCATTATCTGACCCCTTTCAGTACCCTCACCTCCAGCTGGCTTCTGATGTATATGTTGTTAAGTCAGTCTTGTCTCACCTTCAATAGGAACTCTGTGAAAATTCATGTCAGAGTATCTTGCAAGTTGGCATTCATTTGTATGAAGCAGCTGGTATTGATGTGCAACAAGAAAAAATGCAACAAAGTTTTCAACTACGCCATTTACATGAGTTTGTTGCTGATTCTCAACTTGGATGTCGTAAGAAAATGATTATCTTTCTTGAATTCTGTATACATGTTTACTTTCCTGTCATAGACAGGTTAGTCAGCAATTACGTAGGCGATTTCCAAACAGCTCAAGTATCATACTGAAGGCTTCACCAGCACTGAATACTCAAGGTGCTTCATTTCTAGAGAAAACTTGTATGCTCGAGACAGTTATTTTAACTGTGGTGTCAAAGTGGACAATTTAAGTGTTGAGCTTCAAATGCGACGACTTACTGAATCTGTTATTAAAGTCAGACCAAACTCTGATGCTGCCACAATCTGTCTAAGCTGACATGCATCCGTGTGACTGACAGGCAGTTCTGTAGCATGAGAATGTAGGTTTTCCTGTCTGTGAATGACAAAGATCGTGCTTGGGGAACAATACTAATGATTGCAGGTACAATACTAATGATTGCAGGTACAATACTAATGACTACAGGTACAATACTGATGATTGCAGGTACAATACTAATGACTACAGGTACAATACTGATGATTGCAGGTACAATACTAATGATTGCAGGTACAATACTAATGATTGCAGGTACAATACTGATGATTGCAGGTACAATACTGATGATTTCAGGTACAATACTGGTGATTGCAGGTAAAATACTAATGATTGCAGGTACAATACTAATGACTGCAGGTACAATACTAATGATTGCAGGTACAATACTAATGACTGCAGGTACAATACTAATGACTGCAGGTACAATACTAATGATTGCAGGTACAATACTAATGACTGCAGGTACAATACTAATGATTGCAGGTACAATACTAATGACTGCAGGTACAATACTGATAATTGCAGGCACAATACTAATGACTGCATGTACAATACTAATGATTGCAGGTACAATACTAATGATTGCAGGTACAATACTAATGATTGCAGGTACAATACTGATGATTTCAGGTACAATACTAATGATTGCAGGTACAATACTGATGATTGCAGGTACAATACTAATGATTGCAGGTACAATACTGATGATTGCAGGTACAATACTAATGATTGCAGGTACAATACTGATGATTGCAGGTACAATACTAATGATTGCAGGTACAATATTGATAATTGTAGGTACAATACTAATGATTGCAGGTACAATACTGGTGATTGCAGGTAAAATACTAATGATTGCAGGTACAATACTAATGACTGCAGGTACAATACTAATGATTGCAGGTACAATACTAATGACTGCAGGTACAATACTGATAATTGCAGGCACAATACTAATGACTGCATGTACAATACTAATGATTGCAGGTACAATACTAATGATTGCAGGTACAATACTAATGATTGCAGGTACAATACTGATGATTTCAGGTACAATACTAATGACTGCAGGTACAATACTAATGACTGCAGGTACAATACTAATGATTGCAGGTACAATACTGATAATTGCAGGTACAATACTAATGATTGCAGGTACAATACTAATGACTGCAGGTACAATACTAATGACTGCAGGTACAATACTGATAATTGCAGGCACAATACTAATGACTGCATGTACAATACTAATGATTGCAGGTACGATACTAATGACTGCAGGTACAATACTGATAATTGCAGGCACAATACTAATGATTGCAGGTGCAATACTAATGATTGCAGGTACAATACTAATGATTGCAGGTACAATACTAATGACTGCAGGTACAATACTAATGACTGCAGGTACAATACTGATAATTGCAGGTACAATACTAATGATTGCAGGTACAATACTAATGATTGCAGGTACAATACTAATGATTGCAGGTACAATACTAATGACTGCAGGTACAATACTGATAATTGCAGGCACAATACTAATGATTGCAGGTACAATACTAATGACTGCAGGTACAATACTAATGATTGCAGGTACAATACTAATGACTGCAGGTACAATACTGATAATTGCAGGCACAATACTAATGATTGCATGTACAATACTAATGATTGCAGGTACAATACTAATGATTGCAGGTACAATACTAATGATTGCAGGTACAATACTAATGATTGCAGGTACAATACTGATGATTTCAGGTACAATACTAATGACTGCAGGTACAATACTAATGACTGCATGTACAATACTGATAATTGCAGGCACAATACTAATGATTGCAGGTACAATACTAATGATTGCAGGTACAATACTAATGACTGCAGGTACAATACTAATGACTGCAGGTACAATACTAATGACTGCAGGTACAATACTGATAATTGCAGGCACAATACTAATGATTGCAGGTACAATACTAATGACTGCAGGTACAATACTAATGATTGCAGGTACAATACTAATGACTGCAGGTACAATACTGATAACTGCAGGCACAATACTAATGATTGCAGGTA
Source organism: Cherax quadricarinatus (assembly GCF_038502225.1). Lineage (NCBI taxonomy): Eukaryota > Metazoa > Arthropoda > Malacostraca > Decapoda > Parastacidae > Cherax > Cherax quadricarinatus. The sequence goes on from NC_091308.1 coordinate 15,697,286, forward strand.
CAATACTAATGACTGCAGGTACAATACTAATGACTGCAGGTACAATACTGATAATTGCAGGCACAATACTAACGATTGCAGGTACAATACTAATGACTGCAGGTACAATACTAATGATTGCAGGTACAATACTAATGACTGAAGGTACAATACTGAGAATTGCAGGCACAATACTAATGACTGCAGGTACAATACTAATGATTGCAGGTACAATACTAATGACTGCAGGTACAATACTAATGATTGCAGGTACAATACTAATTACTGCATGTACAATACTAATGATTGCAGGTACAATACTAATGACTGAAGGTACAATATTGATAATTGCAGGCACAATACTAATGACTGCAGGTACAATACTAATGATTGCAGGTACAATACTAATGACTGCAGGTACAATACTGATAATTGCAGGCACAATACTAATGACTGCATGTACAATACTAATGATTGCAGGTACAATACTAATGATTGCAGGTACAATACTGATGATTTCAGGTACAATACTAATGACTGCAGGTACAGTACTAATGATTGCAGGTACAATACTAATGATTGCAGGTACAATACTAATGACTGCAGGTACAATACTAATGATTGCAAGTACAATGTTAATGATTGCAGGTACAATTCTAATGGTTGTAGGTACAATACTGATAATTGCAGGTACAATACTAATGACTGCAGGTACAATACTAATGATTGCAGGTACAATACTGATGATTGCAGGTACAATACTAATGACTGCAGGTACAGTACTAATGATTGCAGGTACAATACTAATGATTGCAGGTACAATACTAATGACTGCAGGTACAATACTAATGATTGCAAGTACAATGTTAATGATTGCAGGTACAATTCTAATGGTTGTAGGTACAATACTGATAATTGCAGGTACAATACTAATGACTGCAGGTACAATACTAATGATTGCAGGTACAATACTGATGATTGCAGGTACAATACTGATGATTGCAGGTACAATACTAATGATTGCAGGTACAATACTGATGATTGCAGGTACAATACTAATGACTGCAGGTACAATACTAATGACTGCAGGTACAATACTAATGATTGCAGGTACAATACTAATGACTGCAGGTACAATACTAATGATTGCAGGTACAATACTAATGACTGCAGGTACAATACTGATAATTGCAGGCACAATACTAATGACTGCATGTACAATACTAATGATTGCAGTTACAATACTAATGATTGCAGGTACAATACTAATGATTGCAGGTACAATACTGATGATTTCAGGTACAATACTAATGACTGCAGGTACAATACTAATGACTGCAGGTACAATACTAATGATTGCAGGTACAATACTGATAATTGCAGGTACAATACTAATGACTGCAGGTACAATACTAATGACTGCAGGTACAATACTAATGACTGCAGGTACAATACTGATAATTGCAGGCACAATACTAATGACTGCATGTACAATACTAATGATTGCAGGTACAATACTAATGGCTGCAGGTACAATACTGATAATTGAAGGCACAATACTAATGATTGCAGGTACAATACTAATGATTGCAGGTACAATACTAATGATTGCAGGTACAATACTAATGACTGCAGGTACAATAATAATGACTGCAGGTACAATACTGATAATTGCAGGTACAATACTAATGATTGCAGGTACAATACTAATGATTGCAGGTACAATACTAATGATTGCAGGTACAATACTAATGACTGCAAGTACAATACTGATAATTGCAGGCACAATACTAATGATTGCAGGTACAATACTAATGACTGCAGGTACAATACTAATGATTGCAGGTACAATACTAATGACTGCAGGTACAATACTGATAATTGCAGGCACAATACTAATGATTGCAGGTACAATACTAATGATTGCAGGTACAATACTAATGATTGCAGGTACAATACTTATGATTGCAGGTACAATACTAATGATTGCAGGCACAATACTGTTGATTTCAGGTACAATACTAATGACTGCAGGTACAATACTAATGACTGCATGTACAATACTGATAATTGCAGGTACAATACTAATGATTGCAGGTACAATACTAATGATTGCAGGTACAGTACTAATGACTGCAGGTACAATACTAATGACTGCAGGTACAATACTAATGACTGCAGGTACAATACTGATAATTGCAGGCACAATACTAATGATTGCAGGTACAATACTAATGACTGCAGGTACAATACTAATGATTGCAGGTACAATACTAATGACTGCAGGTACAATACTAGTGATTGCAGGTACAATACTAATGACTGCAGGTACAATACTGATAATTGCAGGCACAATACTAATGATTGCAGGTACAATACTAATGACTGCAGGTACAATACTAATGATTGCAGGTACAATACTAATGACTGCATGTACAATACTGATAATTGCAGGCACAATACTAATGACTGCAGGTACAATACTAATGATTGCAGGTACAATACTAATGACTGCAGGTACAATACTAATGATTGCAGGTACAATACTAATGACTGCATGTACAATACTAATGATTGCAGGTACAATACTAATGACTGCAGGTACAATACTGATAATTGCAGGCACAATACTAATGACTGCAGGTACAATACTAATGATTGCAGGTACAATACTAATGACTGCAGGTACAATACTGATAATTGCAGGCACAATACTAATGACTGCATGTACAATACTAATGATTGCAGGTACAATACTAATGATTGCAGGTACAATACTGATGATTTCAGGTACAATACTAATGACTGCAGGTACAGTACTAATGATTGCAGGTACAATACTAATGATTGCAGGTACAATACTAATGACTGCAGGTACAATACTAATGATTGCAAGTACAATGCTAATGATTGCAGGTACAATTCTAATGGTTGTAGGTACAATACTGATAATTGCAGGTACAATACTAATGACTGCAGGTACAATACTAATGATTGCAAGTACAATGCTAATGATTGCAGGTACAATTCTAATGGTTGTAGGTACAATACTGATAATTGCAGGTACAATACTAATGACTGCAGGTACAATACTAATGATTGCAGGTACAATACTGATGATTGCAGGTACAATACTGATGATTGCAGGTACAATACTAATGATTGCAGATACAATACTAATGATTGCAGGTACAATACTGATGATTGCAGGTACAATACTAATGACTGCATGTACAATACTAATGATTGTAGGTACAATACTAATGATTGCAGGTACAATACTAATAACTGCAGGTACAATACTAATGACTGCAGATACAATACTAATGATTGCAGGTACAATACTAATGATTGCAGGTACAATACTAATGATTGCAGGTACAATACTAATAACTGCAGGTACAGTACTAATGACTGCAGGTACAATACTAATGATTGCAGGTACAATACTAATGATTGCAGGTACAATACTAATGACTGCAGGTACAATACTAATGATTGCAGGTACAATACTAATTATTGCAGGTACAATACTGATGATTGCAGGTACAATACTGATGATTGCAGGTACAATACTAATTATTGAAGGTACAATACTGATGATTGCAGGTACAATACTAATGATTGCAGGTACAATACTAATTATTGCAGGTACAATACTAATGATTGCAGGTACAATACTAATGATTGCAGGTACAATACTAATGATTGCAGGTACAATACTAATGATTTCAGGTACAATACTAATGATTGCAGGTACAATACTAATAATTGCAGGCGCAATACTAATGACTGAAGGTACATCTTTTAATTCGGAAAGAGCCAATAATCCTAATGTTGAAGGTATCATTGATTATTTCGCTTCCAACCATAACAAGAGAAAAATCACTCTGCTTTAAATTTCAGTTTACCTAAATATTTCATCTGAGACTAGAACGCATATATGTTTTTGTCATCTATCATTATATCAATAATGCCGAAGTGAATGTCATATCTTGATGGCGAATATGTTGATGAAACTGCACGTAATTATTATTCTCATTACTTGATGCGAATGACCTGTTGTCTATAATAAAGTGAGGAAAAAAATGAATCTTGAGAAAACATTGCTTATCTTATTTAATCTGTGCTATATACATTTTAAGAAAAAGAGAGTGTTTGCCCTGCAAACACAGTCCCCCAACCCCCCTTCCAGCAAGACAGGTAACCCTATCCCCCCAGAATAAATTCTGGCGCCGCCCCTGCCTGTTCACCACCAGCCAAGAATACTTTAATCCCTAAAACAGGGATTAAACTCTCGGCGTATATACACGTATATACGTCTCTCCGGGTATAAATCCTACTCACGCAAATAGAATATCTCAAAACATAGGTTAAATAATTGTTCGCTTTCTCTTTTTTTTTCACTTAGACACTGGGAAATATCTTTGTTTGATACTGGAATATAAGTTTTAGACCTACAGGACACTGCTTTAGATATATAAATTTTGCTCTTTTAGACTTAGGAAAGTATCAACAACAGCAGCGATAGCAACAACGATAGTGACAACAATATCAACAACAACAACAGCTACGATGATAACAATAGCGACAACAACAACAGCAAACTTAAAAACAAGCATCAGCAAAATAACTATATACATCAATTATAATCAACAATAACACGAAAGCAAAACATCACAAACACAATAAACCTAACAAAAAATAATACCAAACAAAAGCAGCAACAAACAACAGCTGTCAGCTCCCTGCTCCAAGGTATTAATGGAAAGAATTAGGTAAAATTCCTATAAAGAATTTATCTGTCATTCTGTCTTCCATTAGTCTCCCGTTGTTAGTAACAGTCAGAGACAAAACGGGAAGTAATGTAATTGAATTTCAGCTACATTTCTAAGGATTTCGTTGCAATCCCAACTCAAAAATGATGATTGAATCGGGATTAGGACTGCAGAATCAATTTAGAATCTTTCTTCCCAGGTAAGTTATAGGTGTTCTGGTGAGTTGGTATAATTTACCCTCAGGAAATTTTAAAAATTTCTCCATGAGTAGTTTCTAGTCTACGAAAACTAGTGTATATTTGATCGTATCTTGTTCACACACTGCTGCCTTGCTGCCACACGTACGATGTTATTTTTTCTCTTATATTTGCATTTAGAAAAACGTTTCCATAGGTCCTGACAGCCTAAGACAGCGAGTTGTCACCGGGAGTTGACAACTTATCACCGGAAGTCGTCGATTTATTACCGGAAGTCGTCGATTAATTACCTGAAGTCGTCGTTTGATCATCAGAAGTCGGAGAGTTCTTACCGAAAGATATCGAGTTATCACAGTAAGTCGTCGAGTTCTCCCCGGAAGTCGTCAAGTTCTCACTGAAAGGCGTTGAGTTCTCCCCCAGAAGTCGTCAAGCTCTAAACGGAAGTCGCCGAGTTCTCCAACAACTTGGTGCGCCAAGCTCCGTGCAGTAAATTACTGAGGTGGTGGGTGAAGTCTGCCTTACTTGTGGGTCCTCAGACTTAATAAACAACGTCTGACGGAGGGACGTAAGAAAGAGAGGGCGGGAGGGAGTTTTAAGAAACAAAAATCGGATACATCTACAGTGTGCTGCTGCCCTATTCCATATGATAGTTACACAGTGAGGCACAAAACCTGTGTTTTCCTGACACAGTCCATCACTCAGGTTGGGGTTCATATAAGGTGTTGAAATTCTTCAGCCTGAGCTGGGATACTTCAGTAAGGCAACCAGGATATCGTCAAGTATCCCAGCAAGGGTTCATCAGCTACGGCAACATAGCTGGAGTTACTATCACTTGGGAATTACCATGTCTCATGACAGCCAGGCCCATAAATGGCAGAAAGAAATTTTTATGAAGATATTTCTCTCACCCCAGAGCGGGATAAGAAAAATTATACAAATGAGACAGAAGAAAAAAATGGGTATTGGAACAGGAAGATGATTGTTACAATACATCAAACTACATACATATATATATATATATATATATATATATATATATATATATATATATATATATATATATATATATATATATATATATATATATATACATATATATATATATATATGTATATATATATATATATATATATATATATATATATATATATATATATATATACGTATATATATGTGTGTGTGAGTGTGTGTACTCACCTAATCGTGGTTGCAGGGGTCGAGACTCAGCTCCTGGCCCCGCCTCTTCACTGATCGCTACTAGGTCCTCTCCCTCTTTGCTTCCTGAGCTTTGTCATACCTCTTCTTAAAACTATGTATGGTTCCTGCCTTCACTACTTCACTTGCTAGGCTATTCAACTTCCTGACGACTCTATGACTGAAGAAATACTTCCTAACGTCCCTGTGACTCGTCTGAGTCTTCAGTTTCCAGTTGTGTGTGTGTGTGTGTGTGTGTGTGTGTGTGTGTGTGTGTGTGTGTGTGTGTGTACTCACCTATTTGTACTCACCTATTTGTGGTTGCAGGGGTGTGTATGTGTGTCTGTGTGTCTGTGTGTCTGTGTGTCTGTGTGTGTGTGTGTGTGTCTGTGTGTGTGTGTGTGTGTGTGTGTGTGTGTGTGTGTGGGTGGGTGTATGTGTGTCTACTCACCTAGTTGAGGTTGCAGGGGTCGATCCCAAGCCCCTGGCCCCGCCTCTTCACTGGTCGCTACTAGGTCACTCTCCCTGAACCGTGAGCTGTATCATACCTCTGCTTAAAGCTATGTATGGATCCTGCCTCCACTACATCGCTTCGCAAACTATTCCACTTCCTGACTACTCTGTGGCTGAAGAAGTACTTCCTAACATCCCTGTGATTCATCTGTGTCTTCAACTTCCAATTGTGTCCCCTTGTTGCTGTGTCCCATCTCTGGAACATCCTGTCTTTGCCCAACTTGTCAATTCCTCTCAATATTTTGTATGTCGTTATCATGTCCCCCCTATCTCTCCTGTACTCCAGTGTCGTCAGGTTGATTTCCCTTAACTTCTCGTAGGAAATACCTCTTAGCTCTGGGACTAGTCTTGTTGCAAACATTTGCACTTTCTCTAGTTTCTTTACGTGCTTGGCTAGGTGTGGGTTCCAGACTGGTGCCGCATACTCCAATATGGGCCTAACGTACACGGTGTACAGGGTCCTGAACGATTCCTTATTAAGATGTCGGAATGCTGTTCTGAGGTTTGCTAGGCGCCCATATGCTGCAGCAGTTATTTGGTTGATGTGCGCTTCAGGAGATGTGCCCGGTGTTATACTCACCCCAAGATCTTTTTGCTTGAGTGAGGTTTGTAGTCTCTGGCCCCCTAGACTCTATTTCGTCTGCGGTCTTCTTTGCCCTTCCCCAATCTTCATGACTTTGCACTTGGTGGGATTGAACTCCAGGAGCCAATTGCTGGACCAGGTCTACAGCCTGTCCAGATCTCTTTGTAGTTCTGCCTGGTCTTCGATCGAATGAATTCTTCTCATCAACTTCACGTCATCTGCAAACAGGGACACTTCGGAGTTTATTCCTTCCTGTCGTTCACAAATACCAGAAACAGCACTGGTCCTAGGACTGACCCATGTGGGACCCCGCTGGTCACAGGTGCCCACGCTGACACCTCGCCACGTACGTGTGTGTGAGTGTGTGTGCGTGTGTGAGTGCGCAATAAGATCACACTAAAGAGATGATATCACAATATGCCAAATAACCACTGTGAAAAATAGAGAATTTCCAAGCGCTTACTTGATTTCTCACATTATCACAGTTCCTTGATAATGTGAGAAATCACGAAATCGCTTGGAATTCACTATTTATTTGCAATGGTTATTTTGCATATTGTGATAACACCTGTTTAGTGTGATCTTATTGTGCACTCGTACGCGCGCGCACATACACACACACACAAACACACACACACACACACACACACACACACACACACACACACACACACACACACAGATACACACACACACACACACACACACACACACACACACACACACACACACACACACACACACACACACACACACACACACACACACACACACAGAGGGAACAGGGGGGTGGAGCAGTGGCGTTGCTGATCAAAAATCGCTGGAATTTTGATGAGCTGGAGAGAGGAGACAGCGGATAAGAAAGTGATTACATAGCGGGAACGCTTCACTCTGGAGGTCCCAAGGTGGTAATAGCAGTGATGTATAACCCACCACAGAACAGCAGGAGGCCAAGGCAAGAGTACGACGAGAGCAATAGAGCGATGGTTGACACACTGGCTACAGTGGCCAGAAGAGCTCATGCATGCAGGGCAAAGCTCCTGATCATGGGTGACTTTAACCACAAGGAGATCGATTGGGAGAACTTGGACCCACATGGGGGCCAAGATACATGGAGGGCTAAGATGATGGAGGTGGTACTGGAAAACTTCATGTGTCAACAAGTAAGGGACACTACAAGAGAGAGAGGAGAGGATGAACCAGCAAGGCTGGACTTAGTATTCACCTTGAGTAGTGCAGATATCGAGGACATCACATATGAAAGACCCCTTGGGGCCAGTGACCATGTGAGTTTAAGCTTCGAATACACAGTAGAGCTACAAGTGGAGGGAGAAGCAGAAAGGCCAGGACGAATGAAGCCAAACTACAAGAAAGGGGAATACACAGGAATGAGGAACTACCTGAACGGGGTTCAGTGGGACAGAGAACTGGCAGGGAAGCCAGTTAATGAGATGATGGAATATGTAGCAACAAAATGCAAGGAGGCTGAGGAGAGGTTTGTACCCAAGGGTAACAGGAATAATGAAAAAGCCAGGATGAGCCCATGGTTTACCCAAAGGTGCAGGGAGGCAAAAACCAAGTGTGCTAGGGAATGGAAGAAATATAGAAGGCAAATGACCCAGGAGAATAAGGAGAACAGTCGTAGAGCCAGAAACGAATATGCACAGATAAGAAGGGAGGCCCAAAGACAATATGAAAATGACATAGCAGCGAAAGCCAAATCTGACCCGAAACTGTTGTACAGCCACATCAGGAGGAAAACAACAGTCAAGGACCAGGTAATCAGGCTAAGGAAGGAAGGAGGAGAGACAACAAGAAATGACCGTGAAGTATGTGAGGAACTCAACAAGAGATTCAAAGAAGTGTTCACAGAGGAGACAGAAGGAGCTCCAGAAAGACGGAGAGGTGGGGCACACCACCATGTGCTGGACACAGTGCACACAACCGAGGAAGAAGTGAAGAGGCTTCTGAGTGAGCTAGATACCTCAAAGGCAATGGGGCCAGATAACATCTTCCCATGGGTATTGAGAGAGGGAGCAGAGGCGCTATGTGTACCCCTAACAACAATATTCAATACATCTATCGAAACAGGGAGATTGCCTGAGGCATGGAAGACAGCAAATGTAGTCCCAATCTTTAAAAAAGGAGACAGACATGAAGCATTAAACTACAGACCAGTGTCACTGACATGTATAGTATGCAAAATCATGGAGAAGATTATCAGGAGAAGAGTGGTGGAACACCTAGAAAGGAACGATCTCATCAACAGCAGCCAACATGGTTTCAGGGACGGGAAATCCTGTGTCACAAACCTACTGGAGTTCTATGACATGGTGACAGCAGTAAGACAAGAGAGAGAGGGGTGGGTGGATTGCATTTTCTTGGACTGCATGAAGGCGTTTGACACAGTTCCACACAAGACATTGGTGCAAAAACTGGAGGACCAAGCAGGGATAACAGGGAAGGCACTACAATGGATCAGGGAATACTTGTCAGGAAGACAGCAGCGAGTCATGGTACGTGGCGAGGTGTCAGAGTGGGCACCTGTGACCAGCGGGGTCCCACAGGGGTCAGTCCTAGGACCAGTGCTGTTTCTGGTATTTGTGAACGACATGACGGAAGGAATAGACTCTGAGGTGTCCCTGTTTGCAGATGACGTGAAGTTGATGAGAAGAATTCACTCGATTGAAGACCAGGCAGAACTACAAAGGGATCTGGACAGGCTGCAGACCTGGTCCAGCAATTGGCTCCTGGAGTTCAATCCCACCAAGTGCAAAGTCATGAAGATTGGGGAAGGGCAAAGAAGACCGCAGACGGAGTACAGTCTAGGGGGCCAGAGACTACAAACCTCACTCAAGGAAAAGGATCTTGGGGTGAGTATAACACCAGGCACATCTCCTGAAGCTCACATCAACCAAATAACTGCTGCAGCATATGGGCGCCTAGCAAACCTCAGAACAGCATTCCGACATCTTAATAAGGAATCATTTAGGACCCTGTACACCGTGTACGTTAGGCCCATATTGGAGTATGCGGCACCAGTTTGGAACCCACACCTAGCCGAGCAGGTGAAGAAACTAGAGAAAGTGCAAAGGTTTGCAACAAGACTAGTCCCAGAGCTAAGAGGTATGTCCTACGAGGAGAGGTTAAGGGAAATCAACCTGACGACACTGGAGGACAGGAGAGATAGGGGGGACATGATAACGATATGCAAAATACTGAGAGGAATTGACAAGGTGGACAAAGACAGGATGTTCCAGAGATTGGACACAGTAACAAGGGGACACAGTTGGAAGCTGAAGACACAGATGAATCACAGGGATGTTAGGAAGTATTTCTTCAGCCACAGATTAGTCAGTAAGTGGAATAGTTTGGGAAGCGATGTAGTGGAGGCAGGATCCATACATAGCTTTAAGCAGAGGTATGATAAAGCTCACGGCTGAGGGAGAGTGACCTAGTAGCGATCAGTGAAGAGGCGGGGCCAGGAGCTCGGACTCGACCCCCGCAACCTCAACTAGGTGAGTACACCACTACCACAACACAACCACTATCACAACACAACCACTATCACAACACAACCACTATCACAACACAACCACTACCACAACACAACTACTACCACAACACCACACAACCACTACCACAACACAACCACTACCGCAACACAACCACTACCGCAACACAACCACTATCACAACACAACCACTACCACAACACAACTACTACCACAACACCACACAACCACTACCACAACACAACCACTACCGCAACACAACCACTACCGCAACACAACCACTATCACAACACAACCACTACCACAACACAACTACTACCACAACACCACACAACCACTACCACAACACAACCACTACCGCAACACAACCACTACCGCAACACAACCACTATCACAACACAACCACTACCACTATCGTAGGGGTTCTTAAATGAAGATATCGAGGGTTGAAGGTAGACACACTTGTTGGATGGTAACGATATATTGTCAGACTGTGATGATGAGAAATGGAGCCCAGCCTCTGCCTGTCCTAGCCTGTGTCAAAACGCCGACTGAGACCGGGGCAGAGGTACGAACGTACACATGCGCATCCCGTGACGTCACACAAAGTCACAAGACTAAAAGGGATCTCCTATCTAAAGCACATGGATGATACTGATATGCTATACAACACAGGGATCAGCAACTATGCTGACAGCTCGGTCATGTTACGTATGTCGTCTCGACATACACTACTATCTTATAGGCTGAACAGGCAGGTGGTTCTGGGCTGATTCTATACAATAACAAATTCATATATAACTTAGAACTAATGGATGGTATCATAATGGATGTTAACAAAATGAATTTTATGTAATGGGTGTTAACGTAATCACTTTTAACGTAATGCATTACAAACTATAAGAACAAATCATTGTACACTATGGGATGGAATTGATCGATCGATCTGTATTCATGCACTCTACGGATTCTGAGGAAGAATAAATATATATATACAAGGTGAAATTAACAGCAAAGGCATCTGGTGCGCACTCAGATCATTACTGTCAAATTCTCAGAATACGGAGGGAACGTGAATACGAAAAAAAAAATTCTGAAAAAAATAATCAGTTTACAACAAACAGTTGACAATTTACTTCATCTCGGACATCTAGTTATACAGACTATGTACATTTAAACCCAATTCTGCGAGGGTGAGGTTTACATATGCAGAATGGTTATCATCTCTGGGAGGATCGAATTCCTCTGCAATGGCTAACACATGCCTTGACTGAGGGAGACTTGAACGAGTATCTACAAAAGATACTTGTGGGTTTCTCATTACTTGTCGAGTACGCAAGGAGTAACGACATTCAGGTTGATTATCTAACTGAGTATCTGAGGTAGAGGGTACAGAGTCAAGAGGATTTTCAGCATCTGTCACATTAGTCTGGGTAGCAATATCATCAACATCGCATACTAATTTCATATGATCTAAATGCGATTCTTTGTACTTACCAGTACTAATTTCTCTAACCTTATACTTATTACCAGAGATATGTTCTACAACTCGATAAGGTCCGACAAACTTTTGATCGAGCTTAGGCATTGCGGATGTTTTGTTGAAATTTGTCAGCATTACTCTCGAACCTACTTTGACTTTTGATGGCTTAGCACGGCTATTAGTTACTCTAGTAAATTCTGCTGTTGATTTATGAAGTGTTTCACGGATTCTTCTAAAAACACTTTGAGCCATGCTGGTACGAGTTGCTACGAAATCATCAGGGTTGTAATTAGGTTTCGGAGTGGAATATAACAACTCATAGGGTTAACGCTTGTCTACATCATACAATGCATAATGTGGAGTATCACCTATGGAAGCATTGTAAGCAGAATTTATGGCACATTGGACATCTGGTATGACTTCATCCCAAGTTTCACTATTGGGGTTGATAGTGGCTCTCAGGGCATCAAGTACTTTCTTATTGGTTCTTTCGGCTAACCCATTGCTGGCAGGATGATGAGGAACAATGGTGGATTTAGAGATCTTGTATAAAGTACACAAATTTTCAAGAATCTCATTACAGAATTCACCTCCATTATCTGTTACTAAGGACTTAGGGGTGGTATGCCTGCAGATAATGCGTTCTTTAAACGCTTTAGCTACTCTCTGCAGTCTTATCTGCAATAGGAACTAACTCACAATATCTGGTGAAATGGTCTACCATAACACACAGATGTTTGTTGCCTTGGAGGGAACATTTAAAATTGGTTAACAAGTCAAGGGCAACTCTTTCCCATGGTTCGCTAGTGGTTGGGTACACTTGGATTGGATTAGGACCATTGACATTCCCTTTATGTTGCATACAGACACTACATTTCTTAACATACTCGGAAATGTCAATTGCCATACGTGGCCAAAAGTATTTCATTCTGGCTTGTTTCACAGAACGATCCATACCAGGGTGTGCAACACCTGGTGCATCATGAACTAGCTGTAGAGCTACGTTCACTAGTGACTGTGGAATTACTAACTGGTACACTCTTCTGCTTGGAGTACCCAACTCGGCTGTTCGATACAGTAATTCTTGGCTCATTACAAAGTCACTAATGGGTGCTGGTGGCTTCACAGTAAGAATAAGATCTTCCTGGAGCAGGAATCGAATCACCAGAACACAAGGGATCGGTTCTTTCTTACTGGAGGAATGAACAAACTCGGTGGAGTGGATGACTCTCCCCGGTTGAAAAAATTAAAGCTATAACACGCAATATTAGCAAGGGAGAACGAATCTACTATCTCAAACTGCAAGCACAGGAGAGAATAAATGAACATGGTCAACAATGCTGATATTCAATCTGAGTCGCACACAGTGACACGAGGTATCAGCTATAAAGAAACTTCACTTACAAACGTTAACAACATGTGAAAGTTACTCGAGAAATAACTTCTTACAATGCACTGATTACTGTCAATTAGGATGGGATCACCATCTGGAACATTAGGAACAACAACAGACACTCTAGTGAGAGCACTAGCTGTAACAGAGACGTCTTTCTGCAGACAGCATGTCACATCAACAAGAGATGGCATTACTAGTTTCAAGTAATCGTTTTCTGACAAGGCATCCCTTGTGGAGAAACTACTACTCGAACTAGCAGGCATTGCAGGGATAGGCTGTGCACTCAAGGCAGTCTGAGTGTCCCCGGACACTCGAGGCAACGGAACACTATCCTGCAAGTCTGAAGGTGTAGGTGGAACACAGATGGGAGTGACAGTTACTAGTGCCTGACCGCTCGGCTACGTTAATAAGTAATTCACGGATCTATAGAAACTTAATCTGAACTTCACATTTTGCAGCACTTTGACAAATCTCAGATACAAGCTGTGAGAACAAACACATTGCTCAAGGGTTAGGTATTGTCTTTCAGTCAGTAAGGGAACATTGGTACTGTGGACTGATTCATATTGACTTTGACTAGCATGATACACTAAGTGAACATTCAAAAGTGACTGGGACATCTTCTCAGTGAACTTACTGAAGGACATAAAGGCAAGAAAAAATGGAGAGAATGACACAATAAGCTTAAACGGGAAGAAAATGCTTAACTATTCTGCATAAGTAATTTAAAAATTGACAGGTCACACAGCAAGTAAAGAACTCACACAAGAAAAATACGCAACTGAATGAACAACACTTTGAAAATCAAGAGAACTTGTACTTTACTCAAATCTAATTTGGTCAACTTTTACTTTAAATTGAATGAATGGCACAGTGCAATAGGGAAACACACAATAAAATGATAAAATGGACTCAATAAAGCTTGTGCAAAATAAAACAAACTGGGACACAATTCACTGGAATAAAATAAAATGGAACAGAAAGAATAAAATATTATGCACAGAACAGAGCATATGAAACTGCACTGAAATAAGCTGTAGCAATATTGCAAATGACAATTGCTAATCAAAAAGTATTGCACAACACTGCATAAAATCTCTGCAAGAAAAACTTTAATGGCAACACAATATTTGCACAAGAATTATTGCAAAATGAGTCAATGTGCAATAATAAAAAATTATTACACACACAAGAAAAGAAATATATCAAGGAATGAACTGATTGAACACTTTAACTCTTAACTACAACTTAAACAACACTTAACAAGCAAAAGAACAATTTACTCTAAAAGAAGAACTTAAAAATTGCACTAAGAGTGAATTTGTTCAATGAAACATGGAAAATAATAGATGCTAAAACACAGAACAAAAAGGTTTGAACACTTACAGTGATGCAGAACACAACACATCAACATAAACACAATACTAGAATTTTCTTGCAATGAAACTTGATGTGTGAAAAATTTTGTAAAAATGATTTCTTGCTTGCACAAAATAATGGCACTATTGTCTGTGGAAATAAGACAAATTAGACACTGGCTAAATGAAAAGAATATGAACACAAGAATGTTCAACACACAAAGAACAAAAAAAAAGAATACACAAATGCTGGGATGAAAGAAATATATGTAACTGAGACAACACTGAGTTGTGATGCAGGACACAATTAAATAAATTACTGAATTACTCCACTGAATCACTGAGAACACTAGGTGATTCTGAAGTGTAAACACAAGTTCTATACTGCTCATATGTTGCACACACAACAAAGGAAAAACACTAAGGTACTTACTTCAAGTGTATAAAAAGACACACAACACAACAGACATAAGATAATGCACGGAAATTAACACTGAATTAAGGAGATAAAAAGATTATTGCAAACAAACACTGAGTCTGATCGAGAGTCACTGAATGTCACTAAGAAAATCACTGGAACACAAAAGAAATGTCTCAACACTCGCAAATGTCTATGAAAAAAAAATATTATCGCTGTAACGACTTGGTGAAGAATGAGGTAGATGGTGGAAGGTTGAAGGATTGTTTATGTCGTCTTGCTGCTGTCCTCTGCACACGTGACCGTAGAATTGCGCTTACATCGACGATAGACTTCACACAGGAGGCTTTTAACGGTTGGCGCAAAACACAATCTAGCTCTTGACCCCCTATGTGGTCCTTAAAATATGGTGCTATAACCCCTAGTAGCGCACCAAAACACTGGTAGAGGTTGGGTGAGTACCACAACACAGTGAGAGTGGTTGGGTTTGTGGGTAAACAGGGCTAAGACCGGGCAATGGTGAGACACATGGTGAGTGGGTGGTTGGGCCTATGGGTTGAACGGCGTAAGCCTCACTGAGGACAACCACACTGCCGCGAAGATATTCTAAGCTGGCTAGTTTAAAATACACCCACGAAATACCACAACACCACAAGGATGAAAAAGAGCACTCAGAATTGCTTGGGGCTTGAATCACAAGCTATGAAGACTACTCACGTGGCTTGCTTGAGTACTGGGGTAAGACACCTGGGTTAGTTGCTAGCTGGCTTATCTTAACCCTTCACACAGAATAGCTTGATAACTTCGCACGATAAGCACAGCAGAGGGTGGAAAGCTGGCTTGGCAGGCAAAGGAACTGATGGAGTAGACTAGGCTGGACTGGACTCCGTTGTTCTGACTCCCCCACCACAGACTGGAAGCTGGCTTATTTTGCAAACTTGGGTCAACCCCTCGGGAGTGATGCAAATAAGCAGATAAACACTAATACAAAGAGACTGAACAGTGAATTGTGTAGAAGCTGGTAGGAGCTTGGGCAGGAGAACTGGCTGAGATAGCTGGCTGATGTTAACCTTCTCGGTAGGCCTACTCACAAGATGGCAGGCTCGGTCGAAATTTATCTCCAGATCGCTGTAATCGTCAGAATTACAGGCCCTCCGTTGCCACCATTTATCGTAGGGGTTCTTAAATGAAGATATCGAGGGTTGAAGGTAGACACACTTGTTGGATGGTAACGATATATTGTCAGACTGTGATGATGAGAAATGGAGCCCAGCCTCTGCCTGTCCTAGCCTGTGTCAAAACGCCGACTGAGACCGAGGCAGAGGTACGAACGTACACATGCGCATCCCCTGACGTCACACAAAGTCACAGGCCTAAAAGGGATCTCCTATCTAAAGCACATGGATGATACTGATATGCTATACAACACAGGGATCAGCAACTATGCTGACACCACAACACAACCACTACCACAACACCACACAACCACTACCACAACACCACACAACCACAACACAACCACTACCACAACACAACCACTACCACAACACTGCACAACCACAACACCACAACCACAACACAACCACTACCACAACACAACCACTACAACACAACCGCTACCACAACACAACACACAACCACTACCACAACGCAACACAACCACTACCACAACACAACACACAAGCACTACCACAACACTACCACAACCACTACCACAACACCTCTTCCATAACACCACACAACCACTTATATAACATTACCACAACACAGCCATTACCACAACACAGCCGCTCCCACAACATAACCAATACCACAATATAATTACTACCACAATACAACTGCTAACACAACAAAACCACAGCACAACCATTACGACACAACCACTACCATAACACAACCACTGCCACAGCACACTACCACAACACAACCGCTATCACAACGCAACCACAACACAACCCCTACCACAACACTACAACACAATCACTACCACAACAATACCACTACCACAACACAACCACAACCACTACTACAACACCACAACCACTACCACAACACAGCCACAACACAACCACTACCACGACACATCCACTACAACACCGCAACCACTACCAAAACACAACCACTAGCACAACACAACCACTACCATAACACAACCGCTACCACAACACAACCGCTATCACAACACAACCACTATCACAACACAACCATAACGTGTCCTGGGAGGCTAAAGGAAAGTCAAAATTGTTTGGACAGTTTCTGATATACAACGCAAATTACCACTTAATTATTTTCTTTAATACGTAATACTAATTATGGGTAATTAGTTGCCAGCAAAAAAATATATAAATGATCAGTACACACACACACACACACACCACACACACACCACACACGCACACACACACACACACACACACACATACACACACACACACACACACACACACACATGCATGCATGCACGCACGCACGCATATACAACAGGCCTAGTGTCTAATCGACATGTGCCTAGGACAAAATGGTAACTAACATACACACACACACACACACACACACACACACACACACACACACACACACACACACACACACACACACACTGTGGGTTTCTGTGGGGGTGGGATTTGTGCTTAGGGGGATGGGGGCAGAGGGTGCAGTGAGTGGGTTTTGGGTTATGTCGTTTGGTTGCTTTGGGATTGCCATGGTTGTGTTCCTTCTGTTGGTGGTACTGGAGGGGGTTGTGTTTGTTCTTCCACGTGGGCCTGATTTCTCCTGCTCTCCACCTTCCTTGCCTCCCATTCCTCCTTGCGACGTTGCACCCTCTCTTTCAGTGTCATCCTTTCTTCTTGTGTTCTGTCTGGGTCGAGGTACACACTCGGGAACACCTGATTGTTCCTTAGGCGTGCTTTCTCCTGCAGGATCCGCTTTCGAGCTGACTCTGTCTTGAAAATCACTTTGACTGGCCTTTTTTTTCCCCTCGCAAACCACCCAATTCTCTGAAAATTTGTCAGCTGAGTCATGTCGTCCTCTCCTATTGCTTTCATGATGCTTTCAATCGTTTTTTTCTCCTCCTGTTTCCTTGCCTCGTGAGTTTCCCCATCTACTTAAGTTTCCCCATCTACTTACGAGGCAAGGAAACAGGAGGAGAAAAAAAAGATTGAAAGCATCATGAAAGCAATAGGAGAGGACGACATGACTCAGCTGACAAATTTTCAGAGAATTTGGTGGTTTACAAGGGGAAAAAAGCGTCCAGTCGAAGTGATTTTCAAGGCAGAGTCAGCTCGAAACTGGATCCTGCAAGAGAAATCATGACTAAGGGACAATCAGGTGTTCCGGAGTGTGTACCTCGACCGAGACAGAACACAAGAAGAAAGGATGACACTGAAAGAGAGGCTGCAACGTCGCAAGGAGGAATGGGAGGCAAGGAAGGAGAAATCAGGCCCACGTGGAAGAACAAACACAACCCCCTCCAGTACCACCTACAGAAGGAACACAACCATGGCAATCCCAAAGCAACCAAAGGACATAACCCAAAACCCACTCACTGCACCCTCTGCCCCCATTCCCCTCAGCACAAACGCCACCCCCACAGAAGCCCACAGTAACCCACACATCCCCCTCTGCATAAACCCCACCCCCACAGTAACCCTCAGTAACCCATACATCCCCCTCAGCTCAAACCCCACCTCCACAGAAACCCACAGTAACCAACACAATGTACCCTCTCTGCCCATCCCCCTCACCACAAACCCCACCCTCACAGTAACCCACAACAACTCACACACTGTAGCCTCTATCCCCCACTCCCGCACCACCACCCCCTCCCCCATTGTAACCCCCCATAGGCCCTCTTCCCCCATCCCCCTCACCACCACCCCCACCCCCACTGAAACCCCCATAGGCCCTCTGCCGCCACACCCCACACCAACCCCCTATAGGCCCCTGCTAACCCACCTCTCTCCCCAGACCACGGTTATTGAAAAGTTGAAGGTTTGGTACACAAACGCAGATGGAATAGCGAATAAATGTGAGGAGTGGCACGTAAGAATCAAGGAGTTGTCCCCAGACATCGTAGCGGTTACAGAAACGAAACTCACTGGGATAATAACAGATGCAATCTTCCCACCCGGATATCAGATCCTGAGGAAGGATAGAAGGAGCAGGGGGGGGAAGGAGGGGTTGCACTACTAATAAAAAACCGGTGGGGTTATCAAGAAATGGAAGGTATGGACGAGATTGGAGAAAGGGATTACATAGTAGGTACAGTTCAATCAGGGGAACACAAGGTAGTCATTGCAGTTATGCATAACCCACCACAGAACTGCAGGAGGCCAAGAGAGAAATATGATGAATGCAACAGAGCAATGGTAGACACTCTATCTGAGGTGGCAAGAAGGGCCCACTCAAGTAGAGCGAAGTTACTGGTCATGGGCGACTTCAATCACAAGAAGATTGATTGGGAAAAACCTGGAGCCACATGGGGTCCTGAAACATGGAGAGCCAAGATGATGGATGTGGTGCTGGCAAATCTCATGCACCAACATGTTAGGGATACTACCAGAGAAAGAGGGGAGGATGAACCAGCAAGACTGGACCTCGTGTTCACCCTGAGTAGCTCAGACATTGAGCACATCACATATGAAAGGCCCCTTGGAGCTAGTGACCACGTAGTTATGAGCTTTGAATACATCGTGGAGCTAAAAGTGGAGAGGGTAACAGGAGTAGAAAGGGAAAAGCTAAACTATAAAAGGGAGGACTACACAGGAATGGGGACCTTCCTGCAGGAGGTTCAGTGGGAACAGGAGTTGGTAGGAAAATCAGTAAACGAAATGATGGACTTTGTAACAACAAAATGCAAGGAGGCAGAGGAAAGGTTTGTTCCCAAGGGTAACAGAAATAATGGGAAGGACAGAACGAGCCCTTGGTTTACCCGAAGGTGCAGGGAGGCAAAAACTAAGTGCTCTAGATAATGGAAAAAGTACAGAAGGCAAAGGACTCAGGAGAATAAAGAGATTAGTCGACGAGCCAGAAACGAGTATGCACAGATAAGAAGGGAGGCGCAGCGGCAGTATGAAAATGACATAGCATCGAGAGTCAAGTCTGACCCGAAACTTCTCTACAGCCACATCAGGAGGAAGACAACAGTCAAGGGCCAGGTAATCAGGCTGAGGAAAGAAGGTGGGGAGCTCACAAGAAACGACCAGGAGGTATGTGAGGAGCTCAACATGAGATTTCAGGAAGTATTTACAGTGGAGGCTGAAGGGACAACGGGATGTCCCAACAAGTGTTGGATGAATTACACACAACTGAGGAGGAGGTGGAGAAGCTCCTAAGTGACCTTGATACCTCAAAGGCGGTGGGACCAGACAACATCTCTCCGTGGGTCCTTAGAGAGGGAGCAGGGACACTACTTGTGCCACTAACCAAAATCTTCAACACTTCCCTTGAAACTGGGCAACTACCTGAAGTATGGAAGAAGGCAAATGTAGTCCCCATCTTTAAGAAGGGAGACAGAAATGAAGTACTAAATTATAGACCAGTGTCACTGACATGTATAGTATGCAAAGTCTTGGAAAAGATTATCAGGAGGAGAGTGGCGGAGCACCTGGAGCGGAACAAGATTATAAACGACAGCCAGCACGGATTCATGGAAGGCAAATCCTGTGTCACAAACCTACTAGAGTTTTACGACAAGATAACTGAAGTAAGAAATGAGAGGGAGGGGTGGGTTGATTGCATTTTCTAGGACTGCAAGAAGGCCTTCGACACAGTTCCTCACAAGAGATTAGTACAGAAGCTAGAGGAACAGGCACGTATAACAAGAAGGGCACTGCAATGGATCAGAGAATACCTAACAGGGAGGCAACAGCGAGTCATGGTCCATGATGAGGTATCACAGTGGGCGCCAGTGACGAGCGGGGTCCCACAGGGGTCAGTCCTGGGACCAGTGCTATTCTTGGTATATGTGAACGACATGACGGAAGGGATAGACTCAGAAGTGTCCCTGTTTGCAGATGACGTGAAGTTAATGAGGAGAATTAAATCAGACGCGGACCAGGCAGGTCTACAAAGAGACCTGGACAGGCTGGATGTGTGGTCCAGAAACTGACTCCTAGAATTTAACCCCGCCAAATGCAAAGTCATGAAGATCGGAGGAAGGCAAAGAAGACTGCAGACAGAGTATAGGCTAGGTGGCCAAAGGCTGCAAACCTCACTCAAGGAGAAAGACTTAGGAGTGAGTATAATACCGAGTACATCGCCAGAAGCACACATTAACCAGATAACTGCTGCGGCATATGGGCGCTTGGCAAACCTGAGAATAGCGTTCCGGTACCTCAGTAAGGAATCGTTCAAGACTTTATACACTGTGTACGTCAGGCCCATACTGGAGTACGCAGCACCAGTTTGGAACCCACACCTGGTCAAACACGTCAAGAAATTAGAGAAAGTGCAAAGGTTTGCAACAAGGCTAGTTCCAGAGCTAAGGGGAATGTCCTATGATGAAAGTTTAAGGGAAATCGGTCTGACAACACTGGAGGACAGGAGGGTCAGGGGAGACATGATAACGACATACAAGATACTGCGGGGAATAGATAAGGTGGACAGAGATAGGATGTTCCAGAGAGGGGACACAGGAACAAGGGGTCACAACTTTAAGCTGAACACTCAGACGAGTCACAGGGACGTTAGGAAGTATTTTTTCAGTCATAGAGTCGTCAGGAAGTGGAATAGCCTAGCAAGTGAAGTAGTGGAGGCAGGAGCCATACATAGTTTTAAGAAGAGGTATGATAAAGCTCAGGAAGCAGAAAGATAGAGGACCTAGTAGCAATCAGTAAAGAGGCGGGGCCAGGAGCTGAGTCTCGACCCCTGCAACCACAATTAGTTGAGTACAATTAGGTGAGTACACACACACATACACACACACACACACACACACACACACTCACACACACACACACACACACACACACACACACACACACACATACACACACACACACACACACACACACACACACACACACATACACACATACACACACACACACACACACAGGATGCAATAGTTACAAACTTGAGAGACAAGACACATCTGTCTCATACAAACTTCCCGTGATGGCTACACTGCTCAGTACTGTGTAAGTAAGTTACTGTGTAGGGAAGTTACTGTGTAAGTTACTGTGTAGGGAAGTTACTGTGTAAGTAAGTTACTGAGTAGGTAGGTTACTGTCTAGGAAAGTTACCGTATAGGTAGGTTACTATGTAGGGAAGTTACTGTGTAGGTAAGTTACTGTGTAAGTAAGTTACTGTGTAGGTAAGTTACTGTGTAGAGAGCTCTCAGTGAGGAATATTTGTGCAAGACGGGTGTACAATACCGACAAGATGAAAGTTAAGACACTTGTGCAACATCTGGATATCTTTATTGTAGACGTTTCGCCATCCAGTGGCTTTATCAATACAAATTCTTGGACATAATTAGAAAACAGAAGAACTATATACAAAAGATGAGGTAATCAGTCCCTCAGCCTTGGAGGTGGTGTTTACAACACCGTGGTTGTAGAGATTCTGAAGCACAGGTAAGGAGACTGGCGCTTATATAGGCGTCAGTGAAGAGAGACGTGTAGCAGACGAGGGCATAGTCACTGGGGAATCCCGCCTACCAGTGACTATGCCCTCGTCTACTACACGTCTCTCTTCACTGACGCCTATATAAGCGCCAGTCTCCTTACCTGTGCTTCAGAATCTCTACAACCACGGTGTTGTAAACACCACCTCCAAGGCTGAGGGACTGATTACCTCATCTTTTGTATATAGTTCTTCTGTTTTCTAATTATGTCCAAGAATCTGTATTGATAAAACCACTGGATGGCGAAACGTCTACAATAAAGATAACTAGATGTTGCACAAGTGAGGAATATTTGCTATGATGTGTGTGATATACATGTGTGTGTATGTGTGTGTGTACTCACCTAATTGTACTCACCTAATTGTGGTTGCAGGGGTCGAGACTCAGCTCCTGGCCCCGCCTCTTCACTGATCGCTACTGGATCCTCTCTCTCTCTGCTTCCTGAGCTTTGTCATACCTCTTCTTAAAACTATGTATGGTTCCTGCCTCCACTACTTCACTTGCTAGGCTATTCCACTTGCTGACAACTCTATGACTGAAGAAATACTTCCTAACGTCCCTGTGACTCGTCTGAGTCTTCAGCTTCCAGTTGTGACCCCTTGTCCCTGTGTCCCCTCTCTGGAACATCCTATCTCTGTCCACCTTGTCTATTCCCCGCAGTATCTTGTATGTCGTTATCATGTCTCCCCTGACCCTTCTGTCCTCCAGTGTCGTCAGTCCGATTTCCCTTAACCTTTCCTCGTACGACATTCCCTTGAGCTCTGGGACTAGCCTTGTTGCAAACCTTTGTACTTTCTCTAACTTCTTGACGTGCTTGACCAGGTGTGGGTTCCAGACTGGTGCTGCATACTCCAGTATGGGCCTAACATACACAGTGTACAGTGTCTTGAACGATTCCTTATTAAGGTATCGGAACGCTATTCTCAGGTTTGCCAGGCGCCCGTATGCTGCAGCGGTTATTTGGTTGATGTGTGCCTCCGGTGATGTGCTCGGTGTTATGGTCACCCCAAGGTCTTTCTCCCTGAGTGAGGTCTGTAGTCTTTGTCCACCTAGCCTATACTCTGTCTGCGGTCTTCTTTGCCCCTCCCCAATCTTCATGACTTTGCATTTGGCTGGATTGAATTCGAGAAGCCAGTTACTGGACCACATGTCCAGCCTCTCCAGGTCTCTTTGCAGTCCTGCCTCATCCTCGTCCGATTTAATTCTTCTCATCAACTTCACGTCATCTGCGAACAGGGACACTTCAGAGTCTATTCCTTCCATCATGTCGTTCACATATATCAAAAATAGCACTGGTCCTAGAACTGACCCCTGTGGGACCCCCGCTCGTAACAGGCGCCCACTGTGATACCTCTTCACGTACCATGACTCGTTGCTGCCTCCCTGTCAGGTATTCCCTTATCCATTGCAGTGCCCTTCCTTTTACGTGTGCCTGATCCTCCAGCTTCTGCACTAATCTCTTGTGGGGAACTGTGTCAAAGGCCTTCCTGCAGTCTAGGAAAACGCAATCTACCCAACCCTCTCTCTCATGTCTTACTTCTGTTACCTTGTCATAAAACTCCAGGAGGTTTGTGATACAAGATTTGCCTTCCATGAACCCATGCTGGTTTTCATTTATAATCTTGTTCCTTTCCAGGTGTTCGACCACTCTCCTCCTGATAATCTTCTCCATGACTTTGCACACAATACATGTCAGAGACACAGGTCTGTAGTTTAGTGCCTCGTTTCTGTTTCCTTTCTTAAATATGTGTGTGTGTGTGTGTGTGTGTGTGTGTGTGTGTGTGTGTGTGTGTGTGTGTGTGTGTGTGTGTAAACTGGACTGTGTAGCAAGATAGTTTATTGCCGTACAAAGCCAGTACGACATTTAAACTTCTGTAAACGCCTCAAACGCTTGCAGCATTGAGAAGAGATACATCTCATAGTCTATCGCTGGAAGATACTGGAGGGTCGCTGGAAGATACTGGAGGGTCGCTGGAAGATACTGGAGGGTCGCTGGAAGATACTGGAGGGTCGCTGGAAGATACTGGAGGGTCGCTGGAAGATACTGGAGGGTCGCTGGAAGATACTGGAGGGTCGCTGGAAGATACTGGAGGGTCGCTGGAAGATACTGGAGGGTCGCTGGAAGATACTGGAGGGTCGCTGGAAGATACTGGAGGGTCACTGGAAGATACTGGAGGGTCGCTGGAAGATACTGGAGGGTCGCTGGAAGATACTGGAGGGTCGCTGGAAGATACTGGAGGGTCGTTGGAAGGTACTGGAGGGTCGCTGGAAGATACTGGAGGGTCGCTGGAAGATACTGGAGGGTCGCTGGAAGATACTGGAGGGTCTGGAAGCTGGAAGAGACTGGCGGGTCGCTGGAAGATACTGGAGGGTCGCTGGAAGATACTGGAGGGTCGCTGGAAGATACTGGAGGGTCGCTGGAAGATACTGGAGGGTCGCTGGAAGATACTGGAGGGTCGCTGGAAGATACTGGAGGGTCGCTGGAAGATACTGGAGGGTCGCTGGAAGATACTGGAGGGTCGCTGGAAGATACTGGAGGGTCGCTGGAAGATACTGGAGGGTCGCTGGAAGATACTGGAGGGTCAGCTCTCAAACCTCTCTTATACCTGGTACCAGCAGAAACGTCGGCAGGACGGCTGGAAACGTTC
>NC_091308.1:15723073-15798073 GCF_038502225.1 Cherax quadricarinatus
TTCATCACCAGCAAGTAGTGTTCATCACCAGTAGGCAGTGTTCATCACCAGCAGGTTGTGTTCATCACCAGCAAGCGGTGTTTACCCCCAGCAAGCAGTGTTCATCACCAGCAGGCAGTGTTCATCACCACCAGGCAGTGTTCATCACCACCAGGCAGTGTTCATCACCAGCAGGCAGTGTTCATCACCACCAGGCAGTGTTCATCACCAGCAGGCAGTGTTCATCACCAGCAGGCAGTGTTCATCACCAGCAGGCAGTGTTCATCACCAGCAGGCAGTGTTCATCACCAGCAGGCAGTGTTCACCGCCAGCAGGCAGTGTTCGCCAGAGTAGGTAGCGCTCATCACCAGTAGGCAGTGTTCATCAGAGTAGGTAACGTTCATCACCAGCAGGCAGTGTTCATCACCAGCAGGCAGTGTTCACCGCCAGCAGGCAGTGTTCGCCAGAGTAGGTAGCGCTCATCACCAGTAGGCAGTGTTCATCACAAGCAGGCAGTGTTCATCACCAGTTCATCACCAGCAGGCAGTTTTCATCACCAGCAAGTTCATCACCAGCAAGCAGTGTTCATCACCACCAGGCAGTGTTCATCACCACCAGGCAGTGTTCATCACCACCAGGCAGTGTTCATCACCACCAGGCAGTGTTCATCACCACCAGGCAGTGTTCATCACCACCAGGCAGTGTTCATCACCACCAGGCAGTGTTCATCACCACCAGGCAGTGTTCATCACCACCAGGCAGTGTTCATCACCACCAGGCAGTGTTCACTAGATTAGGTAGCGTTCATCACCAGCAGGCAGTGTTCATCACCAGCAGGCAGTGTTCATCACCAGCAGGCAGTGTTCATCACCAGCAGGTAGCGTTCATCACCAGCAGGTAGTTTTCATCACTAGCAGGTAGTGTTCATCACAAGTAGGCAGTGTTCATCACCAACAGGCTGTGTTCATCACCAGCAAGCAGTGTTCATCACCAGCAAGCAGTGTTCATCACCAGCAGGCAGTGTTCATCACCAGCAGGCAGTGTTCATCACCAGCAGGCAGTGTTCATCACCAGCAGGCAGTGTTCACCAGAGTAGGTAGCGTTCATCACCAGCAGGCAGTGTTCACCAGAGTAGGTAGCGTTCATCACCAGCAGGCAGTGTTCATCACCAGCAGGCAGTGTTCATCACCAGCAGGCAGTGTTCATCACCAGCAGGCAGTGTTCATCACCAGCAGGCAGTGTTCACCAGAGTAGGTAGCGTTCATCACCAGCAGGCAGTGTTCATCACCAGCAGGCAGTGTTCACCAGAGTAGGTAGCGTTCATCACCAGCAGGCAGTGTTCACCAGAGTAGGTAGCGTTCATCACCAGCAGGAGGCAGTGTTCATCACCAGTAGGTTGTGTTCATCACCAGCAGGCAGTGTTCATCACCAGCAGGCAGTGTTCATCACCAGCAGGTAGCGTTCATCACCAGCAGGCAGTGTTCATCATCAGCCAGCACCAGCAGGTAGTGTTCATCACCAGCAGCAGTGTTTCACCACCAGCAGGTAGGTCATTCATTCATTGTTCATCACCAGCAGGCAGTGTTCACCAGAGTAGGTAGCGTTCATCACCAGCAGGCAGTGTTCACCAGAGTAGGTAGCGTTCATCACCAGCAGGCAGTGTTCACCAGAGTAGGTAGCGTTCATCACCAGCAGGCAGTGTTCACCAGAGTAGGTAGCGTTCATCACCAGCAGGCAGTGTTCAGCAGGCAGTGTTCATCACCAGCAGGCTGTTTCACCAGAGCAGGTAGTGTTCATCACTAGTAGGCAGTGTTCATCATCAGCAGGTAGCGTTCATCACCAGAAGGCAGTTTTCATCACCAGCAAGTGGTGTTCATCACCAGCAAGCAGTGTTCGTCACCAGCAGGTTGTGTTCATCACCAGCAGTTTGTGTTCATCACCAACAGGCAGTGTTCATCATCAGCAGGTAGCGTTCATCACCAGAAGGCAGTTTTCATCACCAGCAGGTTGTGTTCATCACCAGCAAGCAGTGTTCATCACCAGCAGGTTTTGTTCATCACCAGCAGGCAGTGTTCATCACCAGCAGGCTGTGTTCATCACCAGCAAGCAGTGTTTATCACCAGCAAGCGGTGTTCATCACCAGCAAGCAGTGTTTATCACCAGCAAGCAGTGTTCATCACCAGCAGGTTGTGTTCATCACCAGCAGGTTGTGTTCATCACCAGCAGGCAGTGTTCATCACCAGCAGGTAGTGTTCATCACCAGCAGGCAGTGTTCATCATCATTAGGCAGTGTTCATCACCAGCATGTAGTGTTCATCACCAGCCGGCAGTGTTCACCAGAGCAGGTATTGTTCATCACCAGCATGTAGTGTTCATTACCAGTAGGCAGTTTTCATCACCAGCGTGCAGTGTTCATCATCATTAGGCAGTGTTCATCACCAGCAGGCTGTTTCACCAGAGCAGGTAGTGTTCATCACTAGTAGGAAGTGTTCATCATCAGCAGGTAGCGTTCATCACCAGAAGGCAGTTTTCATCACCAGCAAGTAGTGTTCATCACCAGCAAGCAGCGTTCATCACCAGCAGGTTGTGTTCATCACCAGCAGTTTGTGTTCATCACCAACAGGCAGTGTTCATCATCAGCAGGTAGCGTTCATCACCAGAAGGCAGTTTTCATCACCAGCAGGTTGTGTTCATCACCAGCAAGCAGTGTTCATCACCAGCAGGTTGTGTTCATCACCAGCAAGCAGTGTTCATCACCAGTAGGTTGTGTTCATCACCAGCAGGTTGTGTTCATCACCAACAGGCAGTGTTCATCACCAGCAGGTAGTGTTCATCACCAGCAGGTAGTGTTCATCACCAGCAGGCAGTATTCACCCACTTAGAAAATGCATGTATTAGCCTAATCGTCTACCAGATAACATAGGTCAACTTATTGCTCCGCCCTCTAGCATCTAGCCTGTGTCTGGCTCTGTCAGTACGAATTCACGCACAATTATCCTGTACCGCTCTGGGATTTTCATGGCGTTTCGGGTTAAGTAAATTTGATAACAACTGTTTGAATAAACACTTTACTAACAAACATAAGTTTGAGAACCTAAATAACAAAAAAAATGTGTCTAAGGATGTTAATGTTTACTGTTAGGATTGGTTGAATAATTAAATGTTATTGAGGGATTAGCCTCATCAACAGGCTAATAGATTCAGTGACTTCTTATAGAGTATTCAACATTCTGTACATTTCATTTAAACTGTGCTTTTAGCATCTGTAACATTGTACATTATTATACTCTTAAAGAAACTGTACCGTCTGGTGCGTTGCTGTATTTCAGTGTACTTTAAAATATGTGTGTGTGTGTGTGCGTGTGTGTGTGTGTGCGGACCCAGAGAGGCAGTAAAAACAGCCTGCCTGAACAGAAAAGCGACCAGTTCGCCAAATAGCAAAATGGCACCGAGTAGCCATAAGCGGCACAACGTCAGGCAAGGGAGAAGACAATAATGACCCTGACTGGGGACAGTCGATAAGTCCTCCATACAAGTCCGTCTTAGTTCAGCAACTTCCACCGACAGGGCGTAGATGTCAGTCAGAACAAGGTATGTTAGAACCGGGACCAGAAGCATAAAGACTGTCTCCTCTCACACAACTTCAGAAAATGCCAGAAATCACTGGTTCTCGTAACTCTGTGAACGGAGTTGCACAGAGTTACGAGATGTTCGTTACGGCTCACTAGCGGATACACACTTCCAGAAAACCGAGTCTATATTACACAAGCAGTGGAGAACAGCCCTCTCCTACACAGAGTACACAGGAGAAGTGTTACCTCGATGACGTCTAGCCAGAGGGAGAGAGAGAGAGAGAAAAGGCGCTACACGTGGAATATCAGGTGTCCTCCCGGCTTACTATTCGCCCCAGAAAGTAAACAAAGCGAGTAAGTAGTATAGAAGCGCTGGTAGTCAATCAAAACTCTTATTTTATGCACCATATGGGAATCTTTATTATGGAAACGTTTCGCCACACAGTGGCTTCATCAGTCCGATACAAAGCAGAAAGGTGCAAGGAGAGGAGGAGATTGAGGTAATCAGTCCCTCAGCCTGGAGTCGATGTGTTCAGTCCATCAATCTTGTAGAATGTACAGCATAGGGCCGTAGACGTGGCTTATATACTGTAGTCAGGTGAGGTGAAGCAGGAGGAGGTGGGGTCATAGTGGTACCATCCACTAGTCGAAGTAGGTCTTCGTCCAAAGGTAGGACAAGTTGGAGAATTCTTTGTATCAAGATCCCATGATGATGCAGTGTCTGACAGTTGTGATGAATGGTTTTGAAAACCGACAAGTTGAGATTGAGACACTTATGCACCATATGGGAATCTTTATTAAGGAAACGTTTCGCCACACAGTGGCTTCATCAGTCCAATACAAAGCAGAAAGGTGCAAGGAGAGGAGGAGATTGAGGTAATCAGTCCCTCAGCCTGGAGTCGATGTATTCAGTCCATCAAGATTGTGTTTACCCCAGCAAGCAGTGTTCACCTCAGCAGTCAGCGTTCACCCCAGCAGGCAGTGTTCATCCCAGCAAGCAGTGTTCACCCCAGCAGGCAGTGTTCACTCCAGCAGGCAGTGTTTACCCCAAAAGGCAGTGTTCACCCCAGCAGGCAGTGTTCACCCCAGCAGACAGTGTTTACCCCAGCAAGCAGTGTTCATCTCAGCAGTCAGCGTTCACCCCAGCAGACAGTGTTCACCCCAGCAGGCAGTGTTCACCCCAGCAGACAGTGTTTACCCCAGCAAGCAGTGTTCATCTCAGCAGTCAGCGTTCACCCCAGCAGACAGTGTTCACCCCAGCAAGCAGTGTTCACCCCAGCAAGCAGTGTTCACCCCAGCAGGCAATGTTTACCCCAATAGGCAGTGTTTACCCCAGCAGGCAGTGTTCACCCCAGCAGACAGTGTTCACCCCAGCAAGCAGTGTTCACCCCAGCAGGGGTTCATTGGGGTCTGTGGTCTTCTCAACAAACCAGTAACGGGTCGATAACCTCCTCCCACTCTCGGTAAGTTCACTTCCCACCCGGCTCCTGGTGGTGGTAGTGGCTATTGTGGTGGTTATGGTTGTGGTAGTGGTGGTGCGCTGTGATGATGATTATGATGATTGTGATGGTTATGGCTGTTGTGCTAACGGTGGTGGTGGTGGTGGTGATGGTAGTGGTGGTGGTGGTGGTGGTGGTGGTGGTAGTGGTCGTGGTGGTGGTGGTGGTAGTGGTCGTGGTGGTGGTGGTAGTGGTGGTGGTGGTAGTGGTGGTGGTAGTGGTGGTGGTGGTGATCAAGATGATTACCAACATTGTGTTAACCAGTACAGAGAGTGACAATACGCCAGACAACTTTCACGACCTCCAGTGGTTGTGTTGCAGCATTATGTAATGCTTTTGTTGCAATCCTGTAGTGTCTGTGTTGCAACACTGTGTTGTGTTTGTTTTGTAACACTGTGTGGTGTCTGTCTTGCAACAATGTAGTGCTTATATTGCAACATGGCGTAGTGCTTATATTGCAACATGGCGTAGTGCTTATATTGCAATACTGTGTAATGAAAGTTAAGACACATGTGCAACATCTGGATATCTTTATTGTAGACGTTTCGCCATCCAGTGGCTTTATCAATACAGATTCTAGGACATAATAGGAAGACAGTAGAACTATATACTATATATAGTTCTACTGTCTTCCTATTATGTCCTAGAATCTGTATTGATAAAGCCACTGGATGGCGAAACGTCTACAATAAAGATATCCAGATGTTGCACATGTGTCTTAACTTTCATATTGTCGGTATTTTATACCTTTCTTGCACATACTGTGTAATGCTTGTGTTGCAACACTGCACTGCTTGTGTTGTAACAGTTTTTCCATAAGCAAGCACCAGTAACTGCCACCAATATCACTCAACAAGAAAAGAATTTAAACACATAATTTGTGGGGATTTTTGAATCCCCTCTGTTATAATATTCCGTTTTGAGACGCCCAAGTGCCTCCATGGCCCTTGGCCATGGAGCCAAGTTCCCGCAAAGAAGTACTATGTCAAGTGACACCTCCTAACCCATGTGTACACCTGTCATAGGCCTCATGTCGCTGATGAATATTATGATTATCATCAAGACTGACATTCTGGCATATGGAGAGTAACCAATTAACTCTCACCATTGCTAGCAGCCTAACAATAGTGCCTCGGGGGTTGAGCATCGCGTGTAAGCCAGGATGGCATTCTAACATATGGAATGTCATTCTAGCATATTTAATGCCCTGGGGTGGCAGTCTGGTGTGAGGATACACCATGGCCAGTCATGGCTTCTCAGGTAGAGAAACCAATTAATTAGTTGCATCTCCCTCAACGCATTACTGGCGCCAGTGCATCTATTTCTTGTGTGCTCTAAACGTTGCTCTGAGTCGTTAAGTAGAAGCATAGCTTATATAATAGTGATGCCTGGAATCTGTGGATATATCTTAAGTGTGCACTCATATTATCGAGTGTGTCACTTGCACGTCCAGTGTACCGAGTATCGGCAGTAATGATGAGACACTAAGGTACCACGACAGCTCTAATTAGTAAGAAGGACATAAGTTGACTAGTGTCTTGTCTTGACGTCACCACAAGCCGACAACACTAAAGATCCTCCCCCCCCCCCAGGTTTATTTACATCTGGGGGGGAGGCAAAATCCACTTTCCTTCATTTGTTCATTACATAGATCGCATTTCATAATTTTTGCAAATCAGGTAAGAACTTTAATAATTAAAGTATAGCAGTTTTGGTGTTAGGGTTTTCCTGGGTTCACTATGTTCCAGAGCTTGTCAGTGTGTCATATCAACATGTCGTGTATTCGCCCCTAACGTCAAGTTCCAATTTATCCAGTGCTAGTGTGCAGGATTATTTATCCTGGCCTGGACCCAGGTACCAAGAGTCATGAAGAACTCATGGTGGTTTGTGTTGCGGCTGGCGTTCTCTTGGTGGACGACTGACCTTATCTCTGTAATGAGTGAAGTGTCAGTGAAGTCGGTAAGTATATTTTCATGATAGCAATATTTTATTATTATTATTATAATCAAGGGGGAAGCGCTAAACCCGGAGGATTATACAGTCATGATAGCAATAACTTGTGTGAATTTTATGTATTTTCTTACCTCGCCTAATCACTGTATACAGTATGTACAAGGATTTCATAACAAGCCATCTTAGTAATAAGCAATGAACACAGAATATTACAAACAACCTGAGGTCACAATGAAATAAATGCTATTTGGCAGCTAGCTAGAGTTGAGTTCTTTGAACGATTACCACAGACGAAGCAATCGAACCATCCTCACAACTCCCTAAATGGTTAGAATGTCATAGAGCACTTAACATTCACCAGATTATCTAGGGCTGCATACCACCACTATATTACTCAGCTTTCCTTGCTGCAAAGATAACTGCAGGTATATCAGTTGGCCTTGTGTATGCTGAATAAATACATGACATAGCCGGTGCGTACAATAACAAACATGGACCCTTATTTGCACAACAATATGTGTTCAGCAATAACAGTGTTAGCGTTTTGTAAGCATAAGGGGGTGAACTGATTTGTGAACAGCCCGTTTACTTATTCAACAGACCAAGTTAAATTCACTTTATCCTTTCAACTATTTAAACGGATAAATAATACATGTTTGTGAGGTATAAATTGTAGCATGAGGCAGCCCATGTATGGTTCGTATTATTTATTTTTATATCCATCAGGTGTTTAGAGACGACTGAGGATCCAGTGTGTCGGGTGAGAGAGAGAGAGAGAGAGAGAGAGAGAGAGAGAGAGAGAGAGAGAGAGAGAGAGAGAGAGAATCCCTGGCCACACAGCCTCACCCAGACTGTCTGGTCCTGTGTCAAACATCTGGATTGAGTTCACACAGTTTCTGCATTTTAGTATTATTCAGCTGTATTAAAGTAACGTGTTACAAAAACACAATATCTAATAATGACAGAGATCTCCAGTGAATACTAGATTATTATTATAATCAAAAAGAAGCGCTAAGCCACAAGGGCTATACAGCAGTGAATACTAGAAAGGTCTGCCCCTCTAGCATCCAGCCTGTTACTGTTTTTTTTTTTGTAACAAGTAGTCAGTATTCTGGTCCAATTATCCATTAGAATTTAATAGTAAGATTCAATAGTGCTTCAGGATTACAACTGGTAGGATACTAACTAAAGAAATTAAAATTTAAGAAGTTTATCTTTATTAATAAAGTTGTCTAGGTGGACAGTATCAAAGTAAATCAAAGTAATCTACTTAATATATTATAGGATACAAGTTGCTACACTTCTGTCGTGTACAGTAGTATTGTGTTGAAGGCACATATCATATATTTATGGCTTTTAGGTACCGTCTGGTACATTGTCAACATTTAAGAACATAATACTAATATATACAAGTGAGTATGTGTGTAAGTGCTCTAAGTAGTTCGCTATGTCTCAAGAGTCGACTAGACTTAACCAGTGACTGACTAAAAGTCCTCACATAAACTAACTACTCGACCAACCTGTCAATCAGAACAGCTTGCTTGAACAGTAAAACGACCGATTGGCCGAACAGCAATATAACAAGCAGCAGCAAACCAGAATCAGGAACAAGGAGATAACATAACGACTCTAAGTAGGGACCATCTGCAGATCCTTCACAAAAGTCACAAAACTCCCATACTACTGAATCTAAGTTCAGCATAAGAAAATCCCCGACTGTGACGGTGCACAGATACCAGCACAAATTTGGTCAGAAGCTACAGCTCAGGACCTGAGTTTCTCAGTGTCAGTGCGACACACGACCTCAGTAAAACGACGAAAATCACTAAGTCTAGGCTATGCTCTGTGAACAGAGTTACACAGAACTAACAACAAGAGAGAGCGACAGAGATGATGTTCCAACAAGGGCCAGCAAGGGAGAGCTGGAGAGGGAGCTGTTGTTGGAATCACCATCAAATAGAGAGAAAAAGCTAGCGAAGGCAAGGCAGTCCTCTCACCCAGGTGAGGTGTGATCACCCCACCCTGGTCACGTGACTACGTGGACTGCTGCTGCCCAGCAACTACAGAGAAGCCGGCAGCGAAACAAGGGGAGTGGTAGTTACAGTAGTTAGACAATGCGGCAGCTACTTAACACTCTCCAGCAACGAGCACTGAATAAGGTGTAAATGTTACATCCTACCTAATAATATAACTAAGTCAAATAATAATATAAAGCAATATATTTACGATTTAGCTAATATTGCAAATATCAGCAATATAAAATTACATGAACAGGTAATATACATTATATACATTGTGACACATTCAGGGGCGCAATATAACGTAAATTGTCTTCTTGAGCAAAAAGGACACATGCGCAAGTAATGTGACATTTTAATACGTAGTGAGGTGAAAGGGCGTAAGAGAGAAGTAGAGCTCCTGGCCCATGTTGTTGTTGGTAGTGGTGGTAGCAGTGGTAACTTTTGGTTGTTACGTGGAGTTACCTCCACGACCACCACCACTATCACCACCACTACCACTACTACCACCACCACTACCACCACCACCACCACCATCACCGCCACCACAACTACTACCACCATCACCACTACTACCACCACCACCGCCACCACAACTACCACCACCACCACTACTACCACCACCACCGCCACCACAACTACCACCACCATCACCACTACTACCACCATCACCGCCACCACAACTACTACCACCATCACCACAACTACCACCACCATCATCACTACTACCACCACCACCGCCACCACAACTACCACCACCATCACCACTACTACCACCATCACCGCCACCACAACTACCACCACCATCACCACTACTACCACCACCACCGCCACCACAACTACCACCACCATCACCACTACTACCACCACCACCGCCACCACAACTACCACCACCATCACCACTACTACCACCACCACCGCCACCACAACTACCACCACCATCACCACTACTACCACCGCCACCACAACTACCACCACCATCACCACTACTACCACCACCACCACAACTACCACCACCATCACCACTACTACCACCACCACCACAACTACCACCACCATCACCACTACTACCACCGCCACCACAACTACCACCACCATCACCACAACTACCACCACCATCACCACTACTACCACCACCACCGCCACCACAACTACCACCACCATCACCACTACTACCACCACCACCGCCACCACAACTACCACCACCATCACCACTACTACCACCGCCACCACAACTACCACCACCATCACCACAACTACCACCACCATCACCACTACTACCACCACCACCGCCACCACAACTACCACCACCATCACCACTACTACCACCATCACCGCCACCACAACTACTACCACCATCACCACAACTACCACCACCATCACCACTACTACCACCACCACCGCCACCACAACTACCACCACCATCACCACTACTACCACCACCACCGCCACCACAACTACCACCACCATCACCACTACTACCACCACCACCGCCACCACAACTACCACCACCATCACCACTACTACCACCACCACCGCCACCACAACTACCACCACCATCACCACTACTACCACCACCACCGCCACCACAACTACCACCACCATCACCACTACTACCACCGCCACCACAACTACCACCACCATCACCACTACTACCACCACCACCACAACTACCACCACCATCACCACTACTACCACCACCACCACAACTACCACCACCATCACCACTACTACCACCGCCACCACAACTACCACCACCATCACCACAACTACCACCACCATCACCACTACTACCACCACCACCGCCACCACAACTACCACCACTGTTACAAAAAACGCGATTCTAAAAGCTTAGAGATCTCCAGTGAATACTAGAAAGGACTGCCCTTCTAGCATCCAGCCTGTTACTGGGTTTTCGTAACAAGTAGTCAGTATCCTTGTCCAATTATCCATTAAAATTCAGTATGGTTCAATAGTGCTTTAGGATTACAACTGGTAGGCTACTAACTAGAGAAATTAAAATTTAATAAATTTATTAAGTAGTAAGTTGTCTAGAGGTATATTATCAAAGTAAATTAAATCACAGTAATCAAAATAATATCACTTCTCTCGAGTTCAATATTATTGTGCTGAAAGCACATATCACATTTATAATTCTTAAGTACCGTCAGGTACATTAACATTTAATAAGATATTACAAATATGTACAAGTAAGTGTGAGTATGCATTTAAGTGCTCTTAAGTAGTTAGCTATGTCTCAAGACTCGAATAAGACTTAAACAAGTGACTGACAAAGTCCTCAAATAAACTAACTTCTTGACCGACTGGCAACCCGAACAGTCTGCTTGAACAACAAAGAATGCTAAGCCCAATAGCAATGCAATATCGAGCGACTGCGACACAGAATCAGGAACAAGGAGATAATATAACGACACTAAGTAGGGACCATCTGCAGATCCTCCACGAAAGTTAAAAAACTCCAATAATACTGAATCTACGTTCAGCATAGGAAAACTGTGACTGTGACAATACACAGGAACCAGTACAAAATTAGGTCAGAAGCTATAGCTAAGGACCTGAGATACTCAGAGTGTCTAAGCGACACACAACCTCAGTACAACGTCGAAAATCACTAAGTCTATACAATGTTCTGAGAACAGAGTTCTACAGAACTAACAAGAATAATGAGACAGACAATCTGTCCAACCACCAAGCGAGTCTCCAGCAGACTGACAACTTCACGAGAGGTGAGGACACCCCCCCCTCGATCACGTGATAGCTACGTGGACAACTGCAGCTCAGAAGCCGGCAGTATAACGAGCGACAAGCGATAATTACAGTAGTTTGACAATCAAGACTAACTGAGCACATTTTATATACATCCTAACAACATAAGCTAAATAACAATATAACAGTCAAATAATAATATAAAGTCATACATTTACGATTTAGCTATTATCGCAAATATAAGCAATATAAAATTAAATGAAAAGGTAATATACATTATATATACATAATAATCATTGTAACCCATTCAGGGGTTGCAACAACCACCATCACCACTACTACCACCACCACCGCCACCACAACTACCACCACCATCACCACTACTACCACCGCCACCACAACTACCACCACCATCACCACAACTACCACCACCATCACCACTACTACCACCACCACCGCCACCACAACTACCACCACCATCACCACTACTACCACCACCACCGCCACCACAACTACCACCACCATCACCACTACTACCACCACCACCGCCACCACAACTACCACCACCACCACTACTACCACCACCACCGCCACCACAACTACCACCACCATCACCACTACTACCACCACCACCGCCACCACAACTACCACCACCATCACCACTACTACCACCACCACCGCCACCACAACTACCACCACCATCACCACTACTACCACCACCACCGCCACCACAACTACCACCACCATCACCACTACTACCATCACCATCACCACTACTACTACCACCGCCGCCACCACAACTACCACCACCATCACCACTACTACCACCACCACCGCCACCACAATTACCACCACCATCACCACTACTACCACCACCACCGCCACCACAACTACCACCACCACCGCCACCACAACTACCACCACCACCGCCACCACAACTACCACCACCATCACCACTACTACCACCACCACCGCCACCACAACTACCACCACCATCACCACTACTACCACCACCACCGCCACCACAACTACCACCACCATCACCACTACTACCACCACCACCGCCACCACAACTACCACCACCATCACCACTACTACCACCACCATCACCACTACTGCCACCACCACCGCCACCACAACTACCACCACCATCACCACTACTACCACCACCACCGCCACCACAATTACCACCACCATCACCACTACTACCACCACCACCGCCACCACAACTACCACCACCACCGCCACCACAACTACCACCACCACCGCCACCACAACTACCACCACCACCGCCACCACAACTACCACTACCACCTTACATTGTATCGGCTTGACAAAGCTCATGGAGAGCGAAACGTTGCCACAATAAAATATCACATTTGCTGTACATGTTTCCTTTTACCTAACATATTGTCGGTAATTCTACTAATAAACTATTGTGAAAATATTTGAAAAAGTATTTGTAACTTCAGTATCATTAACTGTTATATTTTATTTATTGCTTTCAATGGCGGTTTCCTTTAACATTTTGATTATTTTTCACATCCCAAGAAACATTATTAAATCGTAAGCATCTTACTGCGCTTTATCCGAACTAGAATTATTATTATTATTATTA
This sequence comes from Cherax quadricarinatus, assembly GCF_038502225.1. NCBI lineage: Eukaryota > Metazoa > Arthropoda > Malacostraca > Decapoda > Parastacidae > Cherax > Cherax quadricarinatus. The sequence goes on from NC_091308.1 coordinate 15,736,440, forward strand.
TTATTATTATTATTATTATTATTATTATTATTATTATTATTATTATTATAATCAAGGGGAAGCGCTAAACCCGGAGGATTATACAGCGCCTGGGGGGGGATGTGGAAGGCATTCAGGCTTAGTTCGGGGAAATGGAGCACAGATCCAATTCCCTAAATCAAGAGCCCCTCACCAACATCAAGGAACCTTCCTTGAGGGGTCATCCGGACTAGAATATATAATATTATGGCTGACTAAAGTATAACAAACAAATGTCAGAAACTGAAGAGTAATTGGTCTGCATATTTCAATCTCCTTTTGAATTCCTCTTCAGCAGAACATAATACTACTGAAGAAGATTACGGAAGGAAATCGAAATATACAGACCAATTAATATTCTGAGTTACTATCTCCATGTGGGATATTGTTAAGCATATTATATTATGTTTGAATTATACTTAGAGCAATGCCCTAATATCTTGACGTCAGCTACACAAGATAATTTAGAAAACTTAACATTGCTGGGGTGTTAGGAAATTCCAGTTCCGAGGAAAGTTAGTTCCCTCCATTTGCGTCCTCAATTAGGTAAGCCAAATAGTCACGAAGCAATGGCTGTCGGAGCTTTTGTCGTCTGGTCTTCCTCGTTCTCCTGCTTTCTCTGCTGTTGATTGACAGCCACGTCACGATCAAGGGAGCAGCCTGAGTGAAGGGGAGGTAATTGAACCTCCTCCAAAACACTTCATGTAGCGAAGAGAGTGCTGGAAACAGGGACTTGCCTGCTAAGCAGATTAAAGGCCATCAGACTGCTCAGGGGTGCGGGTGACCGCCCTTGTGCTGGCAGACATGAGAAAGAATTTCCTGATTAGGAAGAGAAGAGATACAGTGAACACCAGCACCAGAAACCAAAGGAATTATTCCAGATTTTTCTAGGAAAAGTGACAGGGCAGTGGAGAATCAAAGCAACAGAGGTTGCTCTTAGCAGAAGAGAGAAGTCTTGCTCGTGAGCAGTGGGAGAAGGTTATGATCAAAATTAATAATGTAAATGATGATGTCCCGGCAGCCGGGTTTAATATCAGGAGCGTGGCCGCAGTGGTACCCAAGTTCAGCGAAGCTGACCTGGACTAACACTAATGTTTTTGTGAACCCGGCAGCCATGCTGAAAAGGTTTAAAGTACAATAGGTAACATTGCCAAGAGAGGACCTCAACCATGTCACATCAGGAGTTGATAAGACACGTATTCTATAGTTAGGTATCTTTATTCCGAAACGTTTCGCTCAACAGTAAGCCTCTTCAGCCGAATACTGAAGCAGCTGAAGCAGTAAAGACGATGTAATCAGTACATCACTCTCGTAGACGTAGTTGTAAGGTGGTCAGTCCCTCAGCCTGACGAAGAGCTTTGCACCATGGAGAAGATATAATATTCGTAGTGCAGCAGCAATGGTGCCAGAGTTTTGGGAGAACAACCTGGATTGATATTTCGTAGCACATATTAGACTTTGGTGATGTGTACCAGCTGCAGGGCACAGGTCGGGAGAAGGTGGCTACCAGCATGTCTTCCCAAGAGTACAAGCAAACACACACACACACACACACACACACACAAGAGGCGGGGCCAGGAGCTATGACTCGACCCCTGCAACCACAAATAGGTGAGTACAAATAGGTGAGTACACATCAGCCACATCAGGAGGAAAACAACAGTCAAGGACCAGGTAATCAGACTGAGGAAGGGTGATGGGGAATTCACAAGAAACGACCAAGAGGTATGTCAGGAGCTCAACAAAAGGTTTAAAGAGGTATTTACAGTGGAAACCAGTTGGATTCCAGGAAATCAGAACAGGGGGGGCACACCAGCAAGTGCTGGATGAGGTACATATAACCAAGGAGGAGGTGAAGAAGCTGCTATGCGAACGTGACACCTCAAAGGCGGTGGGACCAGGCAACATCTCTCCATGGGTCCTTAAAGAGGGAGCAGAGATATTGTGTGAGCCATTAACAAAGATCTTCAACACATCATTTGAAACTGGGCAACTCCCTGAGGTATGGAAAATGGCAAATGTAGTCCCAATTTTTAAAAAGGGAGACAGACATGAGGCACTAAACTACAGACCTGTATTACTAACGTGTATAGTATGCAAGGTCATGGAGAAGATCATCAGGAGGAGAGTGGTGGGGCACCTGGAAAGAAACAAGTGTATAATTGACAACCAGCACGGTTTCAGGGAAGGAAAATCCTGTGTCACAAACCTACTAGAGTTTTATGATAAGGTGACAGAAGTAAGACAAGAGAGAGAGGGGTGGATCGACTGCATATTTTTGGACTGCAAGAAGGCCTTCGACACAGTTCCTCACAAGAGGTTACTGCAAAAGCTAGAGGATCAGGCACACATAACAGGAAAGGCACTGCAATGGATCAGAGAATATCTGACAGGGAGGCAACAACGAGTCATGGTACGCGACGAGATGTCAGAGTGGGCGCCTGTGACAAGCGGGGTTCCACAGGGGTCAGTCCTAGGACCTGTGCTGTTCTTGGTATATGTGAACGACATAACGGAAGGGATAGACTCAGAAGTGTCCTTGTTTGCAGATGATGCGAAGTTAATGAGAAGACTCAAATCGGATGAGGATCAGGCAGGACTACAAAGAGACCTAGACAGGCTACAAGCCTGGTCCAGCAACTGGCTCCTTGAATTTAACCCTGCCAAATGCAAAGTCATGAAGATTGGGGAAGGGCAAAGAAGACCGCAGACACAATATAGTTTAGATGGCCAAAGACTGCAAACCTCACTCAAGGAAAAAGATCTGGGGGTGAGTATAACACCGAGCATATCTCCTGAGGCGCACATCAATCAGATAACTGCTGCAGCATACGGGCGCCTGGCAAACCTAAGGATAGCTTTCCGATACCTCAGTAAGGATTTGTTTAAGACTCTGTATACCATTTACGTCAGGCCCATACTGGAGTATGCAGCACCAGTTTGGAATCCACACCTAGTCAAGCACGTCAAGAAATTAGAGAAAGTGCAAAGGTTTGCAACAAGACTAGTCCCAGAGCTACGGGGATTGTCCTACGAAGAAAGGTTGAGGGAAATTGGCCTGACGACACTGGAGGCCAGGAGGGTCAGGGGAGACTTGATAACGACATATAAAATACTGCGCGGAATAGACGAGGTGGACAAGGACGGGATGTTCCAGAGAAGGGACACAGACACAAGAGGTCACAATTGGAAGTTGAAGACTCAGATGAATCAAAGGGATGTTAGGAAGTATTTCTTCAGTCATAGAGTAGTCAGGCCGTGGAATAGCCTAGAAAGTGACGTAGTGGAGGCGGGAACCATACATAGTTTTAAGGCGAGGTATGATAGAGCTCATGGGGCAGGGAGAGAGCGGACCTAGTAGCAATCAGCGAAGAGGCGGGGCCAGGAGCTGTGGATCGACCCCTGCAACCACAAATAGGTGAGTACAAATAGGTGAGTACACACACACACACACACACACACACACACACTGGCACTGGAGATATAACACTAAGCAGAAGTGCCAGCGTCATTGCCAGTGCAGATGTTCACTTTGGTGGGCAACTGTAAACTGAAGGGAAGGTCATCAGGCCACACATACTGACACTAACATTCACTCTCTCCCCTCCTCTCCCTCTCTCTCTCTCTCTCTCTCTCTCTCTCTCTCTCTCTCTCTCTCTCTCTCTCTCTCTCTTGACAACACTGGTGTAAAATTAGCAATGAATATGGGAAAAGATGATGAATAGGAAAGACCTGTCAAGACGCAGACTCGTCTTTACAAGATGGGAGAGCGTGATGAATAGGAAGGACCTGTCGAGACTCAGACCTGACTTGTCATGATTGGACAATGTGGTGGATACTAGGGGCTTAACAAGACAGTTCTGTAGCGATGGCCGAGCTTAGTGGATAGGATGGACTGACAAGACAGACCAGACTTATGATGGGAGAGGGTAGGACGGGAGGCATAGGGAACCCAGGACAATAGAACAGTCTCCGAGACAGTAGTTTTAAAACTTTCTTTGGGTCACGGATCCCACTGAGAATTTTATGGAAGCTAAGGTTCCCCTTGACAAGTCCAAGAACACCTGACTATCATACCCCAACGGTAAGCAATGCACCTGTGCCATGAACCTTCTTTAAATATTTTAATATATGTTATTTCGGCCCCTCAAGTTAGCTTGTTGGTGTGTGAGGTGTTGCTGAAAAATGATGATACCAGTAAGATGTGGAAAAAACACTTACGTACAGTTCAGGACATTATTAGAGGAAATGTTTCACCCCGAGTGACTTCTTCAGTCCTAATAAAGAGATAATTAAGAAACAAGTATATATACATAGGCAGGCGTCAGGTGGTAAGCCGCAAGAGGGTAGTAGTAGTAGTAATAATAGTAGTAGTAGTAGTAGTAGTAGTAGTAGTAGTAGTAGTAGTAGTACAACTGTGTTGAGATGGGTTGGCCTTTAGTAGCAGAGCCCGTCTCACCACACTTATACTGCTACAAGTAAAACCCAACCCATCTCACCACGAGGTGTTGCTGTCTGACTGTGACTGTTATGTTTAGGGGACGTATTGACTGGTTACTTCTCCTACAACTGCCTCATTCACTTCAATTAAGCGTTGCTCTCTCTGTTACTGTATTACCTAATTTTCATTGTTTAATGAAGAGAGGAATTAACTTCTTAATATTGTAAATATTAATGTCTCTACCTTCAGCGATAGTTTATTAAAATTTTCTTCTTCCTCGGTCCTTATTTCCTTGACCTGGTCAACCGAGAGGGCGAGTGGGTCTGACCTGCCATCAGAACTTTGCCCGCAATGCATGAAGAGACTTACGTCAAAGTTGTGAGACTGTTGCTGAAGTCAGCCAGGTGTTGTCAGCGACTCAGCCTGACAACACCTGGCTATCATCCTCTCTAGAAGCTGTACTTAAGAAGTGGTGTAGTACAACCCGACTCAGCTCAACAACGCTGAGCTACCACTCGCCCATGCATGACACTTTGTGATGATTGCCAGGGAGAAAAGTACTTTAGCGGAAAAGCTTCTAATTCAGTGTTATTACCCGCTTGTGTGACTGCTGAACAACGATCAACTTAGCAGAGAAAACTGACCACAGAACTTCTGACTCTGAGGATCTATCAGTTTCTTACTGATAATCAACTGTTTGGGAAATATTTATGTTGCTTCTTCACCTTGTGATGTTGGATATATTGTAACTCCTTCGAGGAGAGTACTCTATCGTATTCTATTTTACATTTATATTAGCTATGATAAATCCGTATGTCGTGCCGAATATGTAAAACTGGTCAATTTATTTTCTTTTACGTTTAAAGATATATTTTTTCATTAATGTTAATGTAAAAAATTTATATTAGCTATGATAAATCACTTTATATGGCAAGATGAACGTTGCGATCGCAAGTTCTGCCTATTCGGCACGACATATATATATATATATATATATATATATATATATATATATATATATATATATATATATATATATATATATATATATATATATATATATATATATATATATACAATAACATCACAGTAAACAGGTGATATCAGAATATGCAAAGCAACCACTGAGAAAGAATAGCGAAATTCCAAGCGCTTTCGTGACTTCTCATATTATCAAGGAACTAGTTCCTTGATAATGTGAGAAGTCACGAAAGCGCTTGGAATTTCGCTATTCTTTCACAGCGGTTGTCTTGCTTCGAGAAAGAATCAGTCGCCTACAGAGAAGCGTGACTGCAAGAATCACACGAATTTGGGAACGTACGCTTACAGAAATATACGCCTATAGACATATATGCATACTGAAATAATGGGAACTGCAGGAGAGGTCTTAGTCCAGGTGTAGCAGCTTATGTAGATGCCCCAGCCATTATTGTTTGTGCATTTGTCATTGTATTTGTGGTCATTGTATTTGCATTAGTGGTGTCAGGCGGCGGTTTCCCGTATGTGGGTCATGTCTACAACTCTGCAGCCTTGTATCATAGTGATGTACTAACCTCGTTAATACATCACTACCTTAATATATGACTGTATTATTGTATTAATTCATCACTGTTTTGATATATTAGTGTATCGTTATATTGCAACACTGTTGTATTAGTATATTACTTTATGATTGTATTACATCATTGCATCAATGCATAAATGTTTTAATACATTGCTGTATCAGTGCTTTAATACATTTTTGTATTAATACATCAGTGTGTTAAGAATTACACCAGCTAAGTAGTAGGAGACTCTCTCAGACAAGAAACTATCAGTACTGTAACGTATTACAAAGATTCTCGTACACTGCCTTTACTCTCTCAGAAAAAAACTTAGTAAGAATGAATGGGAGAGTGCTGGATTCCGGGGATAAGGTTGATATCGTTGGTGTGAAATTTGAGTCCAAATTGACTATGAAGAACCACGTTGTAAATCTTGCAAACAAAGCTGCCAGAAAGTTTGCAACACTCAGACGTATCTCATATCTGCTCGACAGTAGAAGATACAAGATTCTGTACGAAACACAAGTATGCTCACACCCTGAGTAAGCTCCACTTTCTTGGATTGCCTGACCTCCGCCTCATCTGCGACTTCTTGACAGAACAGAGAGCAGAACAAGACGACTCATCTCTCGCTTGGACAAAGCCTGGACAGTTTTATCATTTCAGCAGAGCCTTCAATGTTGTTAAAGTACCATACTTGACTCCACTCCAAGGACAGCGAGAAGTGAGCTCCTACACAACAAGACGGGCAGCGAACAACAACTACACTCTAGCTGTGTTCTCAAGAACATCACCCGAGTCTGGAACATGTTCGTACAGCATAACAAATCCTACTGAAGGTTGATGTCGTTCACTGTTGATATATTTTAATCAGATGAGAGCGCTAAACCTGTAGGGGTCAAATAACGCCTGTGGAATAGGAGATATTTATATCCGATCAAAGCAAGGGGGAAGATAACTCCAGTTCCTTGGATCAAGAGCCCTCACCAACATCAAGGCAAAATAATGCAGTAAGGTCAAAATAATAATATTCCATATCGAGATTATAAGTGACAGAAGGTGATCGACACACTCCATTAAATATAACAATCTTCTATTAAGTAGGAGTCAACACTGTTGAAACTGTGAAGGGGAAAGTTTGAAGCCGATCGAATAAGGCGTTCTCGAGTAATAAACGAAAACTTGAGAGGAAGCGAACGAAAAATGTTAATGAGAATATTCTGAAAAACAGAAAAGTCTCCCCCTCGTTAAAGTTAATAACTCCATAAAACTGAGATTTTTTCTTTTATTTTTTTTTTTTTTCAGTTTGCATCTCTGATTTACATTCCTTTAAAAGTTCTGTGCATCCTGGGAGAAAATATTTTATTTAGATTACTTAAAAAAGTTAATTTGATAAAAATTTCAAAAATTGAGAATTGGTAAAAAAAATGGAAAATTCGTAAAAGACTGGAAATTGTAAAAAAAAAAATGGAAGATTGGAAAAAATTGAAAGTTGGTAAAAATCGGAAAAACTGGATAAAACTGGAAAACTAAGAAAAGGAAAAATAGCGCCCACAGCCCAGAATTAATAGAAAAATATTTTTTATTAAGATAAACCAGCATTTAGGGTTTGAAGCTGATCCAAATAAGCATTTTCCAGTTATTACGTGAGAAAAATGAGCAAATTGAAATTTACACATCTCAAAGTGAGTGAGAAGCTGCTTAAATAAAGTCCACAAGTGGTAAAATTTTGAAGGCCAACAATTGCAAGTTTTTTTTGTAACTATTTCAGTAAGACTTCAAATGTGGTCGTACTCGAGTCGATATGGGTTATGAACTCAGTTTAAGTCGTAATAAACGATTGTCAATGAATAAACAGAAGGACGGACGAGAGGTTCGAACTGTGGTCCCAAAATTGACAACCGAGGCAGTAGAGTGATGGACCTGTCAATTTTGGTACCACGGTTCGAACCTCTCGCCCATCCTTCTGTTTATTCATATGGGTTATCATTCTTCTCGTAGAATGCATCGTCAGTCAGAAGGAGCATTCTTTAGTTATTGAATAAAGACTGAATATAACTATTTATTCAGTAAAACTGACGAACTGGGACTTATACCAGCCAGTGGCAGCATGAGTCCTGCGTTCGCAAAACCACTCCAATGGTGAAAATTTAAAGCCGATCAGATGAGTCATTCTCCAGTTAATCCAGAGATTTCAACGACTCCAAGTTTTATTTTCTATTTTACTTCAACAAATTTTCCTACACACAAACGAATCTTAACAGGTACCATCCTGGGTCTAAGATGCATCAGCCATTAAATACTGAAGTCGTTTATAAGAGGTAAACTGAAAAATTATTTAAAGGAATAAAATTTTCAGCATCTTACTTGGTGACCCTCCATGAACTGTTGTTATTGACCCAATTGTCAAGTCAAAACCGGACGATATGAGGAGGATGGAACAACGAATAGGCTGTCTAGATGCACATGATGCCCTATGCTTGAGTCTGCCCTGAGAAGTGCACCGTCAAATGACAGTCCAAAACTAAAGGAGTACGACAGTCACCTAAGGTCGAAATTTACAAAATTGCTCACTCTTCCTCTAGAAGATCTACAGTAAGACCAATCCATTCTGCCAGTTAGACTAAGAAGCATAAGTTTCCGAAAGGCATCACAGATAGCAATTCTGCATTCCTGTTATCGTGTGTAGCGTCCAGCAGACATGAAGCAACCATTCTCTCTGAATATCTCAGAGACCATGTTGGGGGTTCACCACCTAAAGTTTATTAATGGAGCCATACTCTGGAATATTCGATCAGGCTATCTCCCTATCAACTACACATAGTAGCAATGGAATATCCTGATAATAGAGAATATAACCTTAACATTGCATCATCTTGTCAGCGTGTTTGAAGGACAGAGTTCGCCTCCTAGCAATGAGGTTTCCTTAAGTGGGGATTTTCTGTTAGCCCAATTCCTCTGTAGGCACACGCACTGACTCGCAGACCATTCGTATTGGTGTTTCATGTTCTCTTGCCGCTCCTGTTCTCCTCGAACACAGGTGTATCTGCTGCATCAGCAGACCGATTTCATGATCTCACTTGCCGTAGGTCTAAGAAAACGATCACAAGGCCTAAATAGGGTAACAAAATCATGAAGAGAAACCTTTGCAACAGCTGGATACAAAACAATACAGAAGCCCTTCCCCCTTAACTATGCAAATTTGATGGCAACCTGCAGCGTCCAAATGTAAATTACCTTGCAATCATGGACAGATAGCAAATAGGTGGTGTGGTATTATACATGCACAACCACACTGATTGACACCTATCTCCAGCAGAGCACTGAACCTGCTCATCATGACATGTTTGCTCCCATAGGTTCAGAGACCCTTGTTCATGGGGAAAGAGCGCACCCGCTTTGCCCGAGGAGATTAGGAATAAGACTCGTTTGAGAAACAAAGGATCCCAGAGCAGCTACTTCTCTGTTCCAGCGTCTCTGTAGCGCAGTTCAGAGGGATAATGCTTGCTGTGTGCTGGGTACTTGTCCCAGTTCTGAGGAGCTGGGTGAAGTTTTCGAAATTTAATTAAATGTTGACAAACACACTTATATATTTGTTATGTATCTCTCAGGCTTAGTATTATATATATATATATATATATATATATATATATATATATATATATATATATATATATATATATATATATATATATATATATATATATATATATATATATATATATATATAGAATAGTAGAATATTCAAACAGCCTCAAGAAGAAAATTCAGCAATTTTCTCTAACATATTATATTTACTTCTACGAGGCTACTTATTTATTATTTGCCTCAAAAATACGGAAATCGACCCGAGTTCCACCATGACAGCAGTCCACCGCTCAAACAATCTTGCCAGGAAAGTTACAGAACGGAATTTTTAATTAACAGTATTTCTCTCAGCGGTAACAGTCACATAATTCCAGGTCTAGCTCTTGGTTCTCTCAGGTGTGTCACTGCGAGTGAGAAACACAAGAATTACACTTCTCAAGTGGGTCTGTCATGGACCTACGAGTATCCACGTCCTTCAGGAAAGACAGCTAGGGAGCAACACAGTGTCGATGTGTTTTCTTCTTTGAGTCACCGTGCCGCGGTGACCTGGAGAGTCGGAAGGTATATATTTCAAGCGAACTCCTGCACAGAGTACGTTTTAAAGGGACAAACTTTAAGAAGCATTTTTTTTTTCAGGAAATAAATTCCCTTCAATATATTTTACAGAATATAATATAGGAAATATATTTCAGACTTCTGGGAATTTTCAACCTGCTGAATTTGTTGTAGTCATCTTGGTAGGCTTTCTAAATGTATAATTGTTTTGACATTTTGGTATAAAATCAGAGAGAGAGAGAGAGAGAGAGAGAGAGAGAGAGAGAGAGAGAGAGAGAGAGAGAGACAGATAGACAGAGACAGACATTGGTTAATTGTGTTAGTCGACACATTACCTACACGCTTAACAATATACATTTGTTAATATCAACATCAGGTATCATTACTCATCCCTGTCATCATAACAGTGGTAATGCACCTGATTGTCACCCTAAAACATCAGTGGTAATGCACCTGATTGTCACCCTAACACATCAGTGGTAATGCACCTGATTGTCACCCTAACACATCAGTGGTAATGCACCTGATTGTCACCATAACATATCAGTGGTAATGCACCTGATTGTCACCATAACATATCAGTTGTAATGCACCTGATTGTCACCATAACATATCAGTAGTAATGCACATGATTGTCACCATAACATATCGGTGGTAACGCACCTGATTGTCACCATAACATACCGGTGGTAATGCACCTGATTGTCGCCATAACATATCAGTGGTAATGCAGCTCATTGTTATTAAAGAACATAACGCCCCAATTTTACGCCTGGTTCCGACTGCACTCAACCGAGGCTTCAAAATGGATCCGATTATACAGACAAAACCTATTATCCCATTACTGGATGTCGTTAGGCGCGTCTATACTGCTCACCAGTATTACCTCACGTCTATACTGCTCACCATTATTACTTCACGTCTATACTGCTCACCAGTATTACTTCACGTCTATACTGCTCACCAGTATTACTTCACGTCTATACTGCTCACCAGTATTACTTCACGTCTATACTGCTCACCAGTATTACTTCACGTCTATACTGCTCACCAGTATTACTTCACGTCTATACTGCTCACCAGTATTACTTCACGTCTATACTGCTCACCAGTATTACTTCACGTCTATACTGCTCACCAGTATTACTTCACGTCTATACTGCTCACCAGTATTACTTCACGTCTATACTGCTCACCAGTATTACTTCACGTCTATACTGCTCACCAGTATTACTTCACGTCTATACTGCTCACCAGTATTACTTTACGTCTATACTGCTCACCAGTATTACTTCACGTCTATACTGCTCACCAGTATTACTTCACGTCTATACTGCTCACCAGTATTACTTCACGTCTATACTGCTCACCAGTATTACTTAACGTCTATACTGCTCACCAGTATTACTTAACGTCTATACTGCTCACCAGTATTACTTCACGTCTATACTGCTCACCAGTATTACTTCACGTCTATACTGCTCACCAGTATTACTTCACGTCTATACTGCTCACCAGTATTACTTCACGTCTATACTGCTCACCAGTATTACTTAACGTCTATACTGCTCACCAGTATTACTTAACGTCTATACTGCTCACTAGTATTACTTAACGTCTATACTGCTCACCAGTATTACTTAACGTCTATACTGCTCACTAGTATTACTTAACGTCTATACTGCTCACCAGTATTACTTAACGTCTATACTGCTCACCAGTATTACCTCACGTCTATACTGCTCACGAGAATTACCTCACGTCTATACTGCTCACCAGTATTACCTCACGTCTATACTGCTCACCAGTATTACATCACGTCTATACTGCTCACCAGTATTACCTCACGTCTATACTGCTCACCAGTATTACCTCACGTCTGTACTGCTCACCAGTATCACTTCACGTCTATACTGCTCACCAGTATTACCTCACGTCTATACTGCTCACCAGTATTACCTCACGTCTATACTGCTCACCAGTATTACCTCACGTCTATACTGCTCACCAGTATTACCTCACGTCTATACTGCTCACCAGTATTACCTCATGTCTATACTGCTCACGAGTATTACCTCACGTCTATACTGCTCACCAGTATTACCTCACGTCTATACTGCTCACCAGTATTACCTCACGTCTATACTGCTCACGAGTATTACCTCACGTCTATACTACTCACCAGTATTACCTCACGTCTATACTGCTCACCAGTATTACCTCACGTCTGTACTGCTCACCAGCATCACTTCACGTCTATACTGCTCACCAGTATTACCTCACGTCTATACTGCTCACCAGTATTACCTCACGTCTATACTGCTCACCATTATTACCTCACGTCTATACTGCTCACCAGTATTACCTCACTTCTATACTGCTCACCAGTATTACCTCACGTCTATACTGCTCACCAGTATTACCTCACGTCTATACTGCTCACGAGTATTACCTCACGTCTATACTGCTTACCAGTATTACCTCACGTCTATACTGCTCACGAGTATTACCTCACGTCTATACTGCTCACCAGTATTACCTCACGTCTGTACTGCTCACCAGTATCACTTCACGTCTATACTGCTCACCAGTATTACCTCACGTCTATACTGCTCACCAGTATTACCTCACGTCTATACTGCTCACCAGTATTACCTCACGTCTATACTGCTCACCAGTATTACCTCACTTCTATACTGCTCACGAGTATTACCTCACGTCTATACTGCTCACCAGTATTACCTCACGTCTGTACTGTTCACCAGTATCACTTCACGTCTATACTGCTCACCAGTATTACCTCACGTCTATACTGCTCACCAGTATTACCTCACGTCTATACTGCTCACCAGTATTACCTCACGTCTATACTGCTCACCAGTATTACCTCACGTCTATACTGCTCACCAGTATTACCTCATGTCTATACTGCTCACGAGTATTACCTCACGTCTATACTGCTCACCAGTATTACCTCACGTCTATACTGCTCACGAGTATTACCTCACGTCTATACTGCTCACGAGTATTACCTCACGTCTACACTACTCACCAGTATTACCTCACGTCTATACTGCTCACCAGTATTACCTCACGTCTGTACTGCTCACCAGCATCACTTCACGTCTATACTGCTCACCAGTATTACCTCACGTCTATACTGCTCACCAGTATTACCTCACGTCTATATTGCTCACCAGTATTACCTCACGTCTATACTGCTCATCAGTATTACTTCACGTATATACTGCTCACCAGTATTACCTCACGTCTATACTGCTCACCAGTATTACCTCACGTCTATACTGCTCACCAGTATTACCTCACGTCTATACTGCTCACCAGTATTACCTCACGTCTATACTGCTCACCAGTATTACCTCACGTCTATACTGCTCACCAGTATTACCTCACGTCTGTACTGCTCACCAGCATCACTTCACGTCTATACTACTCACCAGTATTACCTCACGTCTATACTGCTCACCAGTATTACCTCACGTCTATACTGCTCACCAGTATTACCTCACGTCTATACTGCTCATCAGTATTACTTCACGTATATACTGCTCACCAGTATTACCTCACGTCTATACTGCTCACCAGTATTACCTCACGTCTGTACTGCTCACCAGCATCACTTCACGTCTATACTACTCACCAGTATCACTTCACGTCTATACTGCTCACCAGTATTACCTCACGTCTATACTGCTCACCAGTATTACCTCACGTCTATACTGCTCACCAGTATTACCTCACGTCTATACTGCTCACCAGTATTACCTCACGTCTATACTGCTCACCAGTATTACCTCATGTCTATACTGCTCACGAGTATTACCTCACGTCTATACTGCTCACCAGTATTACCTCACGTCTATACTGCTCACGAGTATTACCTCACGTCTATACTGCTCACGAGTATTACCTCACGTCTACACTACTCACCAGTATTACCTCACGTCTATACTGCTCACCAGTATTACCTCACGTCTGTACTGCTCACCAGCATCACTTCACGTCTATACTGCTCACCAGTATTACCTCACGTCTATACTGCTCACCAGTATTACCTCACGTCTATATTGCTCACCAGTATTACCTCACGTCTATACTGCTCATCAGTATTACTTCACGTATATACTGCTCACCAGTATTACCTCACGTCTATACTGCTCACCAGTATTACCTCACGTCTATACTGCTCACCAGTATTACCTCACGTCTATACTGCTCACCAGTATTACCTCACGTCTATACTGCTCACCAGTATTACCTCACGTCTATACTGCTCACCAGTATTACCTCACGTCTGTACTGCTCACCAGCATCACTTCACGTCTATACTACTCACCAGTATTACCTCACGTCTATACTGCTCACCAGTATTACCTCACGTCTATACTGCTCACCAGTATTACCTCACGTCTATACTGCTCATCAGTATTACTTCACGTATATACTGCTCACCAGTATTACCTCACGTCTATACTGCTCACCAGTATTACCTCACGTCTGTACTGCTCACCAGCATCACTTCACGTCTATACTACTCACCAGTATTACCTCACGTCTATACTGCTCACCAGTATTACCTCACGTCTATACTGCTCACCAGTATTACCTCACGTCTATACTGCTCATCAGTATTACTTCACGTATATACTGCTCACCAGTATTATCTCACGTCATTGCAATAGCTTGCAATCGCCCCCTAAATGTTTTTAATATTTTTAATGGACCATTTCAGGAGTGATAATGTGAGATTTTCTTGTGGTAGTGAAAGTTGCAGTGCTGCTGCTGCTGCTGCAGTGCTGCTCCTGCTGCTGCTGCTGCAGTGCTGCTGCTGCTGCTGCTGCTGCAGTGCTGCTGCTGCTACTGCTGCTGCAGTGCTGCTCCTGCTGCTGCTGCTGCAGTGCTGCTGCTGCTGCTTCTGCAGTGCTGCTGCTGCTGCTGCTGCTGCAGTGCTGCTGCTGCTGCTGCTGCTGCAGTGCTGCTGCAGTGCTGCTGCTGCTGCTGCAGTGCTGCTCCTGCTGTTGCTGCTGCAGTGCTGCTGCTGCTGCTGCTGCTGCTGCTGCTGCAGTGCTGCTGCTGCTGTTGTTGCTGCTGCTGCAGTGCTGCTGCAGTGCTGCTGCTGCTGCATGCTGCTGCTGCTGCTGCTGCTGCAGTGCTGCTGCTGCTGCTGCTGCTGCTGCTGCTGCTGCTGCAGTGCTGCTGCTGCTGCTGCTGCTGCTGCTGCTGCTGCTGCTGCAGTGCTGCTGCTGCTGCTGCAGTGCTGCTGCTGCTGCTGCAGTGCTGCTGCTGCTGCTGCAGTGCTGCTGAAGTGCTGCTGCTGCTGCTGCTGCATTGCTGCTGCTGCTGCTGCTGCTGCTGCTGCTGCTGCTGCTGCTGCTGCCGTAGTGCTGCTGCTGCAGTGCTGCTGCTGCTGCTGCTGCTGCTGCTGCAGTGCTGCTGCTGCTGCTGCTGTTGCTGCTGCTGCTGCAGTGCAGCTGCTGCTGCTGCTGCTGCAGTGCTGCTGCTGCTGCATGCTGCTGCTGCTGCTGCATGCTGCTGCTGCTGCTGCAGCTGCAGTGCTGCTGCTGCTGCTGGTGCTACTGCTGCAGTGCTGCTGCTGCTGCTGCTGCTGCTGCTGCAGTGCTGCTGCTGCTGCTGCATTGCTGCTGCTGCTGCTGTAGTGCTGCTGCTGCAGTGCTGCTGCTGCTGCTGCTGCTGCTGCTGCTGCTGTTGCTGCTGAAGTGCAGCTGCTGCTGTTGCTGCTGCAGTGCAGCTGCTGCTGCTGCTGCTGCTGCAGTGCTGCTGCTGCTACTGCTGCTGCAGCTGCTGCTGCTGCTACTGCTGCTGCTGCAGTGCTGCTGCTGCTGCTGCTGCTGCTGCAGTGTTGCTGTTGTAGTGCTGCTGCTGCTGCAGTGCTGCTGCTGCTACTGCTGCTGCAGCTGTTGCTGCTGCTACTGCTGCTGCTGCAGTGCTGCTGCTGCTGCTGCTGCTGCTGCTGCTGCTGCTGCTGCAGTGTTGCTGTTGTAGTGCTGCTGCTGCTGCAGTGCTGCTGCTGCTGCTGCCGCTGTTCCCGAGACTCGCACGGCAAATAAAGTAGTGGAATTAATTTGGTGGTAAGCGAGACGTTTATTTATCCTCAGTATCAAGACTGGGATTAATGGTTGCTGTTAGTGTGTGTGTGTGTGTGTGTGTGTGTGTGTGTGCTTCCCTGCCCCTCACTTGTTAGTGTATACTCTCTTCCTCTCGTTAGTCTGCTCTCCCTGCCTATCACTCATTAGTGAGTTCTCCCTCCCCTCCCTCGTTAGTGCGTTCTCCCTCCCCTCCCTCGTTAGTGCGTTCTCCCTCCCCTCCCTCGTTAGTGCGTTCTCCCTCCCCTCCATCGTTAGTGCGTTCTCCCTCCCCTCCCTCGTTAGTGCGTTCTCCCTCCCCTCCCTCGTTAGTGCGTTCTCTCTCCCCTCCCTCTTTAGTGCGTTCTCCCTCCCCTCCCTCGTTAGTGCGTTATCCCTCCCCTCGTTAGTGCGTTTTCCCTCCCCTCCCTCGTTAATGAATTCCCCTTCCACTATATCTCTCTGCCTGCTCTCTCTCTCTCATATAATCTCCCACTTATCCTTCGTCTGCTCTCCACCTTCTTCAAACACTCTTGCTTTCCTCTGTGTGCTCCCTCCTTCATTTAATCTCCCCTTCATCCTTCATCCTTCATCTAATGTTCCTCCTCCTTCATCAAACCTCTTCCCTCAATAATCTAATCCCCTCTTCCCTTTCATGCAAAACCCCCCTTCACTTACACCCTCCTCCCTTTTTTAATCCTCCTCTTCATCTACTCCTTCCCCTTTTCCCGTTATTCTTCTGTTATCGCCCCCTCTCTTCGTTAACCCCCCCCCCCTCTACCAAAGGAAATTATTCAAGCAGTGTTATGTCGTCCCCTGGAGATTACATGGGATTACACATGGGATTACACATGGGATTACACAGGGGATTTCAAAAGATACAAAACAGCGAGGTCTTCAGTTGTGTCCTGAGGCTGTCTATCTGCTGGCAGTAATGTCACATTATTTAAGCCACCGCTTCACATGTTATCTGAGCAGATAACAGAATGAAAATGCAGAAGGCTCTGTGCCCACCGTGCGCTCCCTCCGGCTCTGACACTACCTGTAAGGAAGCCAGGATGGATAAAATATAAGGCGTTGAATGAAAACTGTTCGGAAGTTTAAAATGAGAAACATATTAAAGCACTTATTGTAAAAACTTTCCTATCACTGTTACTGTTTTGACGACTCGAATTACTGTTACTTCTACTATTACTACTACGACTACTACTACTACTGCTTGTACTACTGTCGCCACTGCTGCTTGTACTACTGTCACCACTGCTGCTTGTACTACTGTCACCACTGCTGCTTGTACTACTGTCACCACTGCTGCTTGTACTACTGTCACCACTGCTGCTTGTACTACTGTCACCACTGCTGCTTGTACTACTGTCACCACTGCTGCTTGTACTACTGTCACCACTGCTGCTTGTACTACTGTCACCACTGCTGCTTGTACTACTGTCACCACTGCTGCTTGTACTACTGTCACCACTACTGCTTGTACTACTGTCACCACTGCTGCTTGTACTACTGTCACCACTGTCACCACTACTGCTTGTACTACTGTCACCACTACTGCTTGTACTACTGTCACCACTGCTGCTTGTACTACTGTCGCCACTGCTGCTTGTACTACTGTCACCACTGCTGCTTGTACTACTGTCACCACTGCTGCTTGTACTACTGTCACCACTGCTGCTTGTACTACTGTCACCACTGCTGCTTGTACTACTGTCACCACTGCTGCTTGTACTACTGTCACCACTACTGCTTGTACTACTGTCACCACTGCTGCTTGTACTACTGTCACCACTGCTGCTTGTACTACTGTCACCACTGCTGCTTGTACTACTGTCGCCACTGCTGCTTGTACTACTGTCACCACTGCTGCTTGTACTACTGTCACCACTACTGCTTGTACTACTGTCACCACTGCTGCTTGTACTACTGTCACCACTACTGCTTGTACTACTGTCACCACTACTGCTTGTACTACTGTCACCACTGCTGCTTGTACTACTGTCGCCACTGCTGCTTGTACTACTGTCACCACTGCTGCTTGTACTACTGTCACCACTGCTGCTTGTACTACTCTCACCACTACTGCTTGTACTACTGTCACCACTGCTGCTTGTACTACTGTCACCACTACTGCTTGTACTACTGTCACCACTGCTGCTTGTACTACTGTCACCACTACTGCTTGTACTACTGTCACCACTGCTGCTTGTACTACTGTCGCCACTGCTGCTTGTACTACTGTCACCACTACTGCTTGTACTACTGTCACCACTGCTGCTTGTACTACTGTCACCACTACTGCTTGTACTACTGTCACCACTGCTGCTTGTACTACTGTCGCCACTGCTGCTTGTACTACTGTCACCACTGCTGCTTGTACTACTGTCACCACTGCTGCTTGTACTAATGTCACCACTACTGCTTGTACTACTGTCACCACTGCTGCTTGTACTACTGTCGCCACTGCTGCTTGTACTACTGTCACCACTACTGCTTGTACTACTGTCACCACTGCTGCTTGTACTACTGTCACCACTACTGCTTGTACTACTGTCACCACTGCTGCTTGTACTACTGTCGCCACTGCTGCTTGTACTACTGTCACCACTACTGCTTGTACTACTGTCACCACTGCTGCTTGTACTACTGTCACCACTACTGCTTGTACTACTGTCACCACTACTGCTTGTACTACTGTCACCACTACTGCTTGTACTACTGTCACAACTGCTGCTTGTACTACTGTCACCACTACTGCTTGTACTACTGTCACCACTGCTGCTTGTACTACTGTCGCCACTACTGCTTGTACTACTGTCACCACTGCTGCTTGTACTACTGTCACCACTGCTGCTTGTACTACTGTCACCACTGCTGCTTGTACTACTGTCACCACTGCTGCTTGTACTACTGTCGCCACTGCTGCTTGTACTACTGTCACCACTGCTGCTTGTACTAATGTCGCCACTGCTGCTTGTACTACTGTCACCACTACTGCTTGTACTACTGTCACCACTGCTGCTTGTACTACTGTCACCACTACTGCTTGTACTACTGTCACCACTGCTGCTTGTACTACTGTCACCACTACTGCTTGTACTACTGTCACCACTGCTGCTTGTACTACTGTCACCACTACTGCTTGTACTACTGTCACCACTACTGCTTGTACTACTGTCACCACTACTGCTTGTACTACTGTCACCACTACTGCTTGTACTACTGTCACCACTACTGCTTGTACTACTGTCACCACTGCTGCTTGTACTACTGTCACCACTACTGCTTGTACTACTGTCACCACTGCTGCTTGTACTACTGTCGCCACTACTGCTTGTACTACTGTCACCACTGCTGCTTGTACTACTGTCACCACTGCTGCTTGTACTACTGTCACCACTGCTGCTTGTACTACTGTCACCACTGCTGCTTGTACTACTGTCGCCACTGCTGCTTGTACTACTGTCACCACTGCTGCTTGTACTACTGTCGCCACTGCTGCTTGTACTACTGTCACCACTACTGCTTGTACTACTGTCACCACTGCTGCTTGTACTACTGTCACCACTACTGCTTGTACTACTGTCACCACTGCTGCTTGTACTACTGTCACCACTACTGCTTGTACTACTGTCACCACTGCTGCTTGTACTACTGTCACCACTGCTGCTTGTACTACTGTCGCCACTGCTGCTTGTACTACTGTCACCACTACTGCTTGTACTACTGTCACCACTGCTGCTTGTACTACTGTCACCACTACTGCTTGTACTACTGTCACCACTGCTGCTTGTACTACTGTCACCACTACTGCTTGTACTACTGTCACCACTACTGCTTGTACTACTGTCACCACTACTGCTTGTACTACTGTCACCACTGCTGCTTGTACTACTGTCACCACTGCTGCTTGTACTACTGTCACCACTGCTGCTTGTACTACTGTCACCACTACTGCTTGTACTACTGTCACCACTGCTGCTTGTACTACTGTCACCACTGCTGCTTGTACTACTGTCACCACTGCTGCTTGTACTACTGTCACCACTGCTGCTTGTACTACTGTCACCACTGCTGCTTGTACTACTGTCACCACTGCTGCTACTAAGAGCACTTGTACTATTGTATCCGCTGCCACGACTAGTGTTACTAAATTTGTTAAAGCTAATACTAATGTATCACAACAAAGTAAATAATTTTACAGCATAATACAAGAGATGTAATACAACAGTACATGAGAAAGAAGGAACACTGCAGCAGGCCTACTGGTCCATGCGAGGCAGGTCCAAGTTAAGGAAGGAACACGGTAACTGACCTAGTAGCACAGCTAATTAGGTCCAACTCACACCCACCCACACCCACTCATGTATTTATCCTACCTACTTTTTAAATTACACAACGTATTAGCTTCTATGACGGTACTCGGGAGTTTGTTCCACTCATCCACAACTCTATTACCAAACCAGTGCTTTCCTATATCCTTCCTGAATCTGAATTTTTCCAACTTAAAACCATTGCTGCGAGTCCTGTCTAGACTAGATATTTTTAGCACGCTATTTACATCCCCTTTATTTATTCCTGTCTTCCATTTATACACCTCAGTCATATCCCCCCTAATTCTAATCCTTTCTAGAGAGTGCAGATTCAGGACCCTCAGTCTATCCTCACAGGGAAGATTTCTGATACATGGGATCAACTTTGTCATCCTCCTCTGTACGTTTTCCAGTGCATTTATATCCATTCTGTAATACGGTGACCAGAACTGTGCAACATAAACTAAATGAGGCCTAACCAAGGATGTATAGAGTTAAAGAACAACCTGAGGACTCCTGTTATTTATGCTTCTTGATATGAAGCCAAGGATTCTGTTAGCTTTATTGCGAACACTTATTCACTGTTGTCTTGGTTTTAGATTACTCCTAACCAGAACTCCTAAATCTTTTTCGCAATCCGTAATATTAAGATCTACATTATTTAGTTTATATGTGGCATGGTTATTTTCCTGTCCAACATTTAGAACTTTGCATTTGTCTATATTAAACTGCATCTGCCACTTCTCCGACCACTGCGTCAGTCTATTCAAATCTTCCTGGAGTGCTCTAATGTTCTCGTCAGAATGAATTCGACGGCCTATTTTGATGTGATCGGCAAACTTCCTTATGTCGCTCTTTATGCCCTCATATATGTCGTTTATGTAGACCGTGAACAACAGGGGGCCCAACACTGACCCCTGAGGAACACCACTCGTGACGCTTCCCCACTCTGATTTCTCCCCATTTATGCAAACTCTCTGCTGCCTATTTGTCAACCATGGTTCTATCCAGGAAAAAAATTCTCCTCCTATTCCATGTGTCTTAATTTTCCTCAATAGTCTCTGATGTGGGACCCTGCTTTTCAAGGTGGCTACGAACTGCCTTGGCAATTATTGATTCTATAAATTTTCCCTCTATGGAGGTTAGGCTTATTGGTTTATAGTTCGAAGCTAAGGACCTGTCACCTGCTTTGAAAATAGGTAACACATTTGCCATTTTCCACTTATCTGGCACCATGCCAGTTTGTAGTGATATGTTGAAAAGATTAGCCAAAGGTTTGCTAAGCTCCTCTTTACATTCCTCTAACACCCTTGCATACAGTTCATCAGGGTCTGGGGATTTGTTGGGTTTTAATTTATCTATTTGCCTAAGAACCTTGTCACTTGTGACCCTAATCGTGCATAGTTTATTATCGTCCTGTTCTACATAATTTATTATTTCTGGAATATCGCTAGTATCTTCCTTTGTAAAAACTGAGAGGAAGTATGTGTTAAAAATTCTACACATTTCCTTATCACTGTCCGTGAGCTGACCTGAGTAACTTTTGAGTGGGCCTATCTTGTCCCTGATCTTACTTCTGTATACCTGAAAGAATTCTTTTGGGTTAGTCTTCGATTCTCTTGCAACTTTAACCTCATTAATCTCTTTTTGCTTTTATTCCCTTTTTTATTTCTCTCTTTAAGTGAGTATATTGATTTCTTAATTGCCCCTCTCCCCTTTTGATTTGCCTATATATGCCTCTCTTTTGACCAATGAGATGTTTTAATCTATTGTTCAACTATTTAGGATCATTTTTGTTTGATCTGATTTCCCTATTTGGAACATAAGTTCTCTAAGCAGCTAGAACTATGCCCTGGAAAATGTCATATCGGCAATCATCACCACCTACCTGACCCATAGTCAGGTCATTCCAGTTTAGCCCACCCAAGTAATTTTTCAGTCCTATGAAATCAGCCAAGCGGAAGTCAGGGACAGAGACTTGATTGTCATGATTAGGGGAATTCCATGATATATTAAAACTGAGTGATTTGTGATCACTTTCCCCAAGCTCATCATTAACCTCAAGATTATTAATTAGAGTTTCCCTGCTGGCAAGAACCAAGTCAAGCAGGTTATTTCCTCTAGTTGGTTTTGTCACAAACTGTTTTAAAAAACAATCCTGAATCGTATCAAGAAAATCACTTAACTCTAAATTTCCTGTCGTATTGCTCCAGTCAATCTGTCTATAGTTGAAATCTCCCATTACCACAACATTTACTTATGTAGATGCCTTACGAATTTCGTCCCATAGAAGTTTACTGTACTCCCTATCAAGATTTGGGGCCCTGTAAATCACACCCAAAATTAGTTTTTCACGGCCCTCGAGAAGCTGTAACCAAACAGATTCAGTGGCTGATGCTTCTAATTTTATATCTTGTCTAGCACAACAATTTAAAATGTCTCCGACATACATCGCTACTCCGCCACCCTTCCTGTTGACCTTGTCAGTGTGGAATAATTTATAGCCTTGGATGTGACATTCAGAAGGCATCTTTCTATCAGATTGAACCAGGTCTCTGTTATAGCAATAATATCTATGTTTCCTGTACTTGCAATTAATCTTAGGCCATCTATCTTATTTCCTACACTCCTGCTATTAAGTATAGCAAACCTTAAGGGAGCTAGTCCCATGCTGCCCTCTGCTGTCTCCCTTTGTTTGCTGACCTAATCTATTGTCTTTATTTATAACTTCATGATGAATGTCTTTTATACCCTAGTGTTGCAACCTGCCTGTTTCCCACACACACCCATACCTCTGTCTTCTATCAGTTTAAAATCCTAGGCATTTCAGCAATGGCCCTCTCGATCAAGTTTGCAAGTGCTACCACTCCTGTCCCAGAGAGATGTACCCCATCCCTTGCATACATATCATGTTTGTCATAAAAATTGTCCCAGTTGTCAATGAATGGGATTGCAAGCTCCTTGCAGTATCTGTCTAGCCAGCAATTTACACCAATTGCCCTAGACAACCATTCATTTCTCACTCCCCTTCTAGGCAAGATGCTACATATGACTGGGACCCCTCCCTTAGACTTAAATAAATTTATAGCTGACCTGTACTTATCTAGCAGCTCTTCTCTCCTACCCTTCCCAATATCATTTCCATCAGCAATAAGACAGATAATAGGCTTGTTTCCATTACCTGACATGTTATTATCCAACCTGTTGACTATGTCACTAACACCAGCTCCAGGGAAGCACACTCCATCTCTTACCTTCTTATTCCTATTATATAAAGCACGGTCCATATAATACAAGAGACGCTCTGGTGGCCTGGTGGTTAACGCTCTTGCTTCACACGGCGAGGGCCTGGGTTCGATTCCCAGCCAGAGTAGAAACATTGGACGTGTTTCTTTCAACCTGTTGTCTATGTTCCCCATCAGTAAAATGGGTACCTGGGTGTTAGTCGACTGGTGTGGGTCGCATCCTGGGACACTGACCTAAAGAGGCCTGGTCACAGACCGGGCAGCGGGGGCGTTGACCCCCGGAACTCACTCCAGGTAAACAACAGTATAATACAAGAGATATAATACAATAGTATAATACAAAAGAGGTAATACAACAGTATAATAAAAGAGATGCAATACTACAGAAAAATACAAGAGTTTAACTCCCATGCAACTTTAATTTCATATCTCGTGACTTTTATTATTTTTAGGTCATTCCTTAATTTAATATATTGGCTCGTTAAGGTCACCCCAGTCAGGTCACCCCAGTCAGGTCACCCCAGTCAGGTCACCCCAGTCAGGTCACCCCAGTCAGGTTACCCCAGTCAGGTCACCCCAGTCAGGTTACCCCAGTCAAGTTACCCCAGTCAGTTTAACTGTGCCAGGTTACCCCAGTCAGGTTACCCAAGTAGGGTTACCTCAGTCAGGTTACGTCAGTCAGGTCAGATTACCTCAGTCAGGTTACCCCAGTCAGGTTACCCCAGTCGGGTTACCCCTGTCAGGTTACCTCAGTCAAGTTACCTGTCACGTTACCACAGTCAGGTTACCTCAGTCGGGTTACCTCTGTCAGGTTACCTCAGTCAGGTTACCTTAGTCAGGTTACCTCAGTCAGGTTACCTCACCCAGGTTACCTCAGTCAGGTTACCTCAGTCAGGTTACCTTAGTCAGGTTACCTCAATCAGGCTACCTCAGTCAGGTTACCCCAGTCAGGTTAACTCAGTCAGGTTACCTCAGTCAGGTTACCTCAGTCAGATTACCCCAGTCAGGTTACGTCAGTCAGGTTACCCTAGTCAGGCTACCTCAGTCAGGTTACCCCAGTCAGGTTACCTCAGTCAGGTTACCCCAGTCAGGTTACCTCAGTCAGGTTACCTCAGTCGGGTTACTTCAATCAGGTTACCTCTGTCAGGTTACCCCAGTCAGGTTACATCGGTCAGGTTATCTCAGTCAGGTTACCTCAGTCAGGTTACCTCAGTCAAGTTACCCCAGTCAGGTTACCTCAGTCAGGTTACCTCAGTCAGGTTACCTCAGTCAGGTTACCCCAGTCAGGTTACCTCAGTCAGGTTACCTCAGTCAGGTTACCTCGGTCAGGTCAGGTTACCTCAGGTTACCCCAGTCAGGTTACCTCAGTCAGGTTACCTCAGTCAGGTCAGGTTACCTCAGTCAGGTTACCCCAGTCAGGTTACCCCCGTCGAGTTACCTCTGTCAGGTTACCTCAGTCAGGTTACCTGTCAGGTTACCCCAGTCAGGTTACCTCAGTCAGGTTACCTCAGTCGGGTTACCCCAGTCGGGTTACCTCTGTCAGGTTACCTCAGTCGGGTTACCCCAGTCGGGTTACCTCTGTCAGGTTACCTCAGTCGGGTTACCTCAATCAGGTTACTTCAGTCAGGTTACCCCAGTCAGGTTACCTCAGTCAGGTTACCTCAGTCAGGTTACCTCAGTCAGGTTACCTCAGTCAGGTTACCCCAGTCAGGTTACCTCAATCAGGTTACCCCAGTCAGGTTACCTCAGTCAGGTTACCCCAGTCAGGTTACCTCAGTCAGGTTACCTCAGTCGGGTTACCTCAATCAGGTTACCTCAGTCAGGTTACCCCAGTCAGGTTACCTCAGTGAGGTTACCTCAGTCAGGTTACCTCAGTCAAGTTACCCCAGTCAGGTTACCCCAGTCAGGTTACTTCAGTCAGGTTACCTCAGTCGGGTTACCTCAATCAGGTTACCTCAGTCAGGTTACCTCAATCAGGTTACCTCAGTCAGGTTACCTCAGTCAAGTTACCCCAGTCAGGTTACCTCAGTCAGGTTACCCCAGTCAGGTTACCCCAGTCAGGTTACTTCAGTCAGGTTACCTCAGTCAGGTTACCTCAATCAGGTTACCCTAGTCAGGTTACCTCAGTCAAGTTACCTCAGTCAGGTTACCTAAGTTAGGTTACCTCAGTCAGGTTACCCCAGTCAGGTTACCCCAGTCAGGTTACCTAAGTTAGGTTACCTCAGTCAGGTTACCTCAGTCAGATTACCTCAGTCACGTTACCCCAGTCAGGTTACCCCAGTCAGGTTACCTCAGTCAAGTTACCTCAGTCAGGTTACCTAAGTTAGGTTACCTCAGTCAGGTTACCCCAGTCAGGTTACCCCAGTCAGGTTACCTAAGTTAGGTTACCTCAGTCAGTGAATGTCAAAATTGTACCTCAGTCAGGTTACCCTAATCAGTTTACCTCAGTCGGGTTACCTCAATCAGGTTACCTCAGTCAGGTTACCACAGTCAGGTTACCACAGTCAGGTTACCTCAGTCAGATTACCTCAGTCACGTTACCCCAGTCAGGTTACCCCAGTCAGGTTCCCTCAGTCAGGTTACCCCAGACAGGTTACCACAGTCAGGTTACTTCAGTCAGGTTACCACAATCAGGTTACTTCAGTCAGGTTACCACAGTCAGGTTACTTCAGTCAGGTTACTACAGTCATGTTACCACAGACAGGTTACCACAGTCAGGTTACCACAGTGAGGTTACCCCAGACAGGTTACCACAGTCAGGTTACTTCAGTCAGGTTACCCCAGTCAGGTTACCACAGTCAGGTTACCTCAGTCAGGTTACCACAGACAGGTTACCCTAGTCAGGTTACCCCAGTCAGGTAACCACAGTCAGGCTCCCACAGTCAGGTTACCACAGTCAGGCTCCCACAGTCAGGTTACCACAGTCAGGCTCCCACAGTCAGGTTACCACAATCAGGTTACTTCAGTCAGGTTACCACAGTCAGGTTACCACAATCAGGCTACCACAATTAGGTTATCACAGTCAGGTTACCCCAGTCAGGTTACCCCAGTCAGGTTACAACAGTCAGGTTACCCCAGTCAGGTTACCACAGTCAGGT
Organism: Cherax quadricarinatus; assembly: GCF_038502225.1. NCBI lineage: Eukaryota > Metazoa > Arthropoda > Malacostraca > Decapoda > Parastacidae > Cherax > Cherax quadricarinatus. The sequence continues at coordinate 15,763,352 of NC_091308.1, forward strand.
TACCACAGTCAGGTTACCCCAGTCAGGTTACCCCAGTCAGGTTACAACAGTCAGGTTCCCACAGGAAGCCAGGTTAGGTAAGATTCGTCAGGAAACAGGACAAGTGCTTCCTGACGCGGGTCTTGGTCATATGATGACCAGCCACTGGAGCTTTTGGTCATCTGACCGAGGCCTTCCTTTGGCTTACTGGTCCACACTTGTTAGGTCAAGTAATGACTAAAGTAATGAACGTGTTTACTCTCTGTGCTTAAATCATTTAATAGTGGCCAGTGTGACGTCCAGTAGGCACACTCATCTCTCTCTTACTTCAACATTTTTCGGGCCACGACCCGTCCTGACAAAACTACCTGAAATTCAACATTCGCAAGAGTTTTATTTAGTTGCATATTCAAGTCTCCCTAAACATTTGTTCACTTATTTGTCTTAAGGTTCCCTAAACATCCATTTGACGCCTATTAGAATCCATAATATATGCTTCTCTCACCTCCAGGGAAAGAATCACTGACCCACTTCTCATCTCTCACTCTTATACTGAAACGCAATTATTGATTTAAAAAGCATTTTAGATTTTTTCTTTCCATTCTTGTTCATTCATCATTTATGATGAACGTTCATTATCTCTCACTCTGTCAGACACACCGCACCTAATTACTCTCACTTTTTTCCATTTAAACTCTCAATCTTTTAGCTTATTTCACGCGAAGACAAGATACATGATGCAGAATAAGCTTTCATTAAGACAGCGTTTTGCTGTGTAGAGTTTTATCATCATGGCTTGATAAACATTTACACAGAGCGAAACGTTGTCGTATTAAAAGCATGTTCTGGAGCCGAGCCTCGTTTTTTCACTACTGTGGCCATTCAGTATGCGACAACATTAACATTTCGTGCGTCGCACTTCATTCCGTTCGACGCGCATGGATACGAGAGAGGAATTCAAACTGACTTATTCCTGAGATATTTTTACATAATATCTTACTTGATCGAAACCAATTAAGAAACACAGATGTGTTACGATGTGTCCAGGATGACTGTACGGAGACGTCAACATGATTTACCCGCCGTTTTCCACGTCCATGAGACAGAATAGACAGACCAGCAACCTTACCAGAGTACATAACGTTTAACTAACTTCCTTTTTTTCACTCTATTCACTCAAGACAGGTGATTTCAGATATGCAAAATACCCACTATGAGAGCAAATGAATCAATTTCTTAAAGTATTTTCCACCATCTTAAGTCATTGTCTTGACAGGAACGTACAGTCTGCCTATTTAAGAAATAATAAAAATATTGTGATTTGTGAAATTCCGCGGTGAAATTTCATTTTCTCTTCATATCGACAAGGGTATTGTTTATTGTTATGAAACAATATTGGAACGCTCAATAGGCGTATAACGCAACTCCAGCAGCTTCTGAAAAATATTCCTGGAAACCTGCATCTTATTTTTTTTTTTAATGAATATCCTTATTACAGTTTTTCTTAATTGAATGTTTTATTTAAAATTTTATTCTAATGTCGCAAAGATTACAATGGGCTTTTGTTGGCTGTAGTGATTATGATGTTTTAAAAAAACGCTCTTTTTTATTTCTATGCTATTTTTATATCATGTTATCTCGTCTGTGTCTATAAATTCTAACAGTGACCCTGAGTTCCTGTTTCTCGCCTCTACAACAGCCAGTCCTTAACTACCCTGTCAATTCTCCCCTGAACATTTTGCACGATGTTATGATGTCTCTCCTGGTTCTCCTGTCTCCTAATATCGCTATATTCAGTGCTGCTACACTTCGTAATTCATACCCCTTTGTTCAGGAACGAGCTTCGCTGCAGACGTTTGCCCTTTCTACAGTTTCTTAACATGATTTATACAGGTACAGGTTCCATACTAGTGGTAGTGCTGCTGCTACTGTTACTACTGCTGTTACTGCTACTGTGTGTAATTATCTATTTGTAACTACAGGAGCAGAGTTTTGCTCGTTGCGTCTTGTCTTCAGTACTGCGTTCACGTATTTTTTTTCGATTTTCAGTGGCCAACCATTTTATTTGAGAAGAATTTTGTTTTACTATCGTTTTACATTCCACTCTTTACTCACTTGCAAGAGTAGCTTCTTGTTATCACTTGTGCTTATACTTTACTCTTTAAACTCATTTCAAGACCTCATATGTGGTTATTATGTCTTTTTTCCTGCTATCAGCCAACGTAGATATCTTTAATGTTTCTAACCTTTCATTATAGATCATGTTACTCAACTCTGGGATCCATATTGTATCTCTTTGAACATTTCTTGTCTTATCTATGTGTTTATTTAGGTGTGCTCACCATACAACTGCTTCATTATCCAATTTTGGCCTAATATAATTTATAATCGACTTTCTTAGCATTTCACAATCTATAAAATTGAAAGCTAATTTATAATTTCCCCGTGAAGCATATGAGGTTCTCACTTTAATTTATATGATCTTCCTGTGGGAATTTTTTGTTAATAATAATTCTTACATCCCTTTCTCTGTCTGATACTTTTAATATTTTGTCTAACAGCCTATATTCCATCATCCATATGCCACTCCATGTGTTCATTGGATCCAGATCCTCCTGTAAGAATTTGCAGTAAATTCCATTATTAATTTTAAATACTTTTTTGCATCGTTTGCAAATATATTCATGCGATTTTATATTCCTTCTGGTAAATCCTTCATGTAAATCAGAAACATTATTGGAACAAGTACAGACCCTTGTGGTACCCCACTTGTGATATCCACCCATGCAGATATTTATCCTCTTATAAACTCATCCAATGTAACAATTTACTTTTAGGTCCTCCTATTATTTTCAGTTTTCATATTAGTCTTTCATGGGAAACTCTCTCAGAGGCTTTCTTAATAAAGTCGAGGTGTACAAAATCTAGCCATCCATTTGTTTCCTAAACAATTTCTGTAACTCGGTAATAATAATTTAACAAATTTGATATACATGAATGTGCAGACTGAAAACCAAATTGTTGAGAAGTTAGTATGTCATTATTCTGTAAGAGCTGAATCCACTCTAATGGCATTTTCTACTAATTTTGTAACTTGTCAACGAAACCGGTCTATAGTTTAAAGGCTCCTCTTTGCCACTTGTTTTACATATAGGCACAAATGTTTGGTAGTTTAACTTACTGTGCTGAAATCTTAAATATATTCATAACTCATCCGTACATATTTTTTATTTGAAACCCGAAGTGCTGTCCCGTCGGCGCTTATAACTTTCTTTCTATATCATCTTTTAGTAATAACTAATTTACTTCCTCTTTAGTTATTTCAATATCCACTAACTCAGTTATTTAATCAATACTTCACACATTTCCTCCTCCGCCTCAGTTATTTTTTCGTCATCATTTATTCTTTGTATTTTGTCTTTAACATTTAGTTTATTTTTTACTGACTTGAATAAAAAGTTTGATTCTGTCTTGTTCTTGTCAATTATTTCCTTTTCAAAACATCTTTCTTCCTCTTTTCTTATATATTTGTATATTCATTGCTAGCCTCTTTGAATCTTTAATAAGTTTCTTCGTTGGTTAGCTTCCAATATGTGTGTGTGTGTATGTGTACTCACCTATTTGTACTCACCTATTTGTGGTTGCAGGGGTCGAGTCACAGCTCCTGGCCCCGCCTCTTCGCTGATTGCTACTAGGTCCTCTCTCTCCCTGCCCCATGAGCTCTATCATACCTCGCCTTAAAACTATGTATGGTTCCCGCCTCCACTACTTCACTTTCTAGGCTATTCCATGGCCTGACTACTCTATGACTGAAGAAATACTTCCTAACATCCCTTTGATTCATCTGAGTCTTCAACTTCCAATTGTGACCTCTTGTGTCTGTGTCCCATCTCTGGAACATCCCGTCTTTGTCCACCTCGTCTATTCCGCGCAGTATTTTATATGTCGTTATCATGTCTCCCCTGACCCTCCTGGCCTCCAGTGTCGTCAGGCCGATTTCCCTCAACCTTTCTTCATAGGACAATCCCCGTAGCTCTGGGACTAGTCTTGTTGCAAACCTTTGCACTTTCTCTAATTTCTTGACGTGCTTGACTAGGTGTGGATTCCAAACTGGTGCTGCATACTCCAGTATGGGCCTGACGTAGATGGTGTACAGAGTCTTAAACGAATCCTTACGGAGCGCTCGTATGCTGCAGCAGTTATCTGATTGATGTGCGCCTCAGGAGATATGCTCGGTGTTATACTCACCCCCAGATCTTTTTCCTTGAGTGAGGTTTGCAGTTTTTGGCCATCTAAACTATATTGTGTCTGCGGTCTTCTTTGCCCTTCCCCAATCTTCATGACTTTGCATTTGGCAGGGTTAAATTCAAGGAGCCAGTTGCTGGACCAGGCTTGTAGCCTGTCCAGATCTCTTTGTAGTCCTGCCTGATCCTCATCCGATTTGAGTCTTCTCATTAACTTCACATCGTCTGCAAACAAGGACACTTCTGAGTCTATCCCTTCCGTTATGTCGTTCACGTATACCAAGAACAGCACAGGTCCTAGGACTGACCCCTGTGGAAACCCGCTTGTCACAGGCGCCCACTCTGACACCTCGTCGCGTACCATGACTCGTTGTTGCCTCCCTGTCAGATATTCTCTGATCCAGTGCAGTGCCTTTCCTGTTATGTGTGCCTGGTCCTCTAGCTTTTGCAGTAACCTCTTGTGAGGAACTGTGTCGAAAGCCTTCTTGCAGTCCAAAAATACGCAGTCGATCCACCCCTCTCTCTCTTGTCTTACTTCTGTCACCTTGTCATAAAACTCTAGTAGGTTTGTGACACAGGATTTTCCTTCCCTGAAACCGTGCTGGTTGTCAATTATACACTTGTTTCTTTCCAGGTGCCCCACCACTCTCCTCCTGATGATCTTCTCCATGACCTTGCATACTATACACGTTAGTGATACAGGTCTGTAGTTTAGTGCCTCATGTCTGTCTCCCTTTTTAAAAATTGGGACTACATTTGCCATTTTCCATACCTCAGGGAGTTGCCCAGTTTCAAATGATGTGTTGAAGATCTTTGTTAATGGCTCACACAATATCTCTGCTCCCTCTTTAAGGACCCATGGAGAGATGTTGTCTGGTCCCACCGCCTTTGAGGTGTCAAGTTCGCATAGCAGCTTCTTCACCTCCTCCTTGGTTATATGTACCTCATCCAGCACTTGCTGGTGTGCCCCCTGTTCTGATTTCTTGGAGTCCTACTGGTTTCCACTGTAAATACCTCTTTAAATCTTGTGTTGAGCTCCTGACATACCTCTCGGTCGTTTCTTGTGAATTCCCCATCACCCTTCCTCAGTCTGATTACCTGGTCCTTGACTGTTGTTTTCCTCCTGATGTGGCTGTACAACAGCTTCGGGTCAGTCTTGACTTTTGATGCTATGTCATTTTCATATTGTCTCTGAGCCTCCCTTCTTATCTGTGCATATTCGTTTCTGGCTCTTCGGCTGATTTCTTTATTTTCCTGAGTTCTCTGTCTTCTGTACCTTTTCCATTCTCTAGTACACCTAGTTTTTGCCTCCCTACACCTTTGGGTGAACCAAGGACTCGTTCTGTTCTTCCCATTATTTCTGTTTCCCTTGGGAACAAACCTCTCCTCTGCCTCCTTGCATTTTGTTGCCACATAGTCCATCATTTCTTGTACTGGTTTTCCTGTCAGTTCCCTCTCCCACTGAATGTCTTGAAGGAAGTTCCTCATGCCTGAGTAGTTCCCCCTTTTGTAGTTTGGTGTGTGTGTGTGTGTGTGTGTATAACTCTTCCACACTCTCCATTAAATCATTTTTTTTATTATTACGTCTCATATTCTTTTTTAGAATAAACTGTTTAATTTTTTTCATATACACTACAGAACACTTTAAACAGATTATTTATGTGTTCTTGGTTTCACTTAGATAAAATACATCTGGTGTATTTTTCATTTACAATATATATCCAAGTTACAATATTTTTTGAGACAGCTTCGTCTATATTAGTGTACAAAATCTTTAAAAATATATTTATTCTCATTGTCGCCCCTTTTCTTTCCATGTTTTTGGACGTGATTTTTATCTATCTTGTGGTCGTTTCCTTGAAAACCCATTTGACGCCTTTGTACGACCCTGTTGCTCTATAGAAAGCACTGGTTCGGTAATAGAGTCGTGGATGAGTGGAACAAACTCCCGAGTACCGTCATGGAAGCAAAGACTTTGTGTAGCTTTAAAAATAGGTTGGATAAGTACATGAGTGGGTGTAGGTGGGTGTGAGTTGGATCCGACTAGCTTGGGCTACCAGGTTTGATGCCGTGCTCCTTCCTTAAGTGGAAGTGACCTGACTAGGTGGTTATTGTTCTAAGCCGGAGGGTGGCATGGACCTGCTTCGCATGGGTCATTAGACCTGTTGCAGTGTTCCTTCTTTCTTATGTTCTTATGAGAGACAGAGAGAGAGAGAGAGAGAGAGAGAGAGAGAGAGAGAGAGAGAGAGAGAGAGAGAGAGAGAGAGAGAGTAGTAATTAAATACTGTCATACATTTAATTATTTTTTAACTAAACTATCGATAACATTGTTAAAAAACATTCGACAAAATTTTGAAATAGATGACAATTTTCTCTCAGCAGAAGACCACAGTAGAAAAAAAAAAAAACCTCTCGGTTCCCGGTATATTAAAGTCACTTTACGATACAAAAGTACAAAACATCACTACTTATGCAGTTATTATCAATTAAATTCATCTTTGACACTAATTTGTTGTTTCATAAGATGAGGTCGAGCAGGTGACTGGTGGCTGTTGCTGGGTAATTACTGGATAACTTGTGACGTCTAACATAAAGTGGAAAGATAAATGAGAAGATCCAGAGTGAGGTGGAGTAATTAACATGATCAAGAGTTAGTTCCTCTTTGTGAAGCCTCACTGCTTCTCTCCATCACTGTGAAGCCTCACTACTCTCCACCACTGTGAAGCCTCACTGCCTCTCTCCATCACTGTGAAGCCTCACTGCCTCTCTCCATCACTGTGAAGTCTCACTACTCTCCACCAGTGTGAAGCCTCACTACTTCTCTCCATCACTGTGAAGCCTCACTGCTTCTCTCCATCACTGTGAAGTCTCACTACTCTCCATCACTGTGAAGCCTTATTACTTCTCTCCATCATTGTGAAGCCTCACTACTTCCATTCATCACTGTGAAGCCTCACTCCTTCTCTTCATCACTGTGAAGCCTCACTACCTCCCTTCATCACTGTGAAGCCTCACTACTTCCCTTCATCACTGTGAAGCCTCACTGGTTCCCTTCATCACTGTGAAACCTCACTACTTCTCTCCATCGCTGTGAAGCTTCACTGCTACTCTCCATCACTGTGAAGCCTCACTATTTCTCTTCACTGTGAAGCCTCACTACCTCCCTTCATCACTGTGAAGCCTCACTACTTCTCTCCATCGCTGTGAAGCTTCACTACTTCCCTTCATCACTGTGAAGCCTCATTCCTTCTCTTCATCACTGTGAAGCCTCACTACTTCCCTTCATCACTGTGAAGCCTCACTCCTTCTCTTCATCACTGTGAAGCCTCATTACCTCCCTTCATCACTGTGAAGCCTCACTACTTCCCTTCATCACTGTGAAGCCTCACTACTTCCCTTCATCACTGTGAAGCCTCACTACGTCCCTTCATCACTGTGAAGCCTCACTACTTACCTTCATCACTGTGAAGCCTCACTACTTCCCTTCATCACTGTGAAGCCTCACTACTTCCCTTCATCACTGTGAAGCCTCACTACTTCTCTCCATCGCTGTGAAGCTTCACTGCTACTCTCCATCACTGTGAAGCCTCACTACTTCTCTTCACTGTGAAGCCTCACTACCTCCCTTCATCACTGTGAAGCCTCACTACTTCTCTCCATCGCTGTGAAGCTTCACTACTTCCCTTCATCACTGTGAAGCCTCACTACCTCCCTTCATCACTGTGAAGCCTCACTACTTCTCTCCATCACTGTGAAGCCTCACTACTTCCCTTCATCACTGTGAAGCCTCACTACTTCCCTTCATCACTGTGAAGCCTCACTACTTCCCTTCATCACTGTGAAGCTTCACTACTTCTCTCCATCACTGTGAAGCCTCACTACTTCCCTTCATCACTGTGAAGCCTCACTACTTCCCTTCATCACTGTGAAGCCTCACTACTTCCCTTCATCACTGTGAAGCCTCACTACTTCCCTTCATCACTGTGAAGCCTCACAACTTCCCTTCATCACTGTGAAGCCTCACTACTTCCCTTCATCACTGTGAAGCCTCGCTACTTCCCATCATCACTGTGAAGCCTCACTACTTCCCTTCATCACTGTGAAGCCTCACTACTTCCCTTCATCACTGTGAAGCCTCACTACGTCCCTTCATCACTGTGAAGCCTCACTACTTACCTTCATCACTGTGAAGCCTCACTACTTCCCTTCATCACTGTGAAGCCTCACTACTTCCCTTCATCACTGTGAAGCCTCACTACTTCTCTCCATCGCTGTGAAGCTTCACTGCTACTCTCCATCACTGTGAAGCCTCACTACTTCTCTTCACTGTGAAGCCTCACTACCTCCCTTCATCACTGTGAAGCCTCACTACTTCTCTCCATCGCTGTGAAGCTTCACTACTTCCCTTCATCACTGTGAAGCCTCACTACCTCCCTTCATCACTGTGAAGCCTCACTACTTCTCTCCATCACTGTGAAGCCTCACTACTTCCCTTCATCACTGTGAAGCCTCACTACTTCCCTTCATCACTGTGAAGCCTCACTACTTCCCTTCATCACTGTGAAGCTTCACTACTTCTCTCCATCACTGTGAAGCCTCACTACTTCCCTTCATCACTGTGAAGCCTCACTACTTCCCTTCATCACTGTGAAGCCTCACTACTTCCCTTCATCACTGTGAAGCCTCACTACTTCCCTTCATCACTGTGAAGCCTCACTACTTCCCTTCATCACTGTGAAGCCTCACTACTTCCCTTCATCACTGTGAAGCCTCGCTACTTCCCATCATCACTGTGAAGCCTCACTACTTCCCTTCATCACTGTGAAGCCTCACTACTTCCCTTCATCACTGTGAAGCTTCACTACTTCTCTCCATCACTGTGAAGCCTCACTACTTCCCTTCATCACTGTGAAGCCTCACTACTTCCCTTCATCACTGTGAAGCCTCACTACTTCCCATCATCACTGTGAAGCCTCACTACTTCCCTTCATCACTGTGAAGCCTCACTACTTCCCTTCATCACTGTGAAGCCTAACTACTTCCCATCATCACTGTGAAGCCTCACTACTTCCCATCATCACTGTGAAGCCTCACTACTTCCCTTCATCACTGTGAAGCCTCACTACTTCCCATCATCACTGTGAAGCCTCACTACTTCCCTTCATCACTGTGAAGCCTCACTACTTCCCTTCATCACTGTGAAGCCTCACTACTACTCTCCACCACTATGACTGCATGCTGGAATATGGTACTTGCTGCTGTGCGAAAACTGCTCTGAGGTGGTTGACGATATCCTCAGTGTTCATTTTAAATTTGCCAGCACTTATTAGCAGCCAAATGGTGCTCTGTTTACATGCAAAATGCATAGTGCATATGCATATATATATACATATATATATATATATATATATATATATATATATATATATATATATATATATATATATACAAGTATATACAAACAAACATATATATATATATATATATATATATATATATATATATATATATATATATATATATATATATATATATATATATATATATATATACATATACACACACATATATATATATATATATATATATATATATATATATATATATATATGTGTGTGTGTGTGTGTGTGTGTGTGTGTGTGTGTGTGTGTGTGTGCGTAGTTTGATGTATTGTAACATTCATCTTCCTGTTCCAATACCCATTTTTTTCTTCTGTCTCATTTGTATAATTTTTCTTATCCCGCTCTGGGGTGAGAGAAATATCTTCATAAAAATTTCTTTCTGCCATTTATGGGCCTGGCTGTCATGAGACATGGTAATTCCCAAGTGATAGTAACTCCAGCTATGTTGCCGTAGCTGATGAACCCTTGCTGGGATACTTGACGATATCCTGGTTGCCTTACTGAAGTATCCCAGCTCAGGCTGAAGAATTTCAACAAACACCTTATATGAACCTCAACCTGAGTGATGGACTGTGTCAGGGAAACGCAGGTTTTGTGCCTCACTGTGTAACTGTCATGTAGCACACTGCTGATATATCCAAATTTGCTAAAAAAAAAAGAGTGAGCTAAAAAGCTAAACGTGTGCTAGCTCATTCAAGTGACTCCAACTGAGCTAAAAAAAGTGTCCTAGTTGCTTCCGCTACTGTGTGAAGGATTTGCTTCTTTAAACGCGATGAATCAAGAAAAGTGTTTCTATTGTCATGTTAGTAACTTAGCACTTGACAAGACAGGAAAAAACAAGTAAAGGCTTGACACTAAATGACAGGGTTGCTGGGCTGGAGGGAAACTTTAATTAGGTCTCGGCCCAGTCAATCTGCCAAGAATCTGGTTCATTGCTACAGAAGTGACAAATTCGAATTCATAGTTACTGGACGTGAAAAAAGAAACTCACAGCAAATGGATATTCCATCGAGACTAATAATAAGCAACATTACTTTGTGTAACAGGTATGATGTGCTAACTGAACGTACTATTCTCCGGTCATCCTGGTCGGAGATTCCATCACAAGGCTACACGAAATATGCCGTGGTATAAACTGTGGTGATAGATACCGACAAATTGGTTTAGAAAAAAATTGAGCAATTACTAGGACATATTTATTAGAAAACGTTTCGTTCCTGGAACCTTAATCATTTCTAACAAACAATGGTTAAAAAGACAGGATATATAGGCGGAGAGTGAGGTGTGAGTGATACATTGTGACCTGAAGAATGCCACATGGAATCTTGTGACTCCTGTATTTAGGTAAGTGCTGCTTTGCATGGTTGAGTATCATGTATGCTAATGTTTTTGAAATTTTGTAGTTTTCATTGTTATATTCTATGGCGTCGGTAACAGCGATCAACGAGGTTTCTAGACATCGTCGGCGTCTAAGGTCTTGTTCGGTGAGGAGCTGTGACTCAACTTAATTCATTAAATATACCGTGGAGTCTGTGGAGGACACAGACGTACCTTAAGTCTGTTGCTGGCGTTTCGATATTCGTCCAGGTGAACCGAACGATTTCTATCTGTTTACTCTACACATTTCTTGGGACAGTATCTACAGGGAATCGAAAACGCCAGCAACAGACGACTTAAGGTACGCCTGTTTCCTCCACTGGGAGTCACGGGAAGTGTGATGAACTGGGATGAGACACAGCTCGTCCTCTGCGAACAAGACCTTAGACGCCGACGACGTCTGGAAATGACCCAGATGACTGGTACCACAACCATGACCCAGATGATTGGTCCCTCAACTGGAGGGACTGGAAGTATAGCTACTCGCCGTCACCGACACCACAGAACATAACACTATAAACTACAAGGTTTCAGAAACATTAGCATACATGATACTCACACAGACAAAGCACCACCTACCTAAGTTACAACACAGGAGTCACATCATCCCACTGTCTAGCTGTCTTCATCCCGATATAACATTCTTCAAGTCACCATGCTTCATTCATACCCCCCACTCTCCCACGTCCCAGGACCGAAACGTTTTCTAATAAATATGTCCGAGAGTTTGCTCAAGCTAATTATTCCGTGTCAATAGGTACGAAAGTATCATTTGTTTCCCCAGCAACGAGAATCAAAAATATATGATAAACTTGTTGAGGTAACAAGACACACACCGGAGGACACATCTTCCTGATTCGTGTTGGAATATTTCACTGGAAGCAGAGTTGATCAGAGAAGCTTCTTAATAGGTACGAAGCTCTAATAAAGAAGCTCAAAGACAATAGAAGGAGACCGGTGATTACAGGATTATTGGCGAGGTTTCACGGAAGCTCCTGCACGCTCAGCAAGGTCATTTCTTTGTATCATAGAATTAATCGGACAAAGATCAAGATTATGTGGAACTGTGAGATGTCTTCAACAGATTATGACGAAAATCAGGATTATTTAGAACAAAGACGCAAACATATCTGAGCGAGACGGATTTCATTTCAGCGACGTGAGTGGCTCAAGATTTGTAAGAATCTTACAAGGTGAAAGAGGTGAGAGTGGAAGGATAAGATGAGATAAGGAAAGGTGGGAAAGAGGGAGCAGACAACCTCTGACATCTACTGAGGTAACCAGTGGGACCAGGAATTTAAACTAAATAATTCATTTGGATGAAATAATTATTTTTTCTTGCACATTAATGTTCGTAGTATATTCAAAAAATGACGAATTAATCTCATAAGCATCATCATTGTCCAGATATTATTACTGTGAGTAAATTTTGGTTTAATTAAAATAACCACTTAACAGTAGAAATAAGTTTGTCTGAATTCACTGTTTTTAATGAGGCTGGAACTCATAAAAAAACAAAGCCTATGACTCCGCATGTGTCGAAACTCATAGCAGTGAGAATCAGAAAAATTATATTCGATGTAGCATATGTCGTTCCTGAAAACAAAGTTAGGAAAACAAAGACAATCTGTGTGATGAAATTAAAGAAATCAGTAAGAACTAAGAGACAATAACAAATGGTGATTTTGTATTCTTCTTATATAAACTGGAACAGTGTGTCAGGGAACCAAGAGGCTACTAGCTACACTTGCCAGCATGAATCAGAACACCTGTCTAACGCAAATTGTCACCTCTGACATGTATTGGTAACTATATTCTGGATGTTTTTTTGACCACAAATCACAAGAGACTGAAGATAGACTATGAGACAGTGACTGTAACATCATCTGATTCAAAATACACACAAAATTTCAAAGTACTATAATATTATTCCATAGAAGTTGCCAACTATGGAGTATTAAGTTGTGATAAGATGCTCAGAGATATTAGTAACATAAACTGTATCAAACTAGTAAATGCAGAAATGTAGAGGAAATCTGGATTATTATTATTATTATTATAATCAAGGGGGAAGCGCTAAACCCGTAGGATTATAAAGCGCCTGTGGGGGGGGGGATGTGGAAGGTATTCAGGCTTAATTCGGGGAACTGGAGCACAGATCCAATCACCTAGATCAAGAGCCCCTCACCAATATCAAGGAACCTCCCTTGAGGGGAGGAAATCTGGAGCAGACTTGATATAAAAATTCTAAATATCTTAAGGTATAACATACCAGGTAAGATGAGTAGGAAAAGTATATAACAAAACTAGAGTGGCTGACAAAACTAACTGATGAAGATCGAAGGTAATAAACATATTGCTTATATGAAATTTAGATTGACTGGTACCCCCGATGATCATACTGACCCATCGATTACAACGGGAAAGCAAGAGAAAGATATATGGAAAACGGGAATTTGAATGACGAACGTTAAGGATGGAAACACTGTGTGTTTCCTTAAGACACCTGCTGTCCCTTTTCACCTAGCAGTAAGTAGGTACCTGGGTATTAGTCGACTGATGTGGGTCGCATGCTGAGCACAAAATTAACCTAAGTTGCCCGAAATGCTCTGCATAAACAGGGCTTTCTATATAGTATGTCGCTGATGTCAACTAGGTCTGTATAAGTTGTATCATGTACTTGCAGAAATAAAGATTATTATTATTATTGCTATTATAAATTGTTTTAATACGTTAGGAAAATTAAAACAGCGTTAGGGTTTCAAAACAACAGCAGCAATATTGACTTTAAGTCCTTGTTAGACCCCTTTTTTAATATACTGTCCAGATTTAATTTCCAAATAACGTAAGAGACGAAGTTAGACTTTAGTGGATACAGAGGAAAGCTACCAAGCTCTATCATCACTCAGAAACAAACCGTATGATGAAAGACTCAAAACACTCAAATTTTCATCTTTTAGGAAACAGTGGCTACGGGATCTCATTTAAGATATTGAATGAAAATTAGACACATATGCAACATCTGGGTATCTTTAACGTAGACGTTCCGCCATGCAGTGACTTCATCAATACAAATTCTAGGACATAATTTGAAGACAGTAGAACTATATACAGAAGATGAGGTAATCAGTCCCTCATCAGCCTTGGAGTTGGTGTGAAGAGCACAGTAGTCGTGAAGCTTCTGGAGCATTCGCTTCTTCGCTTCTGATGACCAGAGCTTTGGTAAGATGGGTAAGGAAGAAGGATGGGTAAGGATGGAAATATTGGAAAAGGGTGGGAGGGGGGGGAGAGGTAGGATATAAAAGGTAAGTGGCCCAACCACTTTGGTGCAATTTAAAAAGTGTATGTGAATTAATAAGATATTCTTTAAGAGGTATAATACTAACCCATCAGAGTCACATAGATATAATAGGTATATAACTACATGACTCTGAATTGGTAGTAATTATACAAGTTGCAATTGCATTTTTTTTTTTTTTTTTTTTTTTTTTTTTTTTTTTTTTTTTCGCAGTTGCACAACGGATATTTATACGACAGGAAAGGCAATGATTTTCTGGCCAGTTTATAAGTTCGTGACAATAGCTTCTTAATGGTGGTGTCCAACAATAGTTAATAGCATAATTTTACATTAGAAAGTTATTTAAGATGTCTCCCTAATTGGGGGCGATGATTTTCTCAGTATACATAGAAGGGTTCTGGTGGTATCCAATCTTCTTCGTCAGGTAAGTTACTCAAAATCATGGGTCGAGGGTAATCATCTTTATGAATAAAACGACGAACCCTCTGTGGGAGAGTCATTCTTTGAGTCCTGTGAGGCGGAGTATTGATGGTGTAATCGGTGGTATTTATCACTTGTATAGGATGTTCTCTATCTGGCATGTATAGTTCTTGCATTGTATAAAGTTGTTTCTTTTTTAGGGTGTCAAGGCGTACATTTATGGCAGTAATATCTTGTTGTATGTGTAAATCTGCCATTTTAACTCTGTCTCTCCTCCTGGTATCGGTAATAAAGCGAAGAGCTCTATTCTGAACCCTTTGTAACCGTAGCATGTTGGTCTTTGTTGTTAATGACATTGGGACACAAGGGTATTCGAGTATAGGTCTTATTATCATTTTATACAGATGTTTTTTGACATGTTGAGGGGCTTGATTGAATCGAAAGAGTCTGCTAAGACCGACTTTGGCTGTGTTGATCTTTTTAGTTACATGAGATGTTGAGTGGAGCAGCCTATCTATTTCATATCCCAAGATCTTGTTAGGGTTTCTAATGGCTACAGGTGTACCTCTGATGGAGATACCCCCTTTATCTTCGATGGTTGATGCAAAACATCCTATCGTGCTAACAAGGACCTTGTCAGGATTAGTCGTAATTCTCCATTTCTTCTCCCAATTAGATGTTCGACGAAGTTCAATATTCATTTTTTCTATGACTCTTTCATACTTGTATTTTCCTGTTACTGGAGTTGATGAGACGACATGAATAACATCATCTGCAAACTGTGTCACAATTGTGTCATTAAACTCTGGTTGAGGAAGGTCATTCACATAAATGTTAAATAGAAGTGGACTGAGACAAGAACCTTGTGGAACACCAGCCGTCGGTATAAAAGGTTCTGTCGACTTGCCATGAAAGGTGGGAATGATTTTTCTTTGAGTTAAGAAATTATAAATTACTCTGAGAAAAGTCCAGTTATGGTCTGGTAGGTCAATGAGTTTGTATATAAGGCCATCATGCCATAAGCTATCAAAAGCTTTATGAACATCTCTGGTGGCAATTAAGGCAAGATTGCCCTGCTGTTTTAGACTTGCTACAGTGTCAAAAATAACATTTATTGCATGATTGGTACCTCTATGTGTTCTAAAGCCAAATTGTTTTTCAGTAAACAAGTGATTAAACTCCATATAGTAATTCAATCTTCTGGAGCACAGGCAAGAAGGCTAGCGCTTATATACTGGCGTCAGGCTGAGGGAATGATTACCTCATCTTTTGCATATAGTTCTACTGTCTTCAATTATGTTTTAGAATTTGTATTGATAAAGCTACTGGATGGCGAAACGTGTACATTAAAGATACCCAGATGTTGCAAATGTTTCTGATTTTCATGTTGTTGGTATTATATACCATTCAAATACAAGATTATGAATGATTTTGATTCACTCTAACACGAAAAGTGAGTCACTACCACGAAACGATGCAATGAAACTTTGAGACTAAGAGTTGCAACATATGTAAGCTATTTGCAGAAGTTTGGAAGAATGGAGTAAGTTAACCACTAAAGCTGTAAACATGATGATTATACAATCATTTAAGAACCAGCTAGACAAGCACTTCACAAACACGTGATTCAGATTCACATAGATGCTATGCAGCGTCAAACTGTGGTTAGCGGACTCTTTGATGACAGTTCAGCAAGTACATCAGGACGAACAGTTGATAACGAGCAACCCATGGTAGTGGTAGCAGTAGAGGTAATGGTAGTGGTGATGGTGGTGATTCTGGCAGTCATAACAGAGGCCACCGGCTTCCTGGTGCTCGTTTGCGTCCACCTGCAGCGCAAGCTCCACAAGTATAGATCTAGTAGTAACTATAATGGAACCACAGGTATCCACATTTATGTTACAATTAGAGTAACACGTGTAACTGTGGAAGAATCGGTACTAAAAATTTTATTAATTTATTGCTCATGCTTTCCATCCACTTCTCTCTAACTTCATGCCATTCTTTGAATATGATATAGATTTTTTTTCCTGTTTCATGCCGGAAGTGGCCGACGGAAATGAAGGCTGGGAACAGAGCCTTCTGCTTAACTATCATAGCCTCAAACATCAAGATAATAAATTATAGTCCTTAATGTAGCCAGAAGTAAGTTCTTATCAGATAGTCTCTACTAAACTTGAAAGTCCTCTACTGCCCTTTACCATTACTCCCATCAGCTCACCATCTCACAATCTGCCATCAACCACAGGTCAAGAGAAAAATTAACCATGAGTATGGTAGCCGAATCACCATAAAAAGACCATTATCTACCCTAGAATCATACTCAACATCTACTCAACAATAGTACGAGTTATCTACCCTGACATGGCATAAAACATCCATGTCGCGGGTCATGAGAAAGGGCATTAAAGGCGTGTATATACCCCAGAAGGTTGTATTTTGAGGGCCTTTTTAGCATATTCCACCGAGCAAGACACGAGGCCATTGTTATGGTAAAGAGGGGTGGAAGATGGTGACGTCACGGGACCAAGGAAGCTAGGACCCGTGACGTCTGTGTGTGTGTGTGTGTGTGTGTGTGTGTGTGTGTGTGTGTGTGTGTCTGTCTGTCTGTCTGTGTGTATGTGTATGTGTATATGTATGTGTGTGTGTGTGTGTGTGTGTGTGTGTGTGTGTGTGTGTGTGTGTGTGTGTATGTGTGTGTGTGTGTGTGTACTCACCTAGTTGTACTCACCTAGTTGTACTCACCTAGTTGAGGTTGCGGGGGTCGAGTCCGAGCTCCTGGCCCCGCCTCTTCACTGATCGCTACTAGGTCACTCTCTCTGAACCGTGAGCTTTATCATACCTCTGCTTAAAGCTATGTATGGATCCTGCCTCCACTACATCGCTTCCCAAACTGTTCCACTTACTGACTACTCTGTGGCTGAAGAAATACTTCCTAACATCCCTGTGATTCATGTGTGTCTTCAACTTCCAACTGTGTCCCCTTGTTACTGTGTCCAATCTCTGGAACATCCTGTCTTTGTCCACCTTGTCAATTCCTCTCAGTATTTTGTATGTCGTTATCATGTCCCCCCTATCTCTCCTGTCCTCCAGTGTCGTCAGGTTGATTTCCCTTAACCTCTCCTCGTAGGAAATACCTCTTAGCTCTGGGACTAGTCTTGTTGCAAACCTTTGCACTTTCTCTAGTTTCTTCACGTGCTTGGCTAGGTGTGGGTTCCAAACTGGTGCCGCATACTCCAATATGGACCTAACGTACACGGTGTACAGGGTCCTGAACGATTCCTTATTAAGATGTCGGAATGCTGTTCTGAGGTTTGCTAGGCGCCCATATGCTGCAGCAGTTATTTGATTGATGTGCGCTTCAGGAGATGTGCCTGGTGTTATACTCACCCCAAAATCTTTTTCCTTGAGTGAAGTTTGTAGTCTCTGGCCCCCTAGACTGTACTCCGTCTGCGGTCTTCTTTGCCCTTCCCCAATCTTCATGACTTTGCACTTGGTGGGATTGAACTCCAGGAGCCAATTGCTGGACCAGGTCTGCAGCCTGTCCAGATCCCTTTGTAGTTCTGCCTGGTCTTCGATCAAGTGAATTCTTCTCATCAACTTCACGTCATCTGCAAACAGGGACACCTCAGAGTCTATTCCTTCCGTCATGTCGTTCACAAATACCAGAAACAGCACTGGTCCTAGGACTGACCCCTGTGGGACCCCGCTGGTCACAGGTGCCCACTCTGACACCTCGCCACGTACCATGACTCGCTGCTGTCTTCCTGACAAGTATTCCCTGATCCATTTTAGTGCCTTCCCTGTTATCCCTGCTTGGTCCTCCAGTTTTTGCACCAATCTCTTGTGTGGAACTGTGTCAAACGCCTTCTTGCAGTCCAAGAATATGCAATCCACCCACCCCTCTCTCTCTTGTCTTACTGCTGTCACCATGTCATAGAACTCCAGTAGGTTTGTGACACAGGATTTCCCGTCCCTGAAACCATGTTGGCTGCTGTTGATGAGATCATTCCTTTCTAGGTGTTCCACCACTCTTCTCCTGATAATCTTTTCCACGATTTTGCATACTATACATGTCAGCGACACTGGTCTGTAGTTTAATGCTTCATGTCTGTCTCCTTTTTTAAAGATTGGGACTACATTTGCTGTCTTCCATGCCTCAGGCAATCTCCCTGTTTCGATAGATGTATTGAATATTGTTGTTAGGGGTACACATAGCGCCTCTGCTCCCTCTCTCAATACCCATGGGGAGATGTTATCTGGCCCCATTGCCTTTGAGGTATCTAGCTCACTCAGAAGCCTCTTCACTTCTTCCTCGCTTGTGTGCACTGTGTCCAGCACTTGGTGGTGTGCCCCACCTCTCCGTCTTTCTGGAGCCCCTTCTGTCTCCTCTGTGAACACTTCTTTGAATCTCTTGTGTGTGTGTGTGTGTGTGTGTCTGTCTGTCTGTGTGTATGTGTATGTGTGTGTGTGTGTGTGTGTGTGTGTGTGTGTGTGTGTGTGTGTGTGTGTGTGTGTGTGTGTGTGTGTGTGTGTGTGTGTGTGTCTGTGTGTGTGTCTGTGACTGTGTGTTTATTTAGGTTCTCTCTCCCCCACTATAGAGAACGGTCAGTGAATAGCCACACAGTTCTCTGGTATATTTTTACGCTTCATCCGAGGCAACACGATCAGACTATTGATTTATACATTTCTAAAACTAGAATTCAAACCAAAATATACTTATTCTTTAAGAAAAGTTGCAACAAGCAGAAATAAAAAATAATCCTTCATTATTATTCTTCGTCAAGAACTGCATCGAAGCCACTGAAGCGGTAATTAGCTCACAGAATAGTACTGTGCTTTGAGTGGCAGTTAGAAGTCCACGGAATAGTATATGCTTTGAGTGGCAGTTAGAATGTCACAGAATAGACAGTGGCAATTAAAAGATCACGGAATAGTTCTGTTTCGTAAGTGCTAATTAGAAGAACAATGGCCAGCACTGTTCAGTAATGTAGTTCAACAATAGCCAGCATTGTTCAATAATCTAGTTCAACAATGGTAGTCATGGAGCTTGATAAATCCCGAGATTTCCTTAAGTTACCGTTCTTTACACTTATGACACAAATCATCCCACGTGGAGACAATAAATTTAAAAGTAATATGAGCAGTAGTAGAGCTAGAGTTGAATGTGGTAAAAGTGCTGGAGATTGTGGGTACAATAAGAGAGAATACAGCAACTGGAACAGATGGAATTGAGATAGATATTAAAGGGATTTGCGGATATAGTTTTGGAGTGGTTGGTGTATTTGTTCAACATACACATAAAGAAGAGGTATCTAAAAACTGAGAGAAAACCTGTATAGAGCCTGTATATAAAAAAGGGAACGAAAAGTGTTAGAAATGTAGAAGAATATGTCTTTTGAGCACTCTGGATAACGTTTACGGTGGAATTATTGCTGAAAGAATTAAAGTGAAGACAGAAAGTGGGATTACAGAAGGACAAAGAGGATTTAGGAATGGCAGGGGATGTGTAGACCAGGTGTTTAACATTGACGAAAATAAGTAAACGATACTTAGACAAAGGTAAAGAACTGTTTCGCTTATTTATGGTTTAAGGAATGGCATTTAACAGAGGGGGAGAGAGGAGCAGTGTGGCAGCTGTAGCAAATGCATGTAATAGGTGGCAGGTCACTAAAAGTAGTAGAGAGTTTTTATGTGGAGAGTGAAGCTAATATTAAAGTACAGAGAAGAGAACTATTTTTAAGCAAGTTTAGTTCTTAGACAAAACTGCGTGATGTCACCGAAGTTAATGGAAGAAAATGCTGTGGAGTTCGGAGAGAGATGATTTGTGTCCTTTTACTGAGAGAGATGATGCAAATTGGGAGTTATCAAAGTTACTATTTGCCGATGACACGGTTCTTTTAGAAAAGTTTGAGGAGATTCTGCAAATGTTGACGGAGGAGGGTATGTAGAAGGAAATTAAAAGTGAGCATATATAAGAGTAAGTTGATAAGAGTAAAAGAAATAATTCAAGGGATTAAAAAAAACCTTGCAGTCAGGTTTAAGGGAAGGACTGGACGTGTCAGCGGATGTGTCTATGGGAGACGAAGGGAAAAAGGTAGGTGGAGTGGTGCTGAGGCATCAGTGGAAAAAAAAAGTTTATCTAAGGTGGCAAGAAAGGAGGGGAGGATGTACCAGAGAATAGTTGTACTAAGACTTTTATATAGGTGTGAAGTACGGGCTTTTAACCTTGTAGCGAGGAGCAGGTTGGAGGCAGTGGAGATGTCATGTTTGAGGGCGATGTATGGTGTGAATATTATGCAAATAATTCGGAGTATAGAAACCAGAAGACGGTATGAAGTTACCTGAAATATAATTCAGAGGGTTGAAGAGGAGTTGCCAAGGTGGGTTAGGCATGTAGAGAGGAAGTAGAAGAATAGAATGACCACCAGTTAGTATAAATCAAAAGTGGAAGGACAGAGAGAGAGGGGTTGTTTCAGGAAGGATTTGGGGTAGGGTGTGAAGGAAGTTTTAAGCAGTGGCGGCTTGAAAATCCATCAAGCTTGTTTGAGCATGCTAGAT
The DNA here is from genome assembly GCF_038502225.1 of Cherax quadricarinatus. Classification (NCBI taxonomy): domain Eukaryota; kingdom Metazoa; phylum Arthropoda; class Malacostraca; order Decapoda; family Parastacidae; genus Cherax; species Cherax quadricarinatus. Next base: position 15,784,633 of record NC_091308.1, read on the forward strand.
TGAAATGAGTGAAAAAAGAGCAGTTTTTAGGATTAGAGGTGCTTCTGGAGTGGGAGCATAGTAGCATTTATGAAGGGATTCCAGAAAACCGGTTAGCCCGACTTTAGTCCTGGAGGTGGGAAGTACAGTGCCTATACTCTGAAGTAGGGGTGAGCATGTTGCAGCTCGGAGAGGCATCTGAATTTTGATGTCAGCACATCTCTGGCAAGATAGTGATTGAACAAGTGATGGTGAATGTTCCCTTTCTTAAGAGTGACCCTACCATGGTGAGAGACAACCAGTGTGATGAGAGTGACGGCAGTATATTTCGGCCTTACATTTAGGCCCTCTTCAGCAGCCATTAATCAATCATTAATCAGCCATTAAACAGATGGTTTCTAAACACTACCACGTACTCGTCTGGAACATGATTGATTTTGTTAATGTACATCTGAGTTCTCAGAGAAGTGCCATCTACACCCATTCTTCCTTAGAGAAGTGCCATCTATACACCCATTCTTCCTTAGAGAAGTTCCATCTAGACACCCATTCTTCCTCGTATAAGTGCCATCTAGACACCCTCTCTTCCTTAAAGATGTGCCACCTAGACACTTATTCTTACTCATACAAGTGCCATCTTAGCTCTCTTACTCTCCTCATATTACTATCTCAGTTCCTTCTCACTCCACTACGATCTCATTCCTTCCTTGTTGCCGGTCAAGCTGCCAGACGATCAGCTGAGCAACGTTGCTACAGTAACCAAAGAAACTCGCTGAATTTCAGTGATAGACTGCAGCATAAGGGTAATATCCATCTTTAAGACCATAGCAATTATTAGGATGGTATAGGTAATTACTTACATAAATGGTGACGGATATACAAATGACCATTCATATAAATGATCATTTATATAAATGACCATTCATATCAATGACCAATCATACAAATGACCAATCATACAAATGACCAATCATACAAATGACCAATCATACAAATGACCAATCATATGACTGACCAAGCTCATATTTACAATCAGTGTAACAGAAATTATTAGGTCTGGATCACCTGACCCAGGCCTAGATCACCTGGCCCAGGCCTAGATCACCTGGCCCAGGCCTAGATCACCTGGACCAGGCCTGGATCATCTGTATCAAACCTGGATTACCTGGACCAGGCCTGGATCACCTGGACCAGGTCTGGATTATCTGGACCAAGCCTGGATCACCTTGATCAGGCCAGGATCACCTGTACGAGGCCTGGTTCACCTGTACCAGGCCTGGACACTTGTACCAGGCCTGGATTATCTGGAGAAAGCCTAGATCACCTTGATTAGGCCTGGATCACCTGTACCAGGCCTGGATCACTTGTACCACGCCTGGATCACCTGTATCAAGCCTGGATAATGAAGCTGAGGGATCATGACGGGTCAAGAGACATGCCTCCCGCCTGTAAATAATTTCCGGTTTGGGGGAGGGATTATCCTCAGCTTTATTGTCTCCCTCGTCACCACGGGAGGACAAGGAAATCCATCTCGGGCAAGCTGGTAGCGGTTGGAAAGCGTCGTGTGGCGTCTGGTAGCGTCGTGATGCATCTTGCAGTCGTGTAGCGTCTCGTAGGCTCATATAACGATTTATAGCATCGTGTAGCATCGTGTAGCGTCGTGTAACGTCGTATATTGCTTCGTAGCGTTGTCTAGTGATTTGCATAGTAGTGTATTGTATCGCAGCGCTTTACCTTGTATCGTCGTGTATTGTCTTGTATTCTCTCGTATTACCGTGCATTGTCTTGTATCGTCATGTATTGTCGTGCAACTAATGCGACCTTTTACTATGGCAACGTTTCGCTCTCCATGAACCTGACACTGGAGAGCGAAACGTTGCCACAATAAAATGTCACATTAGCTGCACTTGTGTTCTGTTGCCCAACATATTGTCGGTAATTCTACAGATATTATTACAAGCTTATAGCTGCCTCCCTCTCACTCTGAGGACTCAGCTTGTAGCTGTCTGGTGTGACACTCTGGGAAGGTGCCAGACAGGCGACCACTGTACTGACGTGTGGCATTCATACATTCTCTCACAAGAGCTGGCACACGTCCGGAGAAATGTTAAACGTGTGAGCTCTCTGCTTGCTGGCACCAGCTAAACCAGTCACTGCTGGCACTAGCTAAACCAGTCACTGCTGGCACTAGTTAAACCAGTCACTACTGGCACTAGCTAAACCAGTCACTGCTGGCACTAGCTAAACCAGTCACTGCTGGCACTAGCTAAACCAGTCACTACTGGCACTAGCTAAACCAGTCACTGCTGGCACTAGCTAAACCAGTCACTGCTGGCACTAGCTAAACCAGTCACTACTGGCACTAGCTAAACCAGTCACTGCTGGCACCAGCTAAACCAGTCACTACTACCACTAGCTGGCATAACTAAACCAGTCAACACTGGTACTGGTTGGCATAACTAAACCCACCAACATTGGCAATATCTGGCACTAGCTAAACCCACCAACACTGGCGATACCTGGCATTAGCTAGACCCACCAACACTGGCGAAACCTGGCATTAGCTAGATCCACCAACATTGGCAATACCTGGCACTAGCTAGACCCATCAACACTAGCGATACCTGGCATTAGCTAGATCCATCAACATTGGCAATACCTGGCACTAGCTAGACCCACCAACACTGGCAATACCTGGCACTAGCTAGACCCACCAACACTGACAATACCTGGCACTAGCTAGGCCCACCAACACTGGCAATACCTGGCACTAGCTAGACCCACCAACACTGACAATACCTAGCACTAGCTAGACCCACCAACACTGGTAATACCTGGCATTAGCTAGACCCCCCAACACTGACAATACCTAGCACTAGCTAGACCCACCAACACTGGCAATACCTGGCGCTAGCTAGGCCCACCAACACTGGCAATACCTGGCACTAGCTAGATCCCAACACTGGCAATACCTGGCACTAGCTAGACCCACCAATGTTGGGAGGGTTCGTGGAGATGTGATGGTTGGAGTTAAACACACTTGTTGGATGGTAACACTTACATTAGCAGAGTGTGAGAGGGGAGCCCAGACTGCCTGTGTTGCCTGTTCATAGACCTAAGAGTGGAGTGAGGAGGAAGCCGGGAGCGCAGCGCTTACATGCGGCATCACGTGACGTCACACATGCTAGTCACTGAGCCTAGCAAGGGGTCAACTATGTAAAACATATGGATGGTATTATGATACTCAGATAACATATACATATACAGGGGATCAGCAACTATGCTGACACCAACACTGGCAATACCTGGCACTAGCTAGACCCACCAACACTGGCAATACCTGGCACTAGCTAGACCCACCAACACTGGCAATACCTGGCACTAGCTAGACCCCCAACACTGGCAATACCTGGCACTAGCTAGACCCACCAACACTAGCAATACCTGGCACTAGCTAGACCCACCAACACTGGCAATACCTACCACTTGCTAGATCCGTCAACATAGGTACAACTACTATTTGCTGAACCTTCCAACTGTGGCGCTGGTCGAGGAAGTTACCGATGAAGACAGGTGGTGGAGACAGGTGGTGGAGACAGCTGGTGTAGACAGCTGGTGGAGACAGCTGGTGGAGATAGGCATCAACATTCAGTACCTGAGGAAGAACGCTACCAGAGAACGAGAACGTTCATTGAGAGAAGTTACTCTGAAGGTAAGTCAGGAATTACCGAGGCTTCCAGTGTGTTAACATTGTGGTAGTAAGAGAAGAATTACCGAGGCTTCCAATGTGTTAACACTGTGGTAGTAAGAGAAGAATTACCGAAACTACCAGTGTGTTAACACTGTGGTAGTAAGAGAAGAATTACCGAGGCTTCCAATGTGTTAACACTGAGGTAGTAAGAGAAGAATTACCGAGGCTTCCAATGTGTTAACACTGAGGTAGTAAGAGAAGAATTACCGAGGTTTCCAGTGTGTTAACATTGTGGTAGTAAGAGAAGAATTACCGAGGCTTCCAGTGTGTTAACAATGTGGTAGTAAGAGAAAAATTACCGAGGCTTCCAGTGTGTTAACATTGTGGTAGTAAGAAGAATTACCGAGGCTTCCAATGTATTAACACTGTGGTAGTAAGAGAAGAATTACCGAGACTTCCAGTGTGTTAACACTGTGGTAGTAAGAGAAGAATTACCGAGGCTTCCAGTGTGTTAACACTGAGGTAGTAAGGGAAGAATTACCGAGGCTTCCAGTGTGTTAACACTGAGGTAGTAAGGGAAGAATTACCGAGGCTTCCAGTGTGTTAACACTGAGGTAGTAAGGGAAGAATTACCGAGGCTTCCAGTGTGTTAACACTGTGGTAGTAAGAGAAGAATTACCGAGACTTCCAGTGTGTTAACACTGTGGTAGTAAGAGAAGAATTACCGAGACTTCCAGTGTGTTAACACTGTGGTAATAAGGGCAAGATTGACCGTAATTTCCGTTGTGTTAATACTCTGTAAGAGAAAGAATTACTGTTACACTGCGTGTGTTAACACTCTAGGATGAGTCAGTGTAACCTGGCGTGTACCAAGAGTGAGTCACTACAGAAAGCACACAGCACCAGATGCGTCATCCAGGGTTTCAGCTGCATTCCACTCTCCACCGGCAGAAGAGGAGCTGGTGGAGGAGGAGCTGGCGAACGGAATATTAATGGAGTAGCTTTAAAAAGTCGGCCCCTCGCAGCTTGAATATTTATGTGAAGAACTAACTGCAAGAAAATCCAAAATGTGCAAAAATGACAGTCACGACTTTCCCCGAACGGCACTTGGAAGAAAATCACCACAAATCTAGTCTTCGAAAAGGCATTTAGCCGGGAAGTGGAGGCAATAGCTCACCTAGAAATGGAATAACTTTCAACCCGGTGGACCATCCTCCCTGGCCCGGCGAGGACAATCTTTGGTCCATTGCTCTAAAAATGTGCAAATATTGAATCATTCTTAATGTGTTCGTTTGTCAGTGTTGGGGAGAGGGAGCAGTGTACAATGTTGGGGAGAGGGAGCAGTGTACAATGTTTGGGAGAAGTAGCAGTGTACAATGTTGGGGAGAAGTAGCAGTGTACAATGTTGGGGTGAAGTAGCAGTGTACAATGTTGGGGAGAAGTAGCAGTGTACAATGTTGGGGAGAAGTAGCAGTGTACAATGTTGGGGAGAAGTAGCAGTGTACAATGTTGGGGAGAGGCAGCAGTGTACAATGTTGGGGAGAGGCAGCAGTGTACAATGTTGGGGTGAAGTAGCAGTGTACAATGTTGGGGAGAAGTAGCAGTGTACAATGTTGGGGAGAAGTAGCAGTGTACAATGTTGGGGAGAGGCAGCAGTGTACAATGTTGGGGAGAGGCAGCAGTGTACAATGTTGGGGAGAGGCAGCAGTGTACAATGTTGGGGAGAAGTAGCAGTGTACAATGTTGGGGAGAGGCAGCAGTGTACAATGTTGGGGAGAGGCAGCAGTGTACAATGTTGGGGAGAGGCAGCAGTGTACAATGTTGGGGAGAGGCAGCAGTGTACAATGTTGGGGAGAGGCAGCAGTGTACAATGTTGGGGAGAGGCAGCAGTGTACAATGTTGGGGAGAGGCAGCAGTGTACAATGTTGGGGAGAGGCAGCAGTGTACAATGTTGGGGAGAGGCAGCAGTGTACAATGTTGGGGAGAAGTAGCAGTGTACAATGTTGGGGAGAGGCAGCAGTGTACAATGTTGGGGAGAGGCAGCAGTGTACAATGTTGGGGAGAGGCAGCAGTGTACAATGTTGGGGAGAGGCAGCAGTGTACAGTGGTTGTACAAGAATGGTATACAATATCGATAAGATGAAACTAAGACACATGCAACATCTGGATATCTTTATTGTAGACGTTTCGCCATCCAGTGGCTTTATCAATACAGATTCTAGGACATAACTTGAAGACAGTAGAACTATATACAGAAAATGAGGTAATCTGTCCCTCAGCCTTGGAGTTGGTGCGAAGAGCACCGTAGTCATATAGAATCTCCATGACTACGGTGCTCTTCACACCAACGCCAAGGTTGAGGGACTTATTACCTCATTTTCTGTATATAGTTCTACTGCCTTCAAGTTATGTCCTGGAATTTGTATTTATAAAGCCACTGGATGGCGAAACGTCTACAATAAAGATACCCAGATGTTGCATATGTGTCTTAGTCTCATCAGCAGTGTACAGTGTTGGAGAGAGGAAGCAGTGTACGGTGTTGGGGAGAGGCAGCAGTGTACAGTACTGGGTAGATGCAGCAGTGTACATTGCTGGGGAGACGCAGCTGTGTACATTGCTGGGGAGACGCAGCTGTGTACAGTGCTGGGGAGACGTAGTAGTGTACGGTGTTGGGAAGGTGTAGCAGAATGCAGTGTGTGAGGAGCATCAGTCTTGGGGATAGGTTGTAAGGTTGGTAAGAGACAGTAGTGATGCGGAGAGATAAAGTTGTTGACAGGCAGGATAGACAGCGGTGTTGGGAGGAAGCAGAACTCCCCTCTGATATAATATCATGTTTGTAGCTAGTTGAGCAAGGAACTCTTGCCCCTCTCTCTCAACTTTGTACTCAGGGGTCGAAGACGTATCATCCAAGTGAAGCTTCTCTACACACACACAAACTTCCTACCTCGTGGATGTTCATCTCACTGGCTTCCACTGTGATGTGGCTTCCACCACACACTGCCTGCCATCGCTATATGTCTGACACCAAACACTGCCTGCCATCGCTATATGTCTGACACCAAACACTGCCTGCCATCGCTATATGTCTGACACAACACACTGCCTGCCATCGCTATATGTCTGACACCAAACACTGCCTGCCATCGCTATATGTCTGACACCATACACTGCCTGCCATCGCTAAGTCTGACACCACACACTGCCTGTCATCAATATATGGCTGCTACCACTCACTGGCTGCCATCACCACTGTAACAGTATTAAGCAAGAGTACATCATCCCTCTTCAATAATCTCAAAAAATTACTTTTTTAAGATAATGTTAAACCGGTAACTGAAAGCTACCAGCGGCTTGTAAAGCGCACACACACACACACACACACACACACACACACACACACACACACACACACACACACACACACACACACACACACAACGTGGGCTCAAAACAAACACGTTTTCCACAGTTTTCGAGAAACAAAACACTCGGAGAAGATCGACGGGCCGCAATAAATTTTGGCAAGACAGTTTTCTTCGACGGGCCGAGACACATGGCAGAATCTTGTTAAGTAGCAGAAGAAACGACTGGACCAGAAAACAGCTACTGAGTACTGCTACAACTGCTGCTGGTGGGCTTCGGAACACAGTATATGCCAACTGACTGTTGCAGTCTATAAACAGAAAGTCAAAGAGTCCATAAACAGAAAGAAGAAGACACTTTGAGTCCATAAACAGGAAGAGAAGGATACTGTGCGTCCATAACCAAAATGGAAAGATTCTGTTTGTCCATAAACAGTACGGGAAAGGCACTGTGAGTTCACAGACAGAGAGGGAAAGTTGCAGTTGGCAATCAAGCAAACCAGGATATAGTTCAAACAGGAAGGGATTATTCTTTCTTAATAAGTAAACAGAACATGAGTATTGAGTCTGTGAGTTCAGAACAGCAAAGGATGAACACATACCATTGAATCCTTGGGTAGAATCTGGAGATTCTGTAACTCCATAATGAAACTGTAACGAAATGATTCTGTGATTTTGTAACAGGAACCGGATGATCCTACGATTTAGTAAATGGAACGGGACTAATTAACGAGTTCTTAAACTAAAATGGGACGAATCGGTGCGTCCTTCAAGCATCGGGACGAATAGGGAGTCCCTAAACTGGAAAGGAATCAATCAGCTAGCGTTTTAACTGTAATGGGATGAATCAGTGAGTAATACACTGGAATGGGACGAATCAGTGAGTGCTTAACCGGCGTGTTCATGGGAGGAAGAACCCGATGTTCAACTCTGGGAAAGCTTCTGCCCGATATCTCGGGTAACGAGTAAAGTTTCCCCAATTATCGAGAGTAGGATAAAAGTTTTCACAACGTGAACAAGAGATGCTTACAGTTTAACAGCCAGAGAGAGAGAGAGAGAGAGAGAGAGAGAAAGAGAGAGAGAGAGAGAGAGAGACAAAGGGGGGAGAGAGAAAGGGGAGAGAGAGAGAGAAAGGGAGAGAGAGAGGGAGAGGGAGAGAGAAAGAGAGAGAGAAAGGGGGGAGAGAGAAAGGGGAGAGAGAGAGAGAAAGGGAGAAAGAGAGAGAGAAAGGGAGAAAGAGAGAGAGAGAGAGAGAGAGACAGCTCTTAGCTTGTCAATAAAGTTAGGAATCCTTAACCTTGTCAGACCCTGTGTAAAAAAACAAAGGAGAGAGAGAGAGAGAGAGAGAGAGATAGAGAGAGAGAGCTCACTGTCAGATAATGGATGTTTTCCTACTGTGCAACTAGCATTTCCTTGTTAAGTAGTTAGGTGTATATACTTAACACAGATTCATTGTATTAGTCCCACACTTAGACATGCGGGCAACAGTGCCCAATATTATATTTACTTAAATCATAAGCGACTAGATAAGCCCAGAAATAACTGCATATAATCCGTACGAGTTAAGAAAAGGACACTTTGGGTACAATTAAAGTCATATATTACAGGAAAACGTCTTGCCACGAGTGACTTCAGTAGTCCTAAGGACCGAAAAAATGTAATATCACCACATCATTTACAACGTGAGTGAAGTAACCTCCTGGCTGGAACGTGAGTGAAGTAACCTCCTGGCTGGAACGTGAGTGAAGTAACCTCCTGGCTGGAACGTGAGTGAAGTAACCTCCTGGCTGGAACGTGAGTGAAGTAACCTCCTGGCTGGAACGTGAGTGAAGTAACCTCCTGGCTGGAACGTGAGTGAAGTAACCTCCTGGCTGGAACGTGAGTGAAGTAACCTCCTGGCTGGAACGTGAGTGAAGTAACCTCCTGGATGGAACGTGAGTGAAGTAACCTCCTGGCTGGAACGTGAGTGAAGTAACCTCCTGGCTGGAACGTGAGTGAAGTAACCTCCTGGCTGGAACGTGAGTGAAGTAACCTCCTGGCTGGAACGTGAGTGAAGTAACCTCCTGGCTGGAACGTGAGTGAAGTAACCTCCTGGCTGGAACGTGAGTGAAGTAACCTCCTGGCTGGAACGTGAGTGAAGTAACCTCCTGGCTGGAACGTGAGTGAAGTAACCTCCTGGCTGGAACGTGAGTGAAGTAACCTCCTGGCTGGAACGTGAGTGAAGTAACCTCCTGGCTGGAACGTGAGTGAAGTAACCTCCTGGCTGGAACGTGAGTGAAGTAACCTCCTGGCTGGAACGTGAGTGAAGTAACCTCCTGGCTGGAACGTGAGTGAAGTAACCTCCTGGCTGGAACGTGAGTGAAGTAACCTCCTGGCTGGAACGTGAGTGAAGTAACCTCCTGGCTGGAACGTGAGTGAAGTAACCTCCTGGCTGGAACGTGAGTGAAGTAACCTCCTGGCTGGAACGTGAGTGAAGTAACCTCCTGGCTGGAACGTGAGTGAAGTAACCTCCTGGCTGGAACGTGAGTGAAGTAACCTCCTGGCTGGAACGTGAGTGAAGTAACCTCCTGGCTGGAACGTGAGTGAAGTAACCTCCTGGCTGGAACACCTCGTACTGGAACCTCTCTTCATCTGCCACTAACAGGGGTAACTATCCGAGGCGGTAAATTTGTCTTTAAGGCATTAGGTTACTAGACATTTCTTATGTAAACGCCAACATTTGCTTTAAGTAATAGATTAATTAATGTTATCCTTGAACAGGGCCAAGATTGGCTAAGGGAAATAGTGTACTGTATATGAATAGTTTTATAATTAATGTGCAGTATTGGTCCCTTTTAGGTTCATATTGTACTTATCCCCTGGTATCAGAAAGGAAGAGACGGACAGTAACCAGCAGACACCGGTCACTGTCACTGCTGTCACTCACGGCTTCAACATCAGTGGCACTGTTCTCACTCATTGCTTCACTATCAGTGTCACTGCTGTCACTTACTGCTTCAGTATCAGTGTCAGTGCTGCCACTGCTTCAGTATCAGTGTCACTGCTGTCGCTGCTTCACTATCAGTGTCACTGCTGTCACTGCTTCAGTATCAGTGTCACTGCTGTCACTGCTACAGTGTCAGTGTCACTGCTGTCACTGCTACAGTATCAGTGTCACTGCTGTCACTGCTACAGTGTCAGTGTCACTGCTGTCACTGCTACAGTGTCAGTGTCACTGCTACAGTGTCAGTGTCACTGCTGTCACTCACTGTTTCATCACTGGGGAGACAATAATCGCACAAAATATCAACACATGTGTTTTGTTCATGAATGTATGTCCAGGTTTATGGTATCAAAAAGTTTTTTTTTTTTTTACCAAACCCTCAACTATGTGGCCAAAGTTACCGTTGAGATTTTTCCACTATGAGGCGCCAGTTGCTCTCCTCTATGTGGTGCCAGTCATTCTCCAGCATGTGGCACCAGTTACTTCCCACTATGTGGCGATAGTTATTTTCCACTTTGTGACTCCAGTTACAGGACGAATCTACAGTTAGTTTTGTTAAAGAATTGAGACACTTATGCAACACATGGGAATCTTTATTGACGAAACGTTTCGCCACACAGTGGCTTCATCAGTCCAATACAAAGTAGAAATGGGTAAGGAGAGTAGAAGTTGCACTTCCTACAAGAGTGATGGACTGAACACATCGATTCCAGGTTGAGGGACTGATTACCTCAAACTTCTACTCTCCTTACCCATTTCTACTTTGTATTGGACTGATGAAGCCACTGTGTGGCGAAACGTTTCTTCAATAAAGATTCCCATGTGTTGCATAAGTGTCTCAATTCTTCAACTTGTCGGTTTTCTAAACCATTCATCACAGTTAATTTTGTTGTTGTCTTGAACACTGTTGATACCTACGTATCATACCCGTGTTATGATAACCTTCGCAGGTGATGATCTCATTCATCATCGCATGACTGTTGAGTCTGTCTTGAGAGTGACTGTAAAAGATTTTACCCCTCATAGCATGACTATGTATACCACGACTCCAAGAGGTGTCTGCCTCTGTGAACATACACTTAAAGATTGTTTTAATGTCTCTTAAGGATTAACGTTTTCTTGACTGGTGGTGAACAGGGAACATGCAGCTTCTTGCCTTGTGAACTTCAAGGAGAGGCTTTAAACCCAGTTAGTCCACCTAACAACACTTAATGATGAAGAAGACACTCTGAAGCATCAGTGTTCCCTGTACATTCTTTTCGTTTTTAATGTGAATAAATGTTAGCATGTCCACAGGTAAGCAAGCACAGCGCTAATGAGTGCTACTAGTAGCATCTAACAACCAGTGTTGCTTTATTATAGTTTCTAAAGCCCATAAGCGTGTATAAAAAAGTATAATAAATAGAGGAATTCGTTACTTAACGTCTTCAACGGGTTCTTGGAAAATGAGACTTGAAGCGAAATGACGTAAGAAATGACATAAGAAAGAAGGAACACTGCAGCAGGCCTTCTGACCCATGCGAAGCAGGTCCATGCCCCCCCACCCCGAATTAGCCCAATGACCCACCGAGTCAGGTTACTTCCACTTAAAGAAGGAGCAAGGCATCAGACCAAGTAGCACAAGCTAGTCACGTTCAACTCACACCCACCCACACCCACACAACGTTTTAGCCTCTATAACTGTACTCGGGAGTTTGTTCCACTCATCTACAACTCTATTACCAAACCAGTGCTTTCCTATGTCCTTCATGAATCTGAATTTTTCCAACTTGAAACCATTGCTGCGAGTCCTGTCTTGGCTGGAAATTTTCAGCACGCTATTTACATCCCCTTTATTAATTCCCGTTTTCCATTTATACACCTCAATCATATCCCCCCTAATTCTACGCCTTTCTAGAGAGTGCAGATTCAGGGCCCTCAGTCTATCCTCACAGGGAAGATTTCTGATACATGGGATCATCTTTGTCATCCTCCTCTGTACGTTTTCCAGAGCATTTATATCCATTCTGTAATACGGTGACCAGAACTGTGCAGCATAGTCAAATGAGGCCTAACCAAGGATATATAGAGTTGAAGAACAACCTGAGGACTTCCTCAACTCTATATATCCTTGGTTAAGCCAATTTTACCATAGGTTAATTGATATAAACAAGAGTTAAGTTGCTAGAGCAAGGGAGAGCTGAGAGGGAGGACAGTAGTGCTGCAGACGCCATGACTATGGAGTATGTCGCTCTGGGGCGACAAGCTGAACTTAAAAAGGTGATTAACATCGACAACTAAGTAAGGAAGGCGTATATACAATAGGACATTTACTGATAAAAAAAATTCTAATTAATCTGCATGTATCTTTCTTAAAGAAGGTACAAACTCGCTCACACTTTGAGTATGCACCACTCACTAGGATGTTCTGCACCTCATCCTTTCTCCTTATTATGAACAAGACGAAGGGTCGTGCAAGGCAACTCAACCAAAGTCTCGACTCTTCCCAGCTAGACCTGTCCAGCTAGCATAGTCTCCACAACATTCGGGTGGTGTCGGGAACATTACTTTTATATTTAATAGCTAAGATTTTTTTTAACGTTTTCTCCCTAGTCATCTAAATTTCGCAGAGAGCTGAAATTCAGCTATTATACCACAAGACGGGCAGTCTTGATTGCTGATAATGTCCTTTGAAGGGCATCATCAGCGATCATTCATTCCCACATCAGACTCGAATTTGTAATATGTTAGCACAGTAAACACATATCTGATTAATCAAATTAACTTAGGAAATTAATTTCTGTCTCCAGTATAGATATATTTCACCCATTCATGTTTACCCTGTTTATGTTAACCCTCTTCATAGTATAATTTATATTTATTTTTTAATACTAAATACACTTTATATACACCTTCTTATAAAGCAACAGCTGAGGTCAGTCTTGTGATTCTAGCTGACCTAACTGTTCATGAGAAAAAAAAAATGGTTGGAAAGCTGTGGCTTATATTTTAGTAAACAGAGAGAAAGAGAAGCCCTTAACAGAGGTTTTGTTTTGTTTTCAGAAATGTGTTTTCTTGAGGAGCTGGAGATGATCAACGTGAGGTTTGGTGTTTCAATGTTATGCTAATTGTCAGTCCTACATCACACATCATTAAGATGAGGAACATTGTGTTTTGAGAGTCTTGGGGGTTCAAGTTGTAAAAAAAACAAGTGATTCCTTTCTTTGAAGGATTAAATAAGAGAGTTGAGATTAATCCAAGAACTGCTAAGTAGGAGTGATTAGAAAAAAGTTTTAAATCCTGAAGGGGGAGGATAAGAAGCGGTGGAGGTGTCTCTGATACCACCTCCAGCACCATCAGTACTGTCAGCATCATTATCACCATCACTACTAGCGCGTATGCTGCTACCATAGCTACCATCATCACCCTTATCTACCCCCACCCCAA